>NC_089164.1:359339-718679 GCF_009819655.1 Sylvia atricapilla
GGTGGAGGAGGTTACAGGCATTGAGGGGGAGATGGCACAGGGTGCCAGAGCCCAGGGTGGGAAAAGCCTCCCCCAGGGACAGAGCAGGCAGTGGTAGGACAGGAAAATCACTGATTCCAAACGCAGATAGGAGCAGGGAGTTATTTCTATCCGAGAAGACTTCCCATTAATTGTGTTCCTGAATCGGCCCCTGGAATGATCAAGGCTGGAAAAGATCTCTGAGTCCAAGCCCTAAGCCAGCAGAGCTGCACTCCCCACAGCCCATGTCCCAGGTGCCACACTCCTGAACACTTCCCGGGATGTGACCCCAGCCCTTCCCTGGGCACCTGCTCCAGTTCCTGACCACTCCTCCAGGGAAAGAATCTTCCCGAATTCCCAAACTAAACCCCATGGAAGCCTGAGTTACATCCTGAGTCACATCATCAGGAGTTCCAGGGCATCACATTGAAAACAAATCAATCATTATTCTACTCCCCCACACGAAGCCAAGACCCACCTTCCATTTCAACACTTAGAGAGCATCAGAATAATTTATTTCTCACAATTCAGAAGAACCACGTGAAGACGAAAGGCTCCCAGGAGTATCTGTGACTGCATCACCATTCCTCAGCAGCTCGCGTCGCTCCGTGCAGGGCAGACAATTGAATTGCTGTAGATTAGAGCAGAGAGTGTCAGCAGTGAGCACGGCGTTGGCTCTGTCCCTCTCTTGCCTCACCAGGGCGATTTCCTCCACGCCTCATGAAGATGCACATCAGCTCCCAGTGGAGCAGATTATACATTCATTTGTAACTTTTAGGAAACGAAACTATTTCAACAGGAAGAGAATGTAAGAGCTGTCAGACGTTCTGGACTTGAGTCAAGCAATAAAAACCAGCCCAGGGACTGATGCTCCTGTTGGGATGGAATCACAGAATCATGGAATCATGGGCCAAACCTGTGTGGTGGCTGGAAAAATGCATCCATCCCTCCCCTGCACCCATCCCGCCCCTGCCTCCCCTGGCAGTGACTCCCCGGGAGAGCAGCTGGAGGTGTCCCGTGTGCCATGGACAAACCCTTGTGCAGAGGATTCAGCCTCCTGGACACTTCACAGGCAGAAATTGGCTTCAGGTCTTCTTTTCTGCAGAGGAAAAAGAAAGACAGTTTGAGAGGCTCTGCCATTATCCTCCAGGACAATAACACAATAATTAAAATCACTCTACACAGTCCATTTTCCTCCCAGATTTGGGAGACTATAATAGGGAGAATAACAATTGCCAGGACCCTTTTCTTCTCCCCCCAAAAGAACCTCACAAGTGACAGAGGCTTGAAAGCTCAGAGCTGGCTCTCAGGGAGAAGATAAAATGCTGCTCAGAATATGGATTTTGGTGCCAGCTGGGAATTACAGCCCTGATCCATCCTCCTCTGTCAGTGGAGTCTGTGTTGCTCTGTGGGCTAAATGGAACCGAATACAGTTACTTTCCCTGTCTTGGGGGGAAAAATGACATTCCATTTTGTCTCAAAAAAATACACATTATTTAACTTATAAAATATTTAATCTGTGTAATTAATCCTCTCATGACAGTGCTTTGCACATTTTTCTGGCAATCCATACTTTGAATGGCCTATAGTTATAGCTAACTTTGTTTCCTTTTTCTCATGAAATTAATCAAAGGCTTGTATTCTAAATTATTCAGGAACTGAATGAAGCCTGCTTTCTATGGCTTGCAGCAAGAAAACTCCTATTTCTTTCATGTGCCAGCAGTACAGAAATCCCATTTTTCCGAGGGGGAAAGGGGTGGGAAGCAGCTGTGGTGTGTCACTGCTGTGCCCTGGTGACACGGAGGGCTGAGCAGGTCCCTCACGTCCTGCAGGAGCCCAGACTCGAGGGGCACCATCAGAGGAGCCGTCCCAGCAGCGGTGGCCCAGGTCCCAGGGAGGCTGGGGGCAGCTGCTGCTCAGCTCACTTCGGTTCTCCATCGCAGCCGCAGTTCTGGGGCTGGACATTTCCCCACGAGTGTCCAGGACAGGGGAACGTGTTCCCTGTCACCACTTGTGGGGGAGCCACAGGGAGAGTCTCGGTGAGAGGGAGCTGCTGTGTCACTGAGCTGCAGATGAACGTCCTGAGGTCTTTGTGTTTTCTTAGCAAAAATATTTCTTCTTTCTCTGGGCAGCCACGACCTGCAGCCCCCCGGGAGTGTCCTGTCACCTCTGCCTCTTGTCCCCCAGCCCTCAGCTTTCGGTGGCTCCAGGGAGCAGTGAGAGCCCTGGGGCAGGTGTGGGGCAGGTGTGGGGCTGTGGGGCAGGTGTGGGGGCTCTGGGGCACGTGTGGGGATCCTGGGGCAGATTTGGGGGTTCTGGGGCAAAATCTGCCCTTTACTCTTCAGCCTTTACTTTGGAGCTCTGTCCTTGCCACCAAAGGATATGGGGAATTGATGGAACCCCTGCTTTCTGCCTGTCCCAGTGCCCAGGGCATGGTCAGCTGCTGGCCCTTGGAGAGTCCATCCCAGAGCAGCCCAGGGCCAGGGGAAGGGGAGATGTCTGCTGGAAACCCTTCCCGGGGAGCAGAGGGATGGAGCAGCCACGGTTTCAGTGAGAAAACCCGAAGAGGAAACACAAAGCACCTGCCTCGCTGTGGCAGCCAGCAGGGCTCTGGCAGAATACAGCAAAGTCTCCATCTCTTGTACTGCTAATCAGCCCTGAGACTCACTGAGACAGTAATAAAAATAATTAAAAACCCCAAAGCAAAGCTTTGGTTCAATCAGACCCAAATTTCAGTTCAGCTTTGCAGGGCTCTGCCCTGATGCATCAAAGGCTCCAGTGCAGCGCCTGGCCCAGACACAGGAAGTCCTCTAACGATCAGCCCAGCATTAGGAGCATCGTTGTTAATCAGGTTTTATGGATTTATGAAACAAATACACACACTTGTCTTGTTTAATATCATTTTCCACTCAGAACTTTAGTTTAATACCGATGCCCTGAAATTACACCATTCATAAATAATGCAAGTAATAAAACCTTTCTCTTATTCCCTGGTGGACGCAAATGCAAGATTAAATGTGGATTTAAAAAAAAAAAAAAAAAAAAAGAGGTAGAACTTTGGGTTATAAAACAAAAAGCAAGTGCTAAGTGCCAGCTGCTCCGAGATGAGGAAGTCAGTGGCAGCTTCCAGGCTCCAGGGCACAAATGAGAATTGATTTTTAAGGAGAGGATTCGTGGCCTCGATCCCGTGGTCAGGTTTCTCTGCCTGGGCTGATGTGTTTGGCTGGAGTGGACACGGGGCGTGGATGTGTGACCCAAGGAGGACAGACACCACCAGGAACCATCTCCGGAGAGCTCCTGGGGGCTGGAGTGTCACCCCCCTGCCCATGGAGTGTCCCCTCTGCCCATGGAGTGTCACCCCTGCCCACGGGGTCACAGAGAGCTCCTCCTTCACCCTGCCGGGGGCAGCGGGAGGAGAGGGAGCCGCTGCAGGAGCCGCTGCAGGAGCCGCTGCAGGATCCGCTGCAGGAGCCGCTGCAGGAGCCGCTGCAGGAGCCGCTGCAGGAGCCGCTGCAGGAGCCGCTGCAGGAGCCGCTGCAGGCAGGTGGAGCTGACGCCCAGCTCGGGAGCTGTGCTAAACCTGCCAGAGCCTCGGCTCATTCGCTATGCATCTTCTGCATAATTCATGGCCCACAGACTGCTGAAAATCAGGAACAATAAATAAATAAAGGAGCAAAATTAGTATTTTCGGGCTGGTTTTCAGACAGCAAAACACATCGAAAGGAAAACCATGGGCTCCCTTTGCTGAATTTGGCCAAAATCTAACCATGGGCAGAACTGCATCCGCTCAGCAGGAGACAGCTGCCCTTTTTCCTTTCAGATGGAAGAACCGATGTGGTTTGGGTGCTCAGGAGCCTGGGAAGAACGGGGACAAGGAATGAAAACAGGCTGTGACCTGCGGGGCATTTTGCCTGCTCTCCCTTTGCTGAATTTGGCCAAAATCTAACCATGGGCAGAACTGCATCCGCTCAGCAGGAGACAGCTGCCCTTTTTCCTTTCAGATGGAAGAACCGATGTGGTTTGGGTGCTCAGGAGCCTGGGAAGAACGGGGACACGGAATGAAAACAGGCTGTGACCTGCGGGGCATTTTCCCTGCTCGGACCCAGCAGCTCCTGTGGAAAAGAAAAGCATGGTGAGCTGAAGGATGCTGCTCCCAGCGCCAGAGAGGCAGCAGATGTGGCTGGAACTCTCTCCTCTGCCCACCCTGGAGCTTCGGGCATCATCACTCCTCCCCTGCCATGTGTTTTGGCTCCTGCAAGCACGGAATATTTGCAAAGCATTCAGCATTTGTTGAAATACTCTCTCTGGATCAAAGCTCAATATTTCTTGGCTTCTCTACGCTTTCTGAGCCGCCTTCTGCTCGCTGTTATATATTTGCCTTTCTCTCCGAGGTTGTTAATGGATCCGAACAGCTTTTGTTTATTGCTCGGGCTTCTCCTCCCAGAGCAGGGCACCAGAGCCGGGAAGGGGCTGGAGCCCCAGGAGGGGCTGGGGGAGCTGGGACAGGGGAGAAAAGGAGAACAGGAGCTCAGGGGGCCCTGGGGGCTCTGCACCAGCCCCTGCCAGGAGGGGACAGCCGGGGGGATTTGGGCTCTGCTCCCAGGAACAGGGACAGCAGGAGAGGGAACGGCCCCAGGCTGCGCCAGGGGAGTGCAGGTCGAATATTAGGGAAAAGGTTTTTGACGAAAAATGATGTGATCTTGCCAGAAGCTGCCAGTTCTTATTGGATTTAGAATCAATAGTGCATCAAGTGGCTTGGGATGTTGTTAATCAGAAAATTGGCACGAAGGGCGAGGAGGCAGTAACACCAGAGTGTGCCCACTCCTTCCTTGTGGAGAGGCTGCTCGTGACTCCCGGGAGTCAGAATTCCTCCCTGGGAGCTGCTTCCCAGACAAGGCAAACCACCTAAACCCCCAGCTCCCAGCAGAGCTCCGCTGCTCCTGGTGATTTTCCTGCCACTGTCGTTGTCACCCTCGGCAGAACATTCCATTGCCGTCCCTCCAGCCCGGGGGAAAGTGGGAAACCTGGGGGAAGGCACAATTATCTGGGGTCAAAAGACACTCCAACAAAATGTGGGACATCCTGCCAGTGCTGGGAGGGTCAAACAGCAGCTTCTGGTGCTGTTACTCCCTGGGTTATTAGAGAGATATACACAAACACATACAGACATATGTATACATATATATATATACATATATATACACACACATATATATATACAGAATCATAGAATGGTTTGGGTTGAAAGGGGCTTTAAAACTCATCTCATCCCACCCCTGCACCCGTCAGCACCCTCTGAGTAAAACAAGGTATTTAAAATAGACATATAGAAACATATCTAAAATAGATGTATTTTCTCTCTCCCTCAGCTGCAGCCACAAACTGTCATTCATCTTTCAGATGTTCGCTGGGTCTCAGATGCTGTTCAGGGAAATTAGTTCCTCATATTCAGAGCATTGAAATCACCTTGTCCACCACCTCCTTGGCACCTCCATCCCGGCTCCCTGAAGTGCAGCAGTTCCGTGACTGTAGCACTGGGCTTTATTAACTGGGAAGATGCTCAGTCTTTAGAAGCTTTTCCATGATCTATTTTAAAAGACTTTAAACCTTTTCATTACTTTTTTTCACTTGCCTTTTATAAAAATCCTTGTGTTTGCAAGGCCTGTTCAGGGTCAGCAGATTTAGTGGTATCTCTATAAAAATAACAGGGAATTTCTGAGCCTCTGTGTTCGTGGCCTACACAGCACACCAGGGAAAGGAAAAGAACTGGAAAAGTATTAGAACACACTTTAATAAGCTCAGGTCGCTGCCTGTGACCCTGGAAGTGTGTTTGTCTTTGGGCTTGTCTTCAGCAATCGTTATTCCACCACCAGCTCAGGATAAGCACGAATGCATGAATTTACAGCTGCAAATCCCATTTGGCTCCGTGTAATCTCGTGGTTTTCCATGGAAAAAAGGTTTGAAATGCTGCACCTGTCCTGCTCTTGCAGAGAGGGGATTATGTTCTTATATAATTATTGTATGATTGTGTCTAATTGGATTTCCAATGCCATTTATTTTGTCACGAGGTTAACCTGGAAGTAACCTCCAACTGAATTCATTAATCCTAACGAGTTATTAAATTTGTAATTAATAAACACCAAAGGGAACAGAAGCTAAATAACTACTGCCCCCACCGAAAGGAGTGTGAGGCATCGAAATGATGGATCTCCTCCCCAAATCATCCCTCCAGATCTCACATATAACCCCAAGGACTGTCTGTCATCAAAGGACCTCTGATTTATCAAATTATCGCCTTCCTGCAGCCTTCCAGGTCTCCCAGCACAACCTCTGCTCTCCTCCCAGGTCTCTCCTCGCTCCCAGAGCACTGTGGAGGTTTTCCTTTGAGGAGACGCAGAGAACATCCCCAGCTCGGGCAGGTGTGTGGTGACCCAGCAGCAGGCGGGATGTTTGCGCAGCTCTGGAAGAGCAGGAGGGAGCTGCAGCAGCCAGCCCCAGCCCTGGGATCAGCGTTCCTGGGGCAATTCTCCCGCAGCCTGCCCAGCGTGGGGCTGCTGCAGGGGCTCACCCCGTGTGTGCTGTGCCAGGGGACACCCACGGCGGGGTTGGAAAACGGTAACGGGTAAACCTAAAACCCCAGCCCCTTCCAGTGCCCAAAAAGTGCCTCAGCGGAGAGAACAGGGCCCTGGGAGCAGCTGTGCCGTGCCAGAGGGAAGCAGGATGGAGTTCCTGATGTCAGCTCTCGGGCTAAGAACGTTGTTGGGTGATCCTGGGTGTCCTCTCCACCCTGAACGATTCTGTGACTCCAGCACAGTCACAGTGGAATTTTGGGGGGTAAAAGGTGGAAGCTGTACCATCCAAGCTCAGGCAGTGGCTTTACCTGCTCTGGGAAAGGCAGCTCTGGGTGCCACAGGCATCTGTAATAAAATGTGTGATCTTCCCAAATGCAGGAGTTAGTTTGCAGCCAATCCTCCATTTGCAGCCATTCCCACTGCAGGGCTGCGCTGGCAGATCAAACACAGCACTGCAGCCTGTGATCAGTGCTGCTGGAACTTCACATGCCTTAGATCTCTCCTCTCCACTCAGCTTTATTTATTTATGCACGATGATGTCTTTTCCTGGCGAGCTCTTGACCCTCGTGCTCACGGCTTGCAGCAGAACCTCCCCAACAATGAGCTCTTAGTTAAACATCTCACCCTCGAGTGGTGCCGAGATCCAGCTCGTGATTTCACATCTCTCGACGGGCTGTGCCTTTGTCTCTGTGCTGCATAATGTGATTTTTCATATTTCTTCCCAGAAACGGGGCTGCTACGTGGTCAGACTCTCATCTCCGTGGTCAGACTCATCTCCACGGCGTGTCTGAGAGCACGTTCTTGTCCCTGCTCCTGCTCCAGCTTCTGCCTCAGGTGTTTAACCAAGGTCACTCAGACACCCTCGGGTTAACAGAGCCCAGTGAATGAAACCTCCCACACCGGGAGCTGGAGACACAGTGCAGCTGGCAAAGGACCCAGGGAAGGGATGGGGACACACTGGGGGCTTTTCACAGCCCCCAAAACTGAGCCGTGGGGAGCTCCAAGGCCTTTGGCTGCGCTGACAGACACCTCGGCAGGGGAACGCACCTCCCACAGAAACAGGAGCTCCTTATGAGAGCTTCTCCTTGCCAGGACTGGATCTATCACAGAACTTCCATCCTGGGAGGAGGAGGATGGGGAAGGACTGAGATGGAAAGGGGGCAGGTGCAGCAATCCTCTCCAGCCCGCACCACATCTCTCCCCAGGTGTGCCGGGGAGAAAATCTGCACATCATTCGCTTTTTTAACTTTTTTTTTTTCTGGACTAGAATTGTTGTTCTTCATCCCAGTATGGAAACATGTGACCTGAAATATAGTAATGGCTTTTCTCTCTATACCTGAGCATGCCTGAAGTCAAATAGAGAGAAAGAATTTACTTTACTGCTGCCACCGCAGATCTTTTTCTGGTAAATTATTCAGCTTTATTAAGCACATAAAGACCTATGAAGTTGGTCTTTTAATGTATTATTATGGTCATAAACTAATATCACTGCTATGATTGCATTTTAATGATTTTTTTTTATCTTTGTCTAATTTGTATACTTAACAATCAGGGCAAGAGAAGGAGAAATGCTCACGGTGGGAGCTTCGTGTTCCAGACGGGCTGAATGTTTCCTGTTCAGCCCCACACTGCCCAGCAAAGCTTCCAGGTCCTGCTGGTGGTGCTCCTGTGGGGATGGTCCAGCTGCTGTGGGCCCGGGGCTCTGCTCATTGCCCTGGGGCTCTGCTCAGCTCCCTGGGCTCTGCTCATTGCCCTGGGACTCTGCTCATTACCCCGGGGCTCTGCTCAGCTCCCTGGGCTCTGCTCATTGCCCCGGGGCTCTGCTCATTGTCCCGGGGCTCTGCTCAGCTCCCTGGGCTCTGCTCATTGCCCCGGGGCTCTGCTCATTGCCCCGGGGCTCTGCTCATTGCCCCGGGGCTCTGCTCAGCTCCCTGGGCTCTGCTCAGCTCCCTGGGCTCTGCTCAGCTCCCTGGGGCTCTGCTCAGCTCCCTGGGCTCTGCTCAGCTCCCTGGGCTCTGCTCAGCTCCCTGGGGCTCTGCTCAGCTCCCTGGGGCTCTGCTCATTGCCCCGGGACTCTGCTCAGCTCCCCGGGGCTCTGCTCATTGCCCCGGGGCTCTGCTCAGCTCCCTGGGGCTCTGCTCATTGCCCCGGGGCTCTGCTCATTGCCCTGGGACTCTGCTCATTGTCCCGGGGCTCTGCTCAGCTCCCGGGGCTCTGCTCATTGCCCTGGGGCTCTGCTCATTACCCCGGGGCTCTGCTCAGCTCCCTGGGCTCTGCTCATTACCCCGGGGCTCTGCTCAGCTCCCTGGGCTCTGCTCATTGCCCCGGGGCTCTGCTCATTGCCCTGGGGCTCTGCTCATTACCCCGGGGCTCTGCTCAGCTCCCTGGGCTTTGCTCAGCTCCCTGGGCTTTGCTCAGCTCCCGGGGCTCTGCTCAGCTCCCTGGGACTCTGCTCAGCTCCCGGGGCTCTGCTCAGCTCCCTGGGCTCTGCTCAGCTCCCTGGGGCTCTGCTCATTGCCCTGGGGCTCTATTCGGGTCCCTGGGGCTCTGCTCAGCTCCCTGGGGCTCTGCTCAGCTCCCTGGGCTCTGCTCATTGCCCTGGGCTCTGCTCATTGCCCTGGGACTCTGCTCAGCTCCCTGGGCTCTGCTCAGCTCCCTGGGGCTCTGCTCAGCTCCCTGGGGCTCTGCTCAGCACCCCGGGGCTCTGCTCAGCTCCCTGGGGCTCTGCTCAGCTCCCTGGGCTCTGCTCAGCTCCCTGGGGCTCTGCTCATTGCCCCGGGGCTCTGCTCAGCTCCCTGGGCTCTGCTCAGCTCCCTGGGGCTCTGCTCAGCTCCCCGGGGCTCTGCTCAGCTCCCTGGGCTTTGCTCAGCTCCCGGGGCTCTGCTCAGCTCCCTGGGCTCTGCTCAGCTCCCTGGGCTCTGCTCATTGCCCTGGGACTCTGCTCAGCTCCCCGGGGCTCTGCTCAGCTCCCTGGGCTCTGCTCATTGTCCCGGGGCTCTGCTCAGCTCCCGGGGCTCTGCTCAGCTCCCGGGGCTCTGCTCAGCTCCCTGGGGCTCTGCTCATTGCCCTGGGGCTTTGCTCAGCACCCTGGGCTTTGCTCAGCTCCCGGGGCTCTGCTCAGCTCCCTGGGGCTCTGCTCATTGCCCTGGGGCTCTGCTCAGCTCCCGGGGCTCTGCTCAGCTCCCCGCGGCTCTGCTCAGCTCCCTGGGCTTTGCTCAGCACCCTGGGCTTTGCTCAGCTCCCTGAGCTCTGCTCAGCTCCCTGGGGCTCTGCTCATCTCCCCGGGGCTCTGCCCAGCTCCCTGGGCTCTGCTCAGCTCCCTGGGGCTCTGCTCAGCTCCCCGGGGCTCTGCTCATTGCCCCGGGGCTCTGCTCATTGCCCCGGGGCTCTGCTCAGCTCCCTGGGCTCTGCTCATTGCCCTGGGGCTCTGCTCAGCTCCCTGGGGCTCTGCTCAGCACCCTGAGCTCTGCTCATTGCCCCGGGGCTCTGCCCAGCGGGTTTTCAGGCTGCTCTGCAGGTGCAGCTTCAGCCCCACCAGCGCAGTTCTCAGCTCTGCCGCCCCTCGAGCTGAGGAGCTCCTGTGCCTGGGCTCAGGTTTTATGTGGGAAGGGAAAGAATTTTGTCCGAACTCCTTCAGAAAGCGCAGGGAGACCCAAAGCTGGGTTGGAGGGTCCCACTCTCAGGCTGCATCTGGCAGAGGTTCTGGTGGGAGCAGCCCGGGGCAGGAGCTTCTGAGGCTTTGCTGCCGCACAGGGACACCCAGGGCTCGGGCTGCTCCAGGCACAGCACTGCCAGACTGCCCAAAACCTGCCCCAAAGTCGCCAAACTGCCCAAAAAACGGCCCTGCGACATTTGCCTCAGGGCTTGTGATAAACTTTCCCCATCCCTGGAGGTGCTGGAAGGGGCTGGAGCACCCCGGGGTGCTGGGAGGTGTCACTGCCCATGGAACAGGATGAGCTGTGAGGTCCCTCCCCACCCAAGGCAGCCTGCGATCCTGTGAAACCAGGGCAGGACTTTAAAGTGCCTAATTAAGCCTTTAATTTAGAATTAATGACAGTTTAGTAACATTTTTCTCTAGCTAGATGGAAAGAGCAAAGAAGCTGTTTGCTGACAGCGGCTCGGGTCCTGCGGCTGCCACCCCGTTCCCAAACAAGATCTATGCCCCGATGGGTAATTGAGTTCTCGGCCGAGCATTCTGTTTAATCATTTCTGGTTATTTAGTGAGACCAGATTTACAAATTATTAAACCCTGCTAATGATTACTATAAGTGGACATTAATTAGCATTGACTAATCATGAGATTCTCCCTACACCCACTTGCTTATCCAGAGAACTTCTGCTGTTGATGGATACAGAAACGAGAGCCAGATGAATCAGGAATATTCAGAGCCATGGCAGAGCATTGCCTGAGTCAGAAGGGGGAAAATTCGCCGTAATTCTAGAAAAGTCCAGTGGATAATTACGGTGCCAGGAGGTGCCTTGTGCTGTGCCAGGCTCCTGCAAACCTGGACAGAGCCTGGAACCCCCCGGGCTGCCGTGGCAGGGGGAGATCAGCCCTTTTGGGGTCTGAGGTCCGTCCTTTGGGGGTCTGAGATCAGCCCTTTGGGGGTCTCCCAGCAGCACTGGGGTCTCTTCTTCAGCTGGAGGAAGAGCGTAGCAAGAGCCCCTCAAGCACCTTGCAGGGCGAAGGCGCCGGGCCAGAGCCCTCAGGCTGCGCTGGTTTGCTTTATTTTTTAAGCAATTATCGCCGAGGGGACTCGGGGCCCCGCCCGTGCTCCGGGGTGGGCAGGAAAGGGACATCCCCGCTGCTCCAGGAGCCGCGCCCGGTGCCCGGGAGGCTCCTGGGGCTCGGTGCCTGCCCCGCCCAGCTCTGCCCCGCCCCGCCCCTCCCTGCCCCGCCCCTCCCTGCCCCGCCCCGCCCTGCCCTGCCCCGCCCCACCCCACCCAGCCCAGCCCCGCCCCTCACTGCCCCGCCCCTCACTGCCCCGCCCTGCCCCGCCCCTCACTGCCCTGCCCCTCACTGCCCCGCCCCTCACTGCCCCGCCCCGCCCCTCACTGCCCCGCCCCTCACTGCCCCGCCCCGCCCTGCCCTGCCCCGCCCCACCCCACCCAGCCCAGCCCCGCCCCTCACTGCCCCCGCCCCTCCCTGCCCCACCCACCCAGCCCAGCCCCGCCCCTCACTGTCCCGCCCCTCCCTGCCCCACCCCACCCAGCCCAGCCCCGCCCCTCCCTGCCCCGCCCCTCCCTGCCCCGCCCCTCACTGCCCCGCCCCTCACTGCCCCGCCCCTCACTGCCCCGCCCCTCACTGCCCCGCCCCTCACTGCCCCGCCCCTCACTGCCCCGCCCTGCCCCGCCCCTCACTGCCCCGCCCCTCACTGCCCCGCCCTGCCCCGCCCTGCCCTGCCCCGCCCCTCACTGCCCCGCCCTGCCCCGCCCTGCCCTGCCCCGCCCCTCACTGCCCCGCCCCTCACTGCCCCGCCCTGCCCCGCCCCTCACTGCCCGCAGCCATTAACAATCCCCCTGCAGTTAAATTGCAACAAATGAAACAGTCCAACACCTTCCCTGGGAGCTGCAGAGCCTGAATTCCAAATCCATCCATTCTATCTTTGGCATCATTTCAAAGTCTTCACATGATGGAATTTGGGGTGGTTTTCTTATTTTTTTTTCTCCTCTCTTTAGCAAGCTGCAAAATGTTTCAGCACACTCTGAGCATCTCCTCCTTTTAAGTTCTTATGCACATGTTTAATTTTTGTGGGGTTTTTCATTCGGTCTCTGAGGCTGATGCACAGGTCTCTGAAATCCTTTTCATCTTGGCTCATTGCACACGTGGAAATGGGGCTGCAACACAACCTGTTATGGCAAAGTTTCCCCTTCCCGCTCCGGGGATGAATTGCATTGCAGGGATCTATATTTGGAGCGCCGCTCTCCATCCTCTGCCTTTTGATGTTTTATACATTTGTCTGAGCTGCCTGTCTGCCGCTTCAGCTGGCTTGAAGTTATCAAAATTTTATCATTTTTCAAGCAGAAAAAAACCCCGACTTTCTCCAGTCCCCCCTGTACTGTTTTTCTCCTCGCCTGCAGAGCTCCAGCCCGTGCTGGGATCAGCTCCTGCCTCTGTCCCAGCGCGGGCAGGGCGGGTGGAACGGCAGCTGGGGCAGAGTTTGGGGCGGCAGAGTTTGGGCTGGAGGGGCGGCAGAGTTTGGGGTGGCAGAGTTTGGGGTGGGAGCGGTGGCAGAGTTTGGGCTGGAGGGGTGTCAGAGTTTGGGGTGGCAGAGTTTGGGGTGGAGGGGTGTCAGAGTTTGGGCCGGGAGGGGTGGCAGAGTTTGGGGTGACAGAGTTTGGGGTGGCAGAGTTTGGGGTGGGAGCGGTGGCAGAGTTTGGGCTGGAGGGGTGTCAGAGTTTGGGCCGGGAGGGGTGGCAGAGTTTGGGGTGGCAGAGTTTGGGCTGGTGGGATGGCAGGGAGGACGCTCTGAGCTCCCAACTCAGCCCCCGCCCGGAGCCCCATCTCCCACCACCCCGCCGGGGTGTGCTGGAGGTGTTGGGTGCATGGGCAGGCTGCTGAAAATCGCTGAATTCCTTGTCTTCTCTTCCTCCTCCATCGTACACTGGTTAGTCGCTCGATCCAAGTGATCCCACCCGGCTGGAGAGTTCGGGCGCGGGGAATTCAGGCGGGATGCTCCCCGGGATGGGCACAGCGCCCCTGAGCCGTGGCTTTGCTCTCCCCGCTGAACCCTGCAGTTATTCCCAGCCTCTCTGGGGTCTGGAGATGAAGCCCACGAGCTGCTGTTCCCGGTCCTGCTGTGGGGATTGGCAGCCCCGTGCTGGAGCCCGCAGCGGCTGCTCCTGCCAGCCTTTGGCTCCGAGCGGGGAGAAGGTGGGAAACGTCTCTGCTGTAAGGAAGGTCTGGCAAACTGCAGGCAAAAACGAATTTTCATTGCTTCTTAATGATGATTAGTGATTTTGATACTACTGATCACGTGTGTTCCCAGAACGTTTGATTAATGAGACCATTTCTAAGCAGAAATAATGAGCCCGTGGCAAAAATATGACAGGAACAGTGAGATCTGTCTGTTCATCCCCCTCATAAAAGGCCCCAACTGTAAAGAAATTCCTGAAGGTTGTAAACAAAACGCTCTTCCTCCTCCCATTTCCCTTTCCCTCCTCCCCAGGCCCCTCCATCAGGAGTCAGTGCACTGACTGGAGATCTCCTGCTTTGGGGTGGCGGCAGAGGACACCAACACCCTTCTGCTCAGAACAAACATGGATTGTAGAAGGGGAGTCAGAGACCGACTCCTGCAGATCAGTGGGAGCCTCTCCTACCACCGGGAAATCAACCCAGCAGGTGTCAGTGGGACGGAGCCACGGGCTGGGGGCTGCAGCTTTAGGAGGGATTTGGGGATAAATCCTTTCCTGGCACAGGTGCCCAGAGCTGCTGGGGCTGCCCCTGGATCCCTGGCAGTGCCCAGGCTGGACATTGGAGCAGCCTGGGACAGTGGGAGTGTCCCTGGGACAGTGGGAGGTGTCCCTGCCAGGGCAGGGGTGGCACTGGAGGGGCTGTGAGGTCCCTTCCCACCCAAACCCTTCTGGAATTCCGTGATTCCGTGAAAATTCCTGCCCCACGATGGTTCCAGACCTGGCTCCAGGAGTTTCCAGAATGGCCCTGGCTCCAGGGAGAGGCACTGGCACTGCCTGAGCTGGGCCCTTGCTCTGCCCCAACCCTCCAGCTCGGGGTTCCGGGAGGCAGAGTGGGCAATAAAGGTGCAATTAAGTTGAGACACAAGAAGAAAGAAGATAAATTATGGCCTTGCATTTATATAGCACATTTCATCCCAAACCATCGAGTTAAGTGATTGATATACAAATTACATTTCGAGAGCTCTCTCTACTCTCTCCATGCCTGACATGCAGATATATATAATGTAATCATTATTTTTTAAAGCAAACTTACTTATTAATGCAAACCCTACAATTGGGGTGAGCTCTTCTGGGCAAAGATGAATCAGAAGTGACAAAACTCCACCATCTCATGAGGAGCACGCTTAGGAATGAATGGAATAATTTAGATACTTGGATCCCTCCAACACAGCGAGTTCAAAGGCAAACAGAAAACGCCTCTGTTCTCTGAGGATTCAAAACAGAGTTCGCTAAAATGTAATTAAGCACAAAGTCCCTTGAAATCAATCATTTCCAGAAACTAATACCCACCTTGCTGATTAGACAGTGGGTGAGCCAGGGGCAATTAATGCATTAGTATGAAAATTGTTAACTGTGAGAGCAACCGGTTTTGATGGGATAATTGCTCTGAGGAAGACTCCTGGATGGTTAATACCAGAAAAAGTGATGTCTTTGGGAGAGGGGCAGCTTCTGTGTTAACAGCAGCTAATTAAAAGTGACCTAATTCTCATTAATAATCTTTTTGATTGGATACAAACTTGGAGCTGAGAGGCTAATTGGGACCATGGGCACGTGTCGCCCCGGCTGACGGCAGCTGAAGTTTTGTGCTTTGTCTCAGGGCGAAGAGGAGCTCTGTTCCCACTCCACGGCAGGGGAAGGTGGTTTGGAGCAGAAAGGTGAAGCTCTGGCTCCTCATTAAGTCACTTTTCAGCCTGTCCCAGGGCAGAGGGAGCACCCTGGTCCATCCCTGCCCAGACTCCTTTCCCTCTGCTCCAAAACTGCCTCGGGCACCTCTGGAGGATTCACCGCGGCTACAGAGGAACCAGGAGCTGCCTCGTTGGCTTCCCACCATCTCAGAGAGGACTTAAAGCAGCAGAAAGCTGTTGTGGCGCCGGAGGAGCTGAGTGGGTCCTTGTATTTACATGGTGTTATTCTGCCCGAGATAAAGCCTAGCTCGAAATCCCTTAACTCTTTTTGACAACAAATTAGTTTCAGATCAAGGGCTGCTGCTCTGTCTCAAAATATGACTTTCACTTCCAAATTATTCATCTTGCCAGAAGCTGCTGCTAACCAAAAGGGAAAAAAAAAAAAAAAAAAAAAAAAAAAAGGAGGCAAATTTTTAATGGTTTGTGTAATGTCTTGTTCACTTCTAGTTTTCTTCATAGAAAATTCTCTTTGTCACTTCATGCCAGAGAGTAAACTCTTCTGTCACAGTGATTCAGCCAGGCAGCCCAGGCCTTTGGGTGC
Organism: Sylvia atricapilla; assembly: GCF_009819655.1. Lineage (NCBI taxonomy): Eukaryota > Metazoa > Chordata > Aves > Passeriformes > Sylviidae > Sylvia > Sylvia atricapilla. The sequence continues at coordinate 375,071 of NC_089164.1, forward strand.
AGAGCTCTCCGTGGGTGTTCTGCCACAGCAGATGGGGTGGCTGTCTCCTTGCCCCACCAAGGCTGGATTTTGGGACAAGGGACAGCAGCAAACGCATCAGCAGAAGTGCAGGATTTTGTTGTAAACGCTCCCAGTTGTCCTCTCCTCGCAGAGCTCCCATCCCCAGCTCCCCTCTGCACTCCTCAGGGGAGTTCATGAATGGAAGCTCCTCTCGCTGAACTTCAGCAGGTGTCCTGGCTGCAGCTGGAGCAGGGCTGGGACAACTCTTCTGTCGGCTGAATGATTAATTGTATCCCGCGGAAAATCATTCCACAGGCACAACAATCAGCGCTCAGTGTTTCCAAATGTTAGTTTCTTCTATAAATGGCTGTTAGCGAAAAGCAGATGGCAGAGATAATTCCGGGTCTGCTGCAAACGCTCAGCCTGTCTGCCTGTTGCTGTCTGCGCTCAGGCTGGGCTGCAGCTCTCTTCTCAGCTCCTGACAGACTCTGATTGATGGGGATTTTGTCTGCTGGTTGATTTACAGACCTCGTGTTCTGTGACTGGCTCTGAGCTGCGGAAGGTCCCCGTGAGGCTGGAGGAAAGGCTCAGTTTTGGTGTCCCCTCACAGCAGCAGGGACAGCTCATTGCCCCAAGCCACTGGAAAGGGACAAACACTGGGGGAGCACCTTTGGGCTTCATGGCTTCTTCATCACTTCCCCTGGGCACCTGAGCAAAGAGATGCTCCGCCAGCTGTTGGCAGGGAGAAGCTGAATTACGGAAATCCCTTCGGTTCCCCGAGGCTGCTCCTGTGCCTTGCAGTGCCCAAGAGAAGAGCGGGATGGCAGAACTCCTGTTCCCACAGCAAAGGGCCCCTCTGGGGTTTTTGGATGGCTCCTGGGTGAAGGAGTTTTGGTCTGTGGCTGCCCAGACACCCCGGGGTCACCAGGAGACCCCAGCCCGTGTCCCTGAGGCTTTCCCGTGTGGATCCCACCTCCCACTGCAGCTGCTGCATTGCCCCTGTCCCCTGAGGGCGACCAAAAGCCAGGCGGAGCGGGGCCGTGTCAGGCAGCTGTGATGTCAGCTCTGATCGCCCCGGTTCTTACCCAAACTCCAGGAGAATCAGGGCCTGTGAAAACATTTGGAAATGTGAAAAACAGCCCTCAACAAACATCGAAGTTTCCACTCAAACCTATTTGTTCTGGTGCTCCAGCTGCAACTTTTCATGCTACAAAAGCAAATCCTTTGTGAAATTCAGATGTGAGTGCCCCAAGTCAAACCCCAAAGCCTCGAAGTTCACGTGTATCACAAGGACAGAGAAAGGTCTCTGCTCCTCAATGAGTGTGGAACTGTCTCTGAGGCCGAATTGCCCGTGTAGGACGTCCCTCACTACTGTAACACCAAGGGGAGGTTATTTTTGTGCAGCTTTAGGTCTTGGAGACGATCCAGAGGCAGCTCTTACGATCCTTGCTGACTCCGGGCTGACTCACACCCTTAACTCACACACGCCATTGTCTTTATTCAGATTTCCCACTTACACTGCAGGCATCTGACATCGCTTAATTACAGCTCTTTTTTCCCCGCCCCATATTCCTTTTGTTTCTCCCCTTTATATTTAGCAGGTTTATAAAGGGGTAGAGCAGGCGTTAATGAAGACGTTCGGGTTTCAAAAGTCTTTGGTGGCACTGGAGAGGGATGGAAAAATTCTACCCACGGAGCGAGGAGAGGTTTTACCGAGCCCTGCCTGGTGCTGGAGGAGCCTGGCACGGAGCCTGACACGGAGCCTGGCACGGAGCCGCCAGGGCCAGCAGAGCCCCGGGGACAGCGGCCACCCGCGGGAAAAGGCCAGCGCAGGGCCTTAAAGAGGAAACGGCTGAAAATTCAGTTTTGCATCAGAGTTTGCCTCCAGCCGGGATCTCCTTGAGGGGTTTGCCGAGGCTCTGACAGGGCGGCTGCTCAGGGGGTCCAGGCACAGCCCAGGTGAGCTCGGGGGAGTTCGAGTGAGCCCAGGTGAGCCCAGAGTGAGCTCAGGGTGAGCTCAGGTGAGCCCGGGCTGAGCCCAGGTGAGCCCAGGTGAGCCCTGAGTGAGTTCGGGTGAGCCCAGGTGAGTTCGGGTGAGCCCAAGTGAGCCCAGGTGAGCCCAGAGAAAGCCCAGGATGAGCTCAGGTGAGCCCAGGCAGAGCCCAGATAGCCCGGGCTGAGCCCAGGTGAGCACAGGTGAGCTCGGGTGAGCCCTGAGTGAGTTCGGGTGAGCCCAGGTGAGCCCAGAGTGAGCCCAGAGTGAGCCCAGGTGAGCCCAGGCAGAGCCCAGATAGCCCGGGCTGAGCCCAGGTGAGCACAGGTGAGCTCGGGTGAGCCCAGGTGAGTTCGGGTGAGCCCAGGTGAGCCCAGGTGAGCCCAGAGTGAGCCCAGGTGAGCCCAGAGTGAGCCCAGGTGAGCCCAGAGTGAGCCCAGGATGAGCTCAGGTGAGCACAGGCAGAGCCCAGATAGCCCGGGCTGAGCCCAGGTGAGCACAGGTGAGCTCGGGTGAGCCCTGAGTGAGCCTGGCTGAGCCCTGGCTTCTCCCTACACTTGGCTGGTGCAAGGCTGAGAACTGGGGCAGAGCTGCAGCGGCCAGAGCTCCCTGCAGGATCTGCAGACCAACTGAGAGCTTCAGAGAACCGAATTTTGATGAAAACCAGAAACAAAATTGTATGAAAAGGAAAAGTATTCTTTCTGTTTCAAAGAACCTGTGCATTTTCCAGAACATTCCATTGGCGTTTCTGAACCCAAATACCTGCAGATTAAGAAAAATGCATTGAGGAGTCTCCAGAAACACGAGCAGATAACAAAGGCAGCTTTTACCCTTCCTTCCCCTGTCTGTTTTATTTCACAGCGAGAGAGGAATAGAGAACTGTGTGGAAGGCAATTGGAAAAGGCAACACTCAGCAAAGAATTCAAATGGTGCGACCAACACGGCTTTCAGAATAATAAATGGCTCATTTCACTTATCAGCTGCACGGTTTATTATTGTTATTATTATTTAAGTCTGGATTCAGAATCTTTATTCAGTGATTTGGATTTATCGATGTCCCCTGTGGCAGATCAATACTTTCCTAGAGAACAGGGAGTAAAAATCCATCCTGCTCTGCCCGGCAGTAAAGGCAGGGCAGCCTGGAGTGGCCGGGGGAGTGTGGGGTGTCAGAGCTGCCGGGGATGGACGCTGGCAATGAACCAAAACCAGAGGGGATTCCTTCCCCGGCCCAACCACGTCCCGTCAGTGAATGGGAAGTCTCAACCTCACTTCAGTGCCCCTCTGCTTCTCCTTTCAGACTCTCTTTGTTGTTGTTGTTTTTGGTTTTTTTGGATTTATTTATTTATTTGGTTTTTTTTTTCTTTTTTTTGGCCTTTTTTTTTTTTTTTTAAGGGAAGAAAAGAGAATCTGAAGAATTCTCCAATGTTTGTAGAGCACACAGAGACTCCTGAGAGACAGTGAGAGTCCAAGAAACGAAACAGGAATGAGATAAAACTTCAGCTTATCCTTACTTTTCCTACTTTATAACAGAATTATAGATGAACTTTTTTTTTTCTGTTTGAACTTTTCTTCTTGAATCCAACTGTCTTTTTGTTTCTCTGGATTCCCTCAGGGCTGGCCTCTCCATTTCCATGCCTGCTTATTCCAGCCTGGAATCTGCTTTCCTCCCGAGAACACAACCAGGAGCCTTTGATTTTGCTCGTGTCTGGATGCTCGTGCTCAGCTGATGAGCAGATCCGGACTCGCCTTTGAAGAGGCAGACACCAGCCTGGAGTTCTGGGAGCTCCAGTAAACAGAGTTCATCAAAGCCCAAATAGGAAAGTGGATAATTCAAACGTATTAAACCTGCCCCTGTGAGATGCTGGTCCTTGCTCAGGAGGGCAGGGCCCTTCATGCTCCAACTTCCCGCGTTTTATCAAGGATAAAAACCCAGGACTGCTCATGAGAGAAAAACCATTTATGAGGATTTTTGTTTTTCTCCCATCTCCAAACCATTTTTAACACGGCTGAGTGGATATGAGGCATTTTAAAGTAATTTCTTATCTAGCCAGAGAATTAGGAAAGGAAATGTTGGTTGGAACGAAGTGTTCCTTCAGTGCAAGGGTTTTTCTCTCCCAGCTGCTCTGCCTTCGAACACACGGAGAGGTTGCAGTTATTTGTTTTGTAGTGCCAAAGGTACTGTACAAGTGCATATATTTATGACGCTCTCTGAGATCAGATTTATTACAGAGTTTAACCCAATTTACATTAAAATTAAAGCTGACCTCAGTCACCCCGTTTTATGATCATTTCAACACCAGCCTAAGCCGGATCGTTTCTTCCTTGGTGTTTGGTACAAGCACTCTGAAAGAGTTTGGGTGGATTTGTACCTTCCTCTCCTTGGCTTTACTGCATCGGGTTTTTTCTTTGCTTGTTTTTCCTGCCATTTCACTTAATTGTAGTGTTGTTAACCCCATCCTCCAAACCCGAAGAGCCCCTGGCAGGACACAAACCCCAGCACACCCTCTCCTTGCCCGTCCCGTGAGCTCAGGGAGCAGCTTTGGGAAGGAGCGTGTCAAGAACTGATGCTAAAAGGATTTCTGCCCGTCTCAGCCGCGCTTTCCCTGCCACATCGACTCCAGCATATGTCTGCAATCCACCGGGGCAACACAAGCGGCTCAGCGGCCACATGACTGCACTTGGGAGCTAAAAATACCCTGCCGGAGTGAACACATCCAGTTCTTTATGCAAAACGCCTTGTTAAGTCTCTGTTTGCACTGCTGATAAAATGTGTGTTGAAATATCCACGGCCCTGATGTCTCATGTTCACAGAAAAGGGCTTTGGCAGCCAAAAATCCCACCCACCACCAAGGCTCGAACAGCAGGCGCATTAATCTGTGTAATTGCTCTTTGATTCCTCCATCCGCGGCTGTTTTGAAGGTGAGGTGTTTGCCGGCCACACCTGAGCAGCTCCCAAAGCAGAGAACAGTCCAAATGAGACCACGGGGAGAGGAGAGGAGCCGTTCCAATCCAAGAGTCACCCAGGCTGGAAAAGCTCTCCGAGCTCACCCAGTCCCCCCGTTCCCCCAGCACCGCCAGGGAATGTTCCCAAGTGCCACCGCCAGGGCTGGTGACCCCAGCACTGCCCCGGGCAGCTCTGCCAGGGCTGGACAAAACCTTGGAGAAGGAATTCTCCCCAATATCCAATCTGAGAAAAGATCGGCCCCCGCCCCTGTAGAGCTCCTCTGTGGAGAGCAGTGTGCTCCCCAATGTGCTCAAATAAATACACATTTATTTATCCACTGTTCATAACCTTCCACAGCAGCCTCCAACCATTTCTGTAAAGCACAGTAAAACTATTTATGGGAGGAGGAGAGACAGCAGAGTTGGTCTGAGGACAGACTCATTTTCCTCCATTCTGAGCTGTCTCTAGCTGGAATTTGTGCATCTGCATAAACCAGCTCCACGCCATGAAAATCAAAAAGCCTGAACCCTGTGAATAACAAACATCGGTAAAAATGCATTAAAAAAAATCCATGATACTTTTTTTTTGCTGCGGAACAAGAAACAGCTTTGGGCGTTTATGAGCTTTTCATGAAAGATGCAAAGGGCTGCAAAGAGCCGCCTGTGTGGGCAGAGGAAAGGCAGAGGAAACCCAGCTCCGTGCTTTTGGTGCTTTTACTCCGGCAGGAACTGGTCCTGAATGGGTCTTTGTGGCGCTGATCCCCCGGGAGCAGCAAACACACGGGCTCTGTTCTCACACAGAGCTGAGGAGGGAGCCCCTGCTCCTGCCGCCGGAGTCTGTCACCGCGGGATGTCCCACGGCCAAGGAGCAGCTCGGTGACACCCCGAGCCGGGCAGGGCACAGGGACACGGGCAGGGCACAGGGACACGGGCTGGGCACAGGGACACGGGCTGGGCACAGGGACACGGGCAGGGCACAGGGACACGGGCAGGGCACGGGAACGGGCTGGGCACAGGGACACGGGATGGGCACAGGGACACGGGCTGGGCACGGGAACGGGCTGGGCACAGCGACACGGGCAGGGCACAGGGACACGGGCAGGGCACAGGGACACGGGCAGGGCACAGGGACACGGGCAGGGCACGGGGACACGGGCAGGGCACGGGAACGGGCTGGGCACAGGGACACGGGCAGGGCACAGGGACAGGGGCAGGGCACAGGGACACGGGCTGGGCACGGGAACGGGCTGGGCACAGGGACACGGGCTGGGCACAGGGACACGGGCAGGGCACAGGGACACGGGCAGGGCACAGGGACACGGGCTGGGCACGGGAACGGGCTGGGCCGGCCTGGAGCCTCCTGCCTCGGGAGAATCTCGTGCTCCGACAAGAGCCTTTACTCTGTGGAACACTCGCCCAGGGCCTCGGCTCCTCCACGCTGAAATTCCGCCCCGGGAGCTGCCGAGAGCCGGCGCCTTGTCCCCGGAGCTGTCCCTGCCGTGGGAGCTCCAAAGCTGCCTGTCTGTCCGCCCGGGAATGTCCCTGGGGCATTTATCCCTGGGGACACAGCCGGGGACAGGGGACACAGCCCCGTGACACGGCCACGTGCGGGCCCGCCTGTCCCCCCCAGCGGTGTCACCCACGCTGTCACCAGGTGACACCGGCACCTCCCAGAACATTTCCCGAGGTCCCAGTCCCGGGATCTTCTCTCCGCGGCTGTCAGCAGATGTGACACTCGGATAGGGAGCAGCAGAGACTGCTCCTGACAGCTCACTGAGAGAAATAGGAGGGTAAATGGATGGAAATAAAATGAGGAACGAGGTGACAGAAGGGGCTTTATTTGATAGAAAGGGTTTTAAAGTGGGATGTCTGAATGGCCTCGTTAATCATCACCTGCAAACAGGGAAAAGCTTTCCTTTAGGATCCCGGAATTGGCGGGGGTGGAAATGACCTTTAAGATCATCCAGTCCAACTGTCAGGGCAGCACCGGCCCCCTGCTCACCGCGAAACCTGTCCTCAGGGGCCACATCCACACGTTCTCGGACCTTGCAGGGCTGGAGACTCGGTGCATGGCTGGGAGCTCCCCGGGCACTGCAGGGCCGGGCTGTGGGCACTGAGCTGGGCACAGAGCAGGCACAGAGCTGGCACTGAGCAGGGCACTGAGCTGGGCACTGAGCAGGCACAGAGCAGGGCACAGAGCAGGGCACAGAGCTGGGCACAGAGCTGGGCACAGAGCAGGGCACTGAGCAGGGCACAGAGCAGGGCTGTGGGCACTGAGCAGGGCACTGAGCCAGCTCCCCTCCCCGGGCAGCCCAGCCTCCCTCAGCCTCCTGCCTGCCTCCAAAAACCCCAGCTCTGAGAAAATCCCCTGCAGAGAAACCTACAGAGAGCCTTCCCGAACCTCAGACACCCAACACTCCTTAATTAGCCCAAAGCTTTCCAAGATTCACACTGAAAACACACAAAAATCCTTTATCAATAGTTTTGAAGTGGGCAGAGGCTGGTACATGTCCCTGATTGCCTGGGCAGGGGAGAGGGTTGTTCTGTGAGCTGCTCTGGGCCACCTTTGGTGGTGGTTTTATGTCTGAGCACTCTGACACTGCTGAGGGGAACTGTGGCCCCGGGGAAGGCGCCTCTGGAGAGGCTCTGGAGTGCACAGGGCACCAGGAGCGTGTGTGCCCCTGAGGAAATGGATCCTTCACTTCCCTCAGAGCTGGGCTCCTCTCCCCGCCCAGCACACAGGGAACACCACGGGGCATTTCCCAGACCCTGAAATCCACCCCCAGGACGGGGAGATCTGCCCTGGTCCCCCCAGCCCTCTGAAATATCAGCATCATTTTTAACCCTCCCATTCAGGAGGGCGGCCTGTGGCACTGCCACGAGTGCCCCAAGGTGCTCCTCTAGTTCTTCTAACAGATATTTCCATAATAAGCTTTTCACTGGAGAGAGAATTCACATGAAACAGCTTTTCTTGCCCAATGTTCCTTCTCATTTTTCTTCCTTGTCTCTGGCTAACATCTGTTGAACAAAACTGGTAACAACGGGGGACCTGCTGTAGTCATTCCAGGGCTGCACCATCACTCCAGATCCTTGGGAGGGGAAAATCCAAACTGCCCTCGTGCCCAAAAGGCTGCAATGATGTCCCAAGGGCAGAACCTCCCGCCCAGACCGCAGCTCGTGCCTTCCCCAGCCCGGGTTAAGGAGGATTTGAGTGGAACATGAAAACACTTTGGCCATGTGAAGAATAAATAACAGTAAGGCAAGTAGTCCACCACAGACATGTTAGAAATGGAGAAAACAAGGTCCTGTAATGACTGAGATAAATAAAAGCAGTCCCCCAAGCCCCTGATAGATTTTCTACTTCTCCAAAGCCTTATGAGTCTCTTGTTTCTGCAGAATTAAGCCAGAAATCTAAAAATCATTAGCTACATTCTGTTTTTTTCCCTGCTATTGCCATTTCTGGTCTAATTAATAATCTCTCAGAAGTATCTTTAGTCCTCTGGCATTTCAATCCCTGCAGGAGCAGTGTCTGCTGTCCAGCAGGAGATGGAGCTCCACGGGATGAGCATCCCCCAGGCAGGGACAGGAGCAGGACACTGTGACCCCACAGGGACAGGACACTGTGACCCCACAGAGGGACATGATGACCTATGTATGGGGTTATAGATCACCCATCCATGGGGTTATTGATGAGTTACCAGTGAGTTATTGGTGAGTTACCAGTGAGTTATTGGTGAGTTACCAGTGAGGTACTGGTGACCTTGGGGTTATTGGAGAGCCCTGCAGGAGGACTCCCCCGCACACCGGGGCACTCACTCGGGAGCAGCAGCAGCTCAGGAGCTCAGCCCCGCGGTGTGGCAGCAGCCAGAGGAGCCAGGCAGGCTCTGGCACACCCAGGACACCTCCAGGAACACCCTCGTCTGCTTGCAGTCAATATTTAGACTCTCACTAGGCATCAGCTCCTTATTCTGTTAACACTCAGAGCTGGGAGACAGGTTTGGAATTGAAGCAGCCACGTTTCCTGGCATCTTCTCCTCCAAATAACTGGCAAACTTATTTTTGACACGTATTTGCATTTCCACAAAGCTCTGTGTTTGGATGGACTTCCCCATTTCTGTGCAGGGTTTCCCTGTCAGGGGACAGACACAGGACACAGTTTGGTGACCAGAGCACAGGGAGGACTGGGAGTGAGGGTTTAACATCACCTAGCAGGGGAAATTCAGAGTGAGGGTTTAACACCATTCACTATTTCCATCAGCCCCTGCTCTGTTTCCCCTGGTGATCTGTTCAGCGTTATGCAGAGTTGTCACTGTTTTCCTTTCACAGCACAGTCACCGTCAGGTCCCTTCCCGAAGCCTCTCCCTGGGTCCTGGCTGTTAATGATCACTCCATCCCCATCCTGGAAACCCACCCAAGGCAGCAAATATTCGGGTTTATTGTTACTCTGGTGAGTTCCAGATCTCCCACCTCGTGCCCCGTGGGGCTGACACGGGAGTGGGCTCATTTCCCACCCCGGATCTGCACACGGCTGCTCTCTGCCCGACTGAGGGATGCTGCTGCTGAGGCACTCAGAAAGCTCCCAACACTTCTTCAGTCCCATCACAGCACAGTTAAATGTTTTCCTGAGTTTTAGACCAGGCTCTGACTCAAAGCAGGCTGCACAGAGGAAAAAAAAGGTCTTTTTGACATGTTTTGACCAATTTCACTGTTGCCACGAAGTGCTTTTTTCTTCTGCCATGCAGAGGAGGAATTGTTCCATCCAACTCCAAAGGGATGTCATTAATTCAGGCGTCTGTGTTATAAATGTGTGTTTGCCCGATATGTTCTGGGTGTCTTTCAGAGCCAAGCCTCTCCCACCTCATCGTCCTGCAGCACAACAACTATCACAGTCTGGAGCAATGCACCACTGAGGCAAATAATTATCCAAAAAAGTGATTAAATTAATTGACCGGGGAAGCGATTATGTGAGACTGTGGGGATAATTAAAACCAACCCATGTTTGGATGCATTTACAGCATGAATGCTCAGGGGCACGATGGCGAGTGGCCTTTTCAGCCCCATTCCTCATCCCCACCTGCCCGTCCGTGCAAACTGCGGCCAGAAAACCCCAAAACGGTTGGGGACCTTAAAGTTCATCCAGTGCCACCTTCCCTGGGCAGGGACCCCTTCCCAGGCTGCTCCCAGCCTGTCCAGCCTGGCCTTGGCCCCTGCCAGGGCTGGGAATTTCTGTCTGCAGTTTCCCAATGGCATTCCTGAGGCCGGGGCTCCCAGGGAACACGGCTGGGATCTGCAGTGTCACAGAGGCAGCACAGACAGGGTCAGAGCTGTTGGTCACCTCAGGACTCACAGAGGACACCCTCAGGACAAGGTTTGAAGGCAATAAAAGGGGGTTCTGGAATTGTCTGGGTTTAGTTTGACTTCCAGAGCAGACAGGGAGCTGGGAAGAGCTGCCAGGGGAGGCTCTGGAGCCAGAGGGTGGAAACAGAATTCAGGGGATCCATGGACAGCAGGTTTGTAAAAGGCTCCTGAAAGCAGCAGGACTTGGCCCTGCTCTGGAGCTAAACCCCAGATTTTGTACTGGAATTGGTCTGGGGTGTTCCCTTGCTCTGCTGGGATGGAAAGAGCTGGGACAGCCCTGGGGGCCTGTGGCACAGGATCCCTCCTGCCAGGAGATGTGCCAGTGCCAGGGAATGTCCCTGTGCCAGGAGATGTCCCCTGTGCCAGGAGATGTCCCCATGCCCTGTGCCAGGGAATGTCCCCTGTGCCAGGAGATGTCCCCTGTGCCAGGAGATGTCCCCATGCCCTGTGCCAGGGAATGTCCCTGTGCCAGGAGGTGTCCCCGTGCCCTGTGAGGGCCCTGCAGGGACATCCACGGGACACCTCAGGCTCCAGCTCTGGGAGCACCACGGGGCTCCTGCTCAGGTGGGATCTGCTGGGAGCAAGTTTGCTTGGATGGACATAAACTCCTCAGAGCAAAGATCATCTGAGCAGGAGGAAGATGGATGGGCAGTCTTAATTAACTGTTTCTTGTGTCATATTCTTAATAATTTGGTTGCTATTCCTGCAGTCTGTTACAAACTTCATTAAATTTACTTGCCTCAAGGGCATTTCTACCTCTTATAATCAGCCTCTCTCCTGTCAAAGATAAATTGCCTGATGGGATAAGTTGATCCTACACAAATGCAGCTGGCTTTGAACTTGTGGTGATAAGTAGCACCAGACAGGAGGTTTTTCTGTTGTTTATCTTTGTACTGATACGGCATGAAATAAAAATGGGTGTCGCTTTGCTGGCTGAGCCACATCCATCAGGCTGAGCAGAGATCAGAAAATACTCCTCAACTCCAAGAAACAAAAGGAGGTAAACTGGAACACTTAAGAATAGACTTTTGGTTCTTTGATGTGTGCATTTAATATTGATGTGCTGAGGTGATCAGTTTCAAAATCTAATCTTTTCCCCGCAGATCAAAACCAAGTTCCGTTCACAGGATGGTTTGGGGCTGGAAGGAACCTCAGAGCTCATCTCTGCGGCTTTTTTTAGATATTTTTGGTAGATATTTTTGAGAAACAGCTGCCAGGGGTCCCTGTGTCCTCCACCTGCTGCTGTGCAGGGACCAGGATCAGTTCTGTGATTGCAGAAGCTCCTGGGCTTCAGTGCTGATGTGGGTGTAATCTCCTAATTAACACATCTTTTAAAACGCACTTAATGCCTATGATAAAGAAGCATTGAAACTTAATGCACTAACTCAATAACAGCATAACCTACTTCCTTCCAAATAAGAAGGCAGGGAATTATTAGACATCAATGCATCATTTGCTAATGAGTTGTAATTCCGTGTTAATTTACCAACCAGCTGATTAGATATGGGAGATTTACAAAATATAGTGGAGATTATGGTTCCAGAAAACCAACTCAACATCAGGGGGAAAAAAAAAAAATCATTAATTTTTTCTCTATGGTGCACCTGGAATTATTAATTCGTTGGCATTTAAGTGAAATTCATTGAAGAATATTCTGAGCTGACAGATTATAACATTGGAATTAACACAGGCAGGAGCACAAAGTTTCCACTGCAGCGCTCAGGAGAACAAGGATCCCACACGTTAAATCACTGCCAGTTCAGGGGTGAGAATATCCGTGTAAATTCTGTGTGCTGGCCCCGTGTGTGTCCGAGGGTCAGCTGCTGCTCCTTTTCCCAGGAATGTGTGAATCCCGGCAGGTCCAGACAAAGCAGCAAGAGGGAGAATCCCAGTGCAGTGTGGTGGGAACGCGGAGTGCTGAGAGGCCTCGGAGCGCGGAGAGCAGCAGAAGAGCAGAGATGACATTTCTCACAGTGAGAAGTGCCTCACTCCGCTGAAACTTGAAATAACCAAGAAGAAAGAACCTAGATAAAAAGCTCGTGGGTATCCAGAACAGCTGCAACATCAGGAGGGAAAAAGGCACAGGAGATGAGGGTTATTGTTGCCCTGGACTGTGAAGTATTTCTGTCCTCACACCCAGAGCTGAGCACCTACTTCCATACATTAAATCCGGAGTGAGAAATGCCCACGGGGAGTACCCAGGGATCTGCTCACACCCTTCGTCACTGCAGCAGGGGAAAATCAAAACCCCAAATTCTGCAGTTTCTCTGCAGCCAAAGGGAAGTGGGAGCTCCCGTCCTGGACAGGACACGGCTCCGTGCTCAGTGCTTCTGTCTCACAGTGCTCCTGATGTCGGTGAAAGCTGCTCCGGATCTGATCAGAAACGGGAGCAAATGGCCTTGAGCCGCCTCTTGGTGTGCACTGAGGTGGAGCACAAACACAGCCCAAAGGGCCCTGCTGCTGTGCCCGCTGCAGCTCCTGCATCCCCCGGGCCCGGGGAACAGCGCTGCCCTGCACCGGGGCTTTCTCCTGCATCCCCGACCCTGAGGAACAGCGCTGCCCTGCACCGGGGCTTTCTCCTGCATCCCCCGGGCCCGGGGAACAGCGCTGCCCTGCCCCGGGGCTTTCTCCTGCATCCCCAGCCCTGAGGAACATCACTGCCCTGCCCCGGGGCTTTCTCCTGCATCCCTCGGGCCCGGGGAACAGCACTGCCCTGCCCCGGGGCTTTCTCCTGCATCCCCCGGGCCCGGGGAACAGCGCTGCCCTGCACCGGGGCTTTCTCCTGCATCCCCGACCCTGAGGAACAGCGCTGCCCTGCACCGGGGCTTTCTCCTGCATCCCCCGGGCCCGGGGAACAGCGCTGCCCTGCACCGGGGCTTTCTCCTGCATCCCCGACCCTGAGGAACAGCGCTGCCCTGCACCGGGGCTTTCTCCTGCATCCCCGACCCTGAGGAACAGCACTGCCCTGCCCCGGGGCTTTCTCCTGCATCCCCCGGGCCCGGGGAACAGCACTGCCCTGCCCCGGGGCTTTCTCCTGCATCCCTCGGGCCCGGGGAACAGCACTGCCCTGCCCCGGGGCTTTCTCCTGCATCCCCCGGGCCCAGGGAACAGCACTGCCCTGCCCCGGGGCTTTCTCCTGCATCCCCCAGCCCTGAGGAACAGCACTGCCCTGCCCCGGGGCTTTCTCCTGCATCCCCGACCCTGAGGAACAGCACTGCCCTGCCCCGGGGCTTTCTCCTGCATCCCCGACCCTGAGGAGCAGCACTGCCCTGCCCCGGGGCTTTCTCCTGCATCCCCCGGGCCGAGGAGCAGCACTGCCCTGCCCCGGGGCTTTCTCCTGCATCCCCCGGGCCCGGGGAACAGCACTGCACTGCCCCGGGGCTTTCTCCTGCATCCCCCGGGCCCTGAGGAACAGCGCTGCCCTGCACAGGGGCTTTCCCTCCCTGCTGCACAAGGGGAGAGACACAAAAGCAGCAGATGCTCCGTGTTTGCCCAGACGTGATGCAGAACCATGGCAGCAGACGAGGAGGGCCACAAATAATTCCGGTGCTCCCGAAGAAAATCAATGTCCTTATCAAGAGCAAATGGTAGCTGCAGTTATGAATATTTAACATCGAGTGTTGCCATGAGTTCAGAAATGCCTCCTATGCCCCCAACGCAGCCCTGTAATAAATGCTCTGGTCTTGTGGGATACTTTTTAATAAAAAGAAATCAGAAGCATTAAAGCTAAGCCATTAAGTGCTGGAAGTAGTCCTGAATGCCAAATGCAATCTGTGCAACCCATCACTTTATCCCAGCCCTAAGTCTGGGCCCTCCCTCAAAGATTTCAGATTTATTCTTTTTTCTGTGATAAACCATGAAATGTTCTTTGTGTTGCTGAACAAAGAGCAGGTTCAGGTGGCTTCAGCGTGGTACCAGTCCTCAGGTGAACTGAGCAATAAATCAGCCCGTTCCTGCCCGTGTCACTGCTGCTGTTATTGCTGCAGCCATCCAGGGAAACCAGAGTCTGCCCAGATCTGCCATTTGGGGCAGCTGGGGGGTGGAGTCATCCCTCAGGAGCACCAAACCAAACACATCTGGCCAAACATCTGCACTAAAGCTGTCACTGTTAAAGGATCCCAACCAAACTATCCCCACCCCTGTGCAGCCCTGGAGTGAGAGCACAGCCTCTGCCCAGCCCCTGCCCAAAAATCTTTTCAAATCCTTTCAAAATGTATAAAGTTATTAACAGAATTAATCTTTGAAAATGACAGTGTTTTGTAGCTACATCCATTACATTTCAATAACAAGCCAAAAATGGATTTTTTTTCCTTAGAACATTATGTCCTGAGGTCTTCCTGAGAAGTTCCAGCACCAGTGTTGGCCTTTGGGGAGGCCTGGGGTGTTTCTGCTGCCACGTGTGCAGTGATGCAGCAGCCCCTGTGCAGGAGGGGCTCGTGTCCACGCTGGGCTGAAAATACTTGAATTAATTATTTTCACATTTTTCATACAAGATCCCAGATTTTTCTGTGCAATTTCTGGATTAATCCTCCAGCTTTTAATGGAGATCACCCAGAGCCATTTGCTGTGTGGGAAGGGCTGGGAATTAGGGAAGTTGAATAAATACTTGATGTTCAAGTTTCACTTAAGTAAATGACTTGTGTGCATAAATAACATGGGAGCTGTCAATAGAATCATCCTCAAATTCTGACAAATAGAAGAGTGATTACGGCTTCTGCTTGCTACCAACAGAGTGAAACGTTAGCCGAGCTCCCACAAAAACAAACACCTTCTGATTTCATTGAAGATTAATGCTAATGTGCCAAATTGCCAGCCTGAACTTAATTGCTCTTTTTTATCTCGCTGAAATGATAAGAAACAGGCACAGAAGTGGTTCTGGTGACCTTGGATTTACATAGGCCTCCGGCCACAGGCAATTTACAGCTTTTATTTCTGCCTCAGTGACTTCCCTGGGAGCTGCAGGATCCCAGGTCCCCTCCAGGTTTCCATCGTGCTCTGCAGAGCCCAGCTTGAGGTTCACATGGAATGGGATTCATCTGAGCCCCACAGCCCAAGGGAACAGCTTCTCCCTCTGTGCGACAACCTAAACCCACATTTTGTACTTCTCTAAAGACACCGTGGCTCCTTTTCCTTCCCCATTTGAGCTTTTCAACAATGTGCTTGCAGGACTGAGAAATATCACCCAGCACTTGCATCTCCATGGCAACCCCCTGCTCCGGCTCCGATTGAGAAATCCTGCCCAAAGCCCTTCCTGTGGGTTGGTTGTTGCAGGAATTGTACATTAGCACTCAGAAATAAGCCTGTGGTGTTTAGCACGTTCCGGGGTGGGCACCTCAGCCTGAGCTCAGCCCCTGCCCGCCTGAGCATCCTTCCTCTGTCCCGGTTTCCCAGCCGGTCTCTGCAGACACAATCCCTTCTGTGTCCGAGCTGTGACTCTGCAGCTTTTTGTCGAGGGTCACGATCAATAAATGGCTCCACGGGAGGAGGGAGAACAGGATCCCTTGGAGCTGCACATCTGTGCCAGCCCTGCTCCTGCCGCCCCACAGCCTCCTCCCTGCCCCAGAGAGAGCTCAGGGTTGTCCCTGCTCCCCTCCTGGGGCTGAAACCTGGGCCCGACTGAGCACGGCACAGGGGACAGGAGCTTCTGTGCTCTCCTGCGGCAGCCCAGGGGCAGAGCTGCACAAAGGGACTGGCGAGCCCTGCCCACAGCCCCTGGCCCTGCTCCTGCTCCTCGGCTCCTCTTCAGTGGCATTTGTCCCCTCTGAGCTGCAGCCTCACGGGCTGGAGGGGCCCCAGGCACCAGTCACTGTCTCTGGTCCTAATCTGCTCCCGCGGCTGGCCCAGGCTCTCAGTGAGCTTTGAAGGTGCAGAGTCCGCGGTGGGTGTCTGCTCTGCACCCTGCGAGCTGTGCCCGGGGCTGTGCTCCCCTCCTCTCCCGGACCCTCCGGGGCTTTTCCCAGCCCCAAGGGCACATCCTGCCGGGGGAAGGGGCCAGAGCCCAGCGGAGAGCAGCCCTGGAGGGTGGCCCGGCTCTGAGCCAAGCCCTGCCCAGGGCTGCTCCTGCCCCAGCGCCGGCAGGACCCTCGGAGGGGATGGCACAGCTCCTCGGGGACTTTGCGCTTCCAGGAGGTAGAATTGCCTCGGCTGCCCGCGAGGTCAGCGCTCAGTGCCTGTGAGAGCAGAGCAGGTCACCCCCAAAAGTGTCCCTCTGGGTCTGGGGACAGCCCGAACGGGGAGTGCGCGGCCACGTTTCCCCACTAGCTAATGATCCTCGAAGTTCAACATTTCTGCCTTGTTAATTGGATTTTTCTGGCTTCAAATTAAATCTATCAGGTCTTTTTGTGCCTTTCTCTGAAGAAAGAGCCTTTCAGGACCTGGAGCTCCCTCCCTCCAAAGGTACTTATCCATAGAAATTAAGTTACAAGGCTCTTTTTGATAAGATAAACAGACTGAGCTCCCTAAGTCTATGACTAAAATATTCTCTGCAGCCCTTAATCATTCTTTATTAATCTTTTCAGCTCAGTGACATGGGAGCAGAAAGGTAAAATAAATAAAAAATCCTGAAACAAGCAGCAGAAGAGAAAGGAGATACAGATACACAGGATCTCCCAGGATTTCACAAAGCGTGTTCAAATTGTGACAGGGCTGTGCCGAAGTCTATTCCAGAGACCTCCCCGAGGTGCAGCAGCGCTGCCCTGAGCGGGACAGGCGCAGGGAGCAGCTCCTGGCAGGCGGAGATAAATGAATGTCCACCCTCTGCGCTGCTGGGAGCGCTGAGACAGGCAGTGGGGCTGATAACCGGGCTGTCCTTGCAGCCGGGGCTGGCAGCGTGGAATTACCGCGGAATCCAGCGCCCTCACACCGCCCTCAGGGGCACACCCCACTCCGGAGGAGGAGCAGACCCCGAGCGCAGGAGGAAACTGCTCCGGAGGCTCCTCCAGAGGGAACAGGAACCGGCCCCAGTGAGGTGGTGCAAACCACTCGGCTGGGTTATGGACAGAGCCACCCCCGTCCCTGTGTCCCCACCCGGGACAGCCCCTGGGCAGCGAGGACAGCGGGACCCCCGGAGCCCCCGGTGTCACAGCACTGTGCCCCTCTCTGCTCAGGGGGACACACAGTGTATGGGAACACCCAGGGGAGTTCCTGTGTCCCAAAATCAGTGTCACAGCACTGTGCCCCTCTCTGCTCAGGGGCACACACAGTGTATGGGAACACCCAGGGGAGTTCCTGTGTCCCAAAATCAGTGTCACAGCACTGTGCCCCTCTCTGCTCAGGGGCACACAGTGTATGGGAACACCCAGGGGAGTTCCTGTGTCCCAAAATCAGTGTCACAGCACTGTGCCCCTCTCTGCTCACTGGGCACACGCAGTGTAGGAAAATATGGCCAGGGGAGTTCCTATCTCCCAAAAATCCTTGTCCCTGTTTTCTGATAGGCAGCACCAGTTAACACTTGAAATTCTCATTTCATTTTTAAAACCTGGTTCACTTACACATGACAGTGACAGTGACAGTGCCATTTGTCATATCACTGACCCTTTCACTTGATTCATTTATAATTTAATTGTCAGCTAAATTTGATCAAATATGTCTGAATTGAAACCATTTGCATTAAAAATAACACATCTTTCTCCTTTTATTCCCTGCATTGTGGCAGGTATTGCTTGAAAATTCAATTGGTGCCAGCCAAAACCTGCTGTTTGATTAATAACAAAATGGCTAATGAGGGAGGAAACCACGGGCCTGGGTGAAAATCCCAGGTGACAAATGGACCTTGGTGAGGACCGTGGGACTCAGACATTCTCATTTTCACTTGTGCTGGATTGAGAGCTGGGTCTTCCTGAGGACGGTGACAAAGGCACAGCCACGGGGTGTGTCCTGGTTTGGGAGGACAGGTCTGTGCCAGGGAAAAACTGGAGTTCCCTTGGAATGGAGAATGTAAACCGCCCCCTCACACACCTTTTCTTTCCAATTATAAATTTGCAGTTAAAAGCTTTTAGGCAAAATATTTTGGGAATAGAAATAGCAGTTCTTTACTAGTATGTATGACACAGCAAACAAACAAAAAAACAACTACAGCATTGATAACAAAAACAGAACCAAGAACCTGAGGGCTTTGCTTCACAAAAACCCAGGGCACTTTGGTCTCAGTGCCTCTGCAGGGTCCTCAGAGCACCAAGGTGGGAGAGTGGAGAAGTCTCGGGCTGGTGGCTGGGATGGCAGGGTGTCCCGACAGACAGGGGCAGGGTGTCCCGGCAGGGCAGAGGCAGGGTGTCCCGGCAGACAGGGGCAGGGTGTCCCGACAGACAGGGGCAGGGTGTCCCGGCAGGATGGGGCAGGGTGTCCTGTCAGGGGCAGGGTGTCCCGACAGACAGGGGCAGGGTGTCCCGGCAGGATGGGGCAGGGTGTCCCGGCAGGGCAGGGGCAGGGTGTCCCGGCCGACAGGGGCAGGGTGTCCCGGCAGGATGGGGCAGGGTGTCCCGGCAGGATGGGGCAGGGTGTCCCGGCAGGGGCAGGGTGTCCCGGCAGGGCAGGGGCAGGGTGTCCCGGCAGAGGCAGGGGCAGGGTGTCCCGGCAGGGCAGAGGCAGGGTGTCCCGACAGACAGGGGCAGGGTGTCCCGGCAGGGCAGAGGCAGGGTGTCCCGGCAGACAGGGGCAGGGTGTCCCGGCAGGGCAGAGGCAGGGTGTCCCGGCAGACAGGGGCAGGGGGTCCCGGCAGGGCAGCGGCAGGGTGTCCCGGCAGACAGGGGCAGGGTGTCCCGGCAGGGCAGAGGCAGGGTGTCCCGGCAGGGCAGAGGCAGGGTGTCCCGGCAGACAGGGGCAGGGTGTCCCGGCAGGGCAGAGGCAGGGTGTCCCGGCAGGGCAGAGGCAGGGTGTCCTGTCAGGGGCAGGGTGTCCCGACAGACAGGGGCAGGGTGTCCCGGCAGGATGGGGCAGGGTGTCCCGACAGACAGGGGCAGGGTGTCCCGGCAGGATGGGGCAGGGTGTCCCGGCAGGGCAGGGGCAGGGTGTCCGGGCAGACAGGGGCAGGGTGTCCCGACAGACAGGGGCAGGGTGTCCCGGCAGACAGGGGCAGGGTGTCCCGGCAGGGCAGGGGCAGGGTGTCCCGGCAGGGCAGGGGCAGGGTGTCCCGGCAGGGGCAGGGTGTCCCTGCAGACAGGGGCAGGGTGTCCCGGCAGGATGGGGCAGGGTGTCCTGTCAGGGGCAGGGTGTCCCGGCAGGATGGGGCAGGGTGTCCCTGCAGGGCAGAGGAGCTCAGAATTCCAGGGCGAGCAGATGATGGCAGATTTCCCAGGACCGGAGCCCTCCAGAGGCAGTGAACTCCTCCAGCAGGAACACCAGCCCAGCCGTTCTCTCTCCCCGAAAGCCAAAAAACCAGAATGCCCAAACTGCCCCAGGCTCTGCCCTTTACCTGCCCCAGAACTCGCGTTTTCCCCCCCTCTCTGAGCTTTGACCCCTTTGTTTTGTTAAATAGTCTTAAGTACCAACACTTAGTCTCCTTGGTAACTTATGGGGAAAACATTCTTCAGAGTAAAAAGGAGCAAAGCTAACCCCCGACAGGGGGGATTCCCACTCCCAGTGATACACACGTATAAATACAGATATATGAGTGAGGAACAGGACTTTTCCCTGATTAATACATTGTAATTAATTCTCAGACGAATCCTTGCTTAGGAACTTTATTAAATCCCATTAAGACTAATGAATTGTTGTTGTTTCCTAATTATATAGTTGTTTCTAGTTTAATGAACTGTATATTAATTGACTTATAGAACAGAGATTTTACTTTCAGGATGGAAATACGTTAAATAAGAGATATATGTTCTTGCTGATGGCATCAGTTGTCAGTAACAATGTATTTTAATGAATCTCTTGGAAAATCCTGTCCTTTTGAATACAGATTTCGGTTGCTTTGTTAACTAAAGAGGCAACAAAAGGCCCAAAATTAAATGTGTTCCTATGTTTTATGTATAGCTGATGTTTTCCCTCCTAATAATTCAATTTCTCATGGCAAAATAACATCTCCAGGCCTCTGCGAGCAGCTCATTTGACTGCAGTGGTGTCACGAGGCAGGATGGGAGCCCCAGGAGAGGTTTGGTCTCAGGATAAATCAGGGATGCTTTTCCAGCTGAACCCCCCCGAAGGAGACACCAGAAGGAGCTGCCAGGTCTGTCCAGGCTGAGCCCTCCAGTGTCACTTGGATGGGAGCAAATCCTCCTCAGGCAGGACAGGCTGGGCTGACCCCCGCGGTGACACCAGCAGCCTCTTTGTCCTGTCCTGTCCTGTCCTGTCCCCTCCTGTCCTGTCCCCTCCTGTCCTGTCCCCTCCTGTCCCGTCCTGTCCTCTCCTGTCCCCTCCTGTCCTGTCCTGCCCTGTCCTGTCCTGTCCCCTCCTGTCCCCTCCTGTCCCGTCCTGTCCTCTCCTGTCCCCTCCTGTCCTGTCCCCTCCTGTCCTGTCCTGTCCCCTCCTGTCCCCTCCTGTCCTGTCCTGTCCCCTCCTGTCCTCTCCTGTCCTGTCCTGCTCTGCCCTTTCCTGCTGGAATTATAAGAACTGCCACTGCTTTAAGGAGTCATCATCTTGAATGCTAATACATATAATCTCCAACAGGCTGCAGCCACACCACAGATTAATTTCAGTGCAGAGATTATGTTAATATACAAAAAAAAGGAGTTGTGATATTGAGTCAGATCAAAGATTTTTCATTTCAGTCGGTCTTTGGCACCAGCAGCAACGCCTGTCTCAAAGTCGAGTCAAAGGCCTCCATAAAGCCCTGAGCTGAGCAGTAATTACCACAGGAACAGGCTCAGCCTTTACACCAGAGTGCTGCTGATCTGGATCTCACATCAGCTGTTCAAGTCGCGGCTGTTTGATGAGGAATGACAAACTGGCAGAGAAGTCCCACCCTTGGTGCTCCCAGGAAAGGCTTTTTGCAGGGAAGGGGCTGATGCACTTCCCTGCCTTTGGACAAACCTTCTTCCCTCCCGTGAGGCTGCAAACCCGGCTCTAAAACCCTCAGACGGACAGCTGGTGCCTGGAGCTGTCACTGCACAGCGCTGAGAGCCCCGGCCGAGGAGGAGGATGCCGTCAGTGCAGCAGGGATGGATTCTCTGTCCCAGGGAGGGCTGAGCACAGCCCAGCTCCCGGGCACAGGGAGAACGGCCTGAGGAGGGCTGAGGGGTGAACTGCTGCCTCTGGCTCCTGCTCCCCGGGGAGAGCTCTGCATCCCTGCGGGCCACGGCTCCTGCCCCCGGCGAGGGCTGCGTGGGACTGCACGGCCTGAGAGTGCCCCGACCTGAACGGTTCTGGGGGTGCCACCCATGGGAGTGAGCCTGTGACGGGCTGGGGTAAGGGGGTAAGGGGGTTAGGGTTACGGTTATAGGGTTAGAGTTAGCGTTAAGGTTATAGGTTTTGGGTTAGAGGGTTAGGGTTGTGGTTACGGTTATAGGGTTAGGGTTAGGGTTTGGGTTAGGGTTATAGGGTTAGGCTTAGGCTTAGGGGTTGGGGTTTGGCTTAGGGTTAGGATAACCCCAGGCTCTCTGCACATCCCCCAGAGGGTCTGGGGAGTCCTGGCCAGCTGCAGCACTGCTGGCCCCTGTCACCCTGCTGCCACCTCCCTGTGACACGGGAGGGGAGTGTGGGTTTATCACTGGGGTGGGCACCATAAAGAGCCACTTGCTGAGGGCTGTGTCAGGAGTGGGATGATTCATCATCCCCTTCTGGAGAGCCTGCAGAGGCCAGAGAGAGCACAAACACAACCCCAGCAGCAAGGAAACTCCGTGCCTTTGCACATTTGCTTTGCAGGGCAGTCATAATCATCTCCATTTATTGTATTTAATCTTTTAAGTGCACAAATGTGAAATGGCTCTGTAAGTACTGAGAGGATAAATGAGGTTAAAGCATTCACGGGCAGTGGAATCAAGTGAGGCTTACGTTGGTAGTTTGTACATTCAACCCTCTGTCATTTCTGCTGGAACCATCACCGAGCAATCAGATTTAAACATTTCAGACCTTGGTGACAGAGCTTCCGCGTAAAATGTGGCTGCTTTTAGGGAAATCCAGCTCTTCATTAGAAAGGAGCTGCACAGAAAAGACAAAATAGAACAAACAGCCTCACTTTAGGATAATTGCACTGGAATTAGGAGGAAACTGGATGTTTTTGGAAGAGAGGCTGACTCTAACAGGGCGCTGCCAGGGTGAAGGTGCCACTGCAGCTCTGTGTGGAGGGCACAGAGACAAGCACAGGGGGCTCAGAGGGTGAGGCTGGAGCAGGGCAGGAACCAGCAGCCCCACGGGCAGCACAGGGAGCCCAGGGGTGTAGCCCTGGGTTTGGTGTTTGGTTTGCTGAAATTCCTTTCCCAGGGAATTTTCTGTAAACAGGAGAAATGTTTTTGTAGCTGTACCTTTGTTATTAATTCCTTTCCCCAGGAGGGACTTCTCCTTGATGTCCCTCTCTCTGACCAATGGCAGTGAAGAGGTTTGTCTTTGTGTCACCCATCGAATTGGTCTGTGTGAAATGGTATAAAAGGGAGACACACCCCAAAAATAAAGGAGTCATTTTCAGCCTTGTGAAGTGGGAGTCTGTGTTGTGGTGTAAAACAGCGTCACAGGGGAGCCCAGGGAACCCACAGAGCCCAGGGAACCCACAGAGCCCAGGGAACCCACAGAGCCCAGAGAACACAGGGAACTCAGGCTCCAGCTCCTCTTCCTCAGCCACAGCCTCGGCTGCTGCCAGGCCTCCACGAGTTCTTAAGCTCAGATACTTTAATTCATTTCATTTGCCATCTTAATGTAAATTTGCAATGTGAAAACCAGGAATAATTTAACACCAGGGAAAGGAAAAGATGAAACAAAAGCCTGGAGATCTTGGCAGTCTCTTTGAAAGCAAAGGAAATGTCACAACTCTCTTTTAACAGCATCTTTGTTTTTGCAGGCAAATTACAAGTCCAGGTTCAGGGGTGTTTTTGTTCTGCCATTCTGCTGTGACAGTGTCTGCTGGCAGCCTCTAATTCATTCAGGAAAATCCACAGCAGCAGTGAAGAGGAGGAAATGACAACAGCTCCTCTTTCCTCCCTGCCAGGCAGCAGCAAACACTGACTCTCAGTGAAAAGAGGTTTTAGGGCTTCTTAAGCCCTTCTTGACACTCCTCAGGCTCCTGTCTGTGCTGGGGAATTTTAACTCCAGGTGATCCACAGCTGAATCCCTGCTCCACCTCACTGCTGCTCTCCTCTGACGCGCTCCTGAGCCTCATCAGGCCAGATGAAAAAGGCAAATAAGATGCACAATAATTAACACAGAAGATCTGGGCTGCCCGTGTAGCCAAGATTAATTCAGTACATTTTCAGAGCCCCCGAGGATATAGATTCTGGGAGTCTGATCTATGGTTATTATTCTTTTAAAGGAAAATAGATTTCCCTAATTTACAATCAGTTCTGATGGTGGGAGGAGGAATTTAATTATTTTTTTTTTCTTTTGATAAATATACTGCAACTTTTCTGTAATCCCTATTAATCTGATCTCCTAGGGAAAATTTTGCTGATCCATCATCTTGTGGCAGTCTTAATTCCCTCGTGCCTCCAGGCAGGAGAAATGGATTTCCTCAGAGTAACCCCTGGTGCCTCCAAAGCCTCCTGTGAGAGGGAGAGTTCTCTGGGGGCTCAGCCCTTGTCCCTGGGTAGGGAAACGTGTCCCTGGGGAGGGAAACGTGTCCATGGGGTGGGAAATGTGTCTGTGGGGAGAGAAAGGTGTCCCTGGGGTGGGAAATGTGTCCGTGGAGCCCAGGGGCTGCGGGGGCACTGCGGGGATTGCTGAGGCATCCTCGTGAGAGGCTGTGACACACAGACACACAGACACACTGACAGACACACAGATGCTGACACACACTGACACAGACACACAGACACAGACACACTGACACAGACACCATCCACCACTCCCCGTCCAAACCAACACGGAGAGAACATCTGTTGGAAAAATAAATGCGGGACTAATTATCTGTGATTGAGCGTTTGAAGCTGCTATTTTTAGCTTTGCCGTAAAAAGATGTGATGACTCAAAGGTTTGTGCTCAGCATTTAGAGCCGGAGAGGAGCGGGGCGCTGCCCTGCCGAGCAGAACCCCGGGCAGGGTGGGCAGCCAAAAACCGCCCCAGGCAAAGGCTCCGCGTTTCCTCCGGGGACGAGCGGAGCAGGTGAACATCAAGGCTCTTGTCGTGGCCGGGTTTGCGGGGGCTGGGGCTGCGGGAGCTGCCATGGGGGACACTCGTGAGCCGAGCACCAAGGGCCGGAGCATCCTTTGCAGGGCACATCCCCGGAGCGCTGCCGCCTCTGCTCCCGCCTGGCACAGCCCCACAGGGGATCCTGACAGCCTTCCTTCTCCTCTGCTGCCTAAAAACTACCCCGAGCCCGCGGGAGGTTCGACAGGGGCCAGAAACAGAGGCCGGGCGATACAGCTGCCGGAGCCCGGCAGGCTGCATGGCCCCGCCACGAAATTCTGTGTGCAGACAACAAAGACATAAAAGGAAGATGGACTCGGCTCTGGTGGCTGCCAGGAGAGCCGAAAAGGCCCAGAGCACACGGATTTGTAAATGCGCAGAGCACACGGATTTGTTCAAGCGATGGGATTGCTCCCAGACGGGGGAGCTGCTCCGTGCCAGGGGTGTCCCTGGGATGGAGCTGCTCCGGGCCCGGGATGGAGCTGCTCCGGGCCCGGGATAGATCTACTCCTTTCCTGGGATGGATCTGCTCCTTACCCGGGATGGAGCTGCAGGGGCTGCAGTAGCTGTAGGAGCAGCAGAGGCTGCAGGAGCTGCGGGAGCTGCAGGAGCTGCGGGAGCTGCAGGATCAGCAGGAGCTGCAGGAGCAGCAGACGCTGCAGGAGCATCCTCTCCGAGGCCGAAGGAGCCCCCAGGGCACAGCCCGGGGCAGCGGCGTGGGCTCCCGCACGGCCGGGCTGGGAAAGGCGCCGGGAGCTGCTCTCGCTGCCGGGAAGCCGGGAGCTGCTCCACGGCCCGGGGAAGAGCCAGCCACGTGCAGTCAGGAGAAAAGCTGTTTTTCACACTTATTGCCCTTGAATTGGCAGAGGGAGACATCATGTTTTATATTAACTTCATAATAATTACAGTTATTACTGAATTCATGTATACCAAAGAGGTTGCAGCTCCCCAGGAAAGCTCATAATATTATTAAGAGAGATGCCAGTCCATTGGCAGTGTCGTGTAACAAGCTAATTCCAACATTCTGATATTAGACAGCACACCTCCAAAAATGCATGGATTTGTGCCTGGTCTCTGGGATCTGTGGCAGTGACACATCTGGCACGCACAGAACCGTCCTTTGGAAAAAAATGCTTTATAAAGCACAAGCAGCACAGCCCAAGAACAGCAATAAGTGCTGCCTTGAAAATTTAAGGCAGGGAAAATAAATCTGAAGATCCTTAATACCGGGCAATGCTGTGAGAAATGAAGGAGCTGCAGCTAGCTGTGGAAAACCAATGGGAAGGAAGATTTTGTCTGTGAGAGAAATTAAGGAATTCACCCAGAGCCTCTTCCCATCCTTTCCACACGATTAATTGCAGAGATTTAATTTCTCTGGGCATGTGTTCGCATCGGCAAACAAACTTTTCCATCAGATTAGAAGAGGTGACCCATCTCCAGTGCAGCTGTTGTTGTTGCTTAAAGTTCTGCAGAGTGGCTGAAGGAGTCAGGAAAGGTCAACTTTGCACCAGAAGGCTGGGGACAGCAGCTGCTGGCAGCATCCCGGGAAATCTGCACGAGGGAAAAGTCTTTGTGCTGGGAAGGTCAGATTGGGGCAGCTCCAGTTCACCCCATCCCATTATCCCATGGATCCTACCCCATCCCATCCCATTATCCCATGGATCCCATCCCACCCCAGTCCCTGCACAGATCACAGAGCAGAGCTTCAGGCTCCTGTGTGGTGCCAAAGTGACAAAGCCTCAGCCTGGGCCCGTGACCTCACATTGATTTTTACTGTAAGTCTAACACCTGAATCTGCCATCGAATGAATTGTTACACATAAACCCCAAAGTCAGGAGGAAAATCAGAGAGCAGCCTGGTCCCAGGGCTGTTACAATTTCCTCCACACTGTCAGGCTACAGCAACACACGCATCTCTCACAAAAATTAAATTGCTATTAAACTTTCTGCCCGTCTTTGTGAATTAACCTCTCTTTCATCTCAGCTTTTGATTTAGCAGGAAATAATTTTTGGAGCACTTTCCAGACTTCTTCCATTAGGCGTTTGGGCCGTGGTCAATAAGGCTGAGTTAATTACCTGCCTGAGCAGATCACGCTGCTGTGCGAACTGGGGCCTCATCTGTGCTGCAAATGCCGTGACCCTTCCTCTGTAAAGGTGGAGCCAAACCCCCGGCACAGCCCCCTGGAAGCTCCAGACACAGGTTTTTTTACATTTTTCCAGAGCAGAGCTGGGGAACCTGCCCCCTGGGCTTGGGAGAGCCGCGGGGAACATCCAGGTGTTGGATTTGCCTGAACGCAGAGAGCCTCGGGGTGCTCAGGCTGGGTGACCCAGGCTGTGGTCAGCAGAGCCCCCACCCCACAGCCCCACCCCAAACCAGCAGCCCTCGTGTCCAGTCAGGGGTGGACAAACAACCCCCAAACCCCTTTTTCCCTCTTTAAGGTGTGTTTTTCCCGTGCAGGTCGGACAGGGCTGTGCCCAAGCCAGGCCAACCCTCGTTTATCCAGCATCCTAAGCCCTAATTGAGAGATCGGGTGGGAACCTGCCTCCCCTTGCACGGCCTGGAGAGCTGACAAAGGCACCTGCAGGGGCTGGAGGATAAGTTCTGCCTCATTACAAAAGAAATTGCATCTAAATGAAAACCAACCCATAACGGAGCTGAACAAGGGCTGCCAGACATGCAGGAAATGCACCGCAGCACTGCCCCTGCCACTGCATTTCACTGCCCCTGTCTGCACAGGGCTCAGCCCCAGGCACCCGGGGCTGAGCTCATTTCCACAAAGGCTTCAGTGGTTTTTATGATGATCTGTAAATCCCGGGGCAGAGAATTAGCTGTCCAGCCGAAAGAATTGCATCTCTTTGATAGATTAGAGCCTGAAGGATCACATGTACAGCAATGCAGGGGCACATTTTCCCACTGATACTTGGAAAAGTCAGGATACCCTTCAAACATTCTCCTCCCCTTCTGTTTGGCTGTTTGTAAAATTTTAATGGCCTAAACTGCAAAATATTTAATAAATCTGGGAAAGGCTGTGCTAGAACATCTCCAGCTTCATCTTGTTTAGCTGAAAAATGTGCACTTTATAATTACTTACATAATTACTCATGTATTACTCTGAGGCTGGACTCGGAGGCAATTTCCAGCATTAATGCTTCTGTGATTCTATTCTTTCATGAGTAAATTTGATCCCATCTACTCTGGGGGTGATTCAGGTTTTCTCTAATTACTATTCATTACAATTTTTTGTTTTTAAAGCGTGTTCCCCAGCCGTGTGCCCACAGGAGCAGGTCCAGCTGCCAGGGAGACCTGGGTTTCTCCAGAGGCTTTGGGGGCAGCCTTGGGCCTGGGGCTGAGCAGGAGCAGAAAGGCTCTTCCCACTTGCCGCAGTCTTTCATAAACCTGAGGGAATAGAGCCAAGCCTGTGCCACTTTCTGGGCTGCAAAATGAAATCAGGATAATAAAAGACATCCTGGAAATAGACAATAATGGTAAAATGATATTTTGACAGGGAGACCATACATGGCTGATGGGAAGAAATGAACAAAGTGATCGAGGAGGGGCTGGAAAAATTGTCTCCGTCGGCTGCTGGGGCTCCTGTTGAGCAGATCCCACACAAACGGGGTGGGTTCACTGAACAAACACTCAGCTCTCCTGGGTTACCTCCACACTTCTCCACTCTCTTCCTTTAGGGCTACATTTTCCTTTTTTCTACTTTTCCGCTTTCTGAGGGCTGTTTCCAGTGCAAACACCCCGTGCAATTGCCAGGGCAGGGGCAGAGCCGGGCTTTGGGCTCACCTGGGCACGGGGAGCTGCAGGGGCTGAGGGAACTGCAGGGGCTGCAGGGGCTGCAGGGGCTGCAGGGGCTGCAGGGGCTGCAGGGGCTGCAGGGGCTGCAGGGGATGCAAGGGCTGAGGGAACTGTGTGAGCTGCAGGGGATGCAGGAGCTGCAGGAACTGCAGGAGCTGGGCACTGGCAGCTCGGATCAGCCACCCCGAGCTGTCTGTGGGACATCTCCTGCTCCTGCCAGGGGACAGTGGTGACAGCAGAGCCCCCAGCGGGGTCACCCCACAGCGTCCTGGGGTCCCCAGCCCTGATCCTGCCCTGGGGGTCCTGTCCCATCCCCTGTCCCTTCCCAGGGCTGCATCCCCCGCCCTGCGGGACCTGCACCTGCATCCCCTGCACCCCCTGCATCCCCTGCAGCCCCTGCATCCCCTGCAGCCCCTGCAGCCCTCCCCAGGGCCCCCAGCCCGGCTCTCCAGGGCACAGACCCCAGACTGGGGCCTGAGGATGTTCCCGCTGCCCCAGCTCCCCCGAGGATGTTCCCCCTGCCCCAGCTCCCCCAGGATGTTTTCTCTACTCCAGCTCCCCCAGGATGTTTTTCCTGCCCCAGCTCCTCCAGGATGTTTTATCTGCCCCAGCTCCCCCAGGATGTTTTCTGTACCCCAGCTCCCCGAGGATGTTTTTCCTGCCCCAGCTCCCCGAGGATGCTCTGGCAGCCACTCCAGCCCTCTGCAGAACAACACCTCGATGCAAGATTAATGAACAGAGGGGAACATCGTCAGCGATTAAAAAGAAAAGGTACAAGATGCTGCTGGAGCAGGCGGCAGCCCCAGCAGCTGCATCGGGATCTATATTGTTTAATAATGCACATTAAATTATTACAGACTTTTTTAAAGGCTGACTCTGCTCTGTGCAGCACCGCTGTAAATCCATTGCCAATGCGGGATAATCCTCCAGCACTTTCTAAATTTGTTTTTATTCTTTGCACACAATTCCCTGTAGCACTCAGCAAAGGAGCATTTTGTGCCACAGCACCCCAAGATCCTGCTATTCACTTTCTGTTTTCCAGCCTTGGGAACAGCTCGGGAGAAGGAGCACAGGCCAGCCCAGGGACAGGAAAGTTCCACTGAGGCCTCGGGGCACCCACAGGACACACACTCCAATCCAGCCCTGCAGATCTGGGGGATGGAGAGCTCACGGGCTGAGCCAAAGGAATGGAGAAATACTCTGAATCGACCTGGAGAAAGATGTGGTTTCTTTCCAAACTGAAGTCGTCTGATATTTGTTCATAATTTTTGCATTTTGTTGATTTTTAACCTTAGCAAAATACTGGTTTGTTTTTCAGGGTTTGGTATTAGTTTCAAAGTAAATCTTATTAATATTTAAAATGAAAAGCTCTTTCAGACCTTAAAATGTAGATCTTGCATTTAATAAACATCAATAGCAAATGTTTTGATTTTCTGAAAAATGTTTTATGTACTGAAACCTTTTGACAAATGCGACGTGAATTTACAAGCACTTGCAGCTGATTCAAAGCTGCACTTTTTTCACCAAATAAAACATTCAGCTGCGATGTTTTTTTCCCCGACTCTAATGTTTGTCCTGTGCCTAGGGGTGAATTTCGCTCAGTGTGAATAACAATGCGGCACAGACAAGATCAATAAATCTCATATTTCATTTGCTTCACTGTCGTGTTTGGGGCAGAGCTGGCACGGCCGTGGCAGCAGCAGCAGCAGCAGCAGCAGCAGTGCCAGGGTGGCTGCAGTGCCCTGGAGAGGGAATGACCCTGTCAGGAATTCAGGTCCTGGAGAGGGAATGACCCTGTCAGGAATTCAGGTCCTGGAGAGGGAATGACGCTGTCAGGAATTTGGGTCCTGGAGAGGGAATGACCCTGTCAGGAATTTGGGGTCCCTGGGGGCCCAGGGGAGGGTCGGGGGTCTCACAGGGG
This sequence comes from Sylvia atricapilla, assembly GCF_009819655.1. NCBI lineage: Eukaryota > Metazoa > Chordata > Aves > Passeriformes > Sylviidae > Sylvia > Sylvia atricapilla. The sequence continues at coordinate 405,298 of NC_089164.1, forward strand.
GTTGGGGACAGGGCTGTCACCCCTCAGCTCCTTGTGCTGGCAGGACACTGACCCCGCACTGCCCTTCCCTCTCAGCTGGGCCAGGCAGGGACAGAGCTGAGCCCTGCTTGTCCCTTGTCCCCAGGGAGAGCCCGGGCAGCTCCTGGGGACAGGACACCCGGAGGGGACAGGACACCCAGAGGGGACAGGACACACCCAGCAGGGACAGACACCCGTGTGGGGACAGGACACCCGGAGGGGACAGGACACCCAGAGGGGACAGGACACCCGTGTGGGGACAGCCGCCCTGCTGTGTGCTGGGGACAGGCTCCAGGGCACTGCAGATCCCTCCTGCCCCAGGAGCTCAGAGGGGTTGAGGCTGGGAAAGGTCTCCAGGATCTCCTCCAACCTTTGGCCAAAGCCCCCTCCCCACTAAACCACAACATGAAGTGTCACATCGGCCCTTTTTTGGACATCTCGTTCCTTTCCAGCCTTGCACCTCACTCCCGTGCCGCCCTGGCTGCTCCCTGCCCTCCTACCCAAAACAATCCCAGCTCTGCTTTATTTGGCTGCATATGAGCTCCAGAGGGATTTCATAAATCGGTGGATTTGGCATTTCTCATTTGGAGAACACTTCAGAACAAACAGATGTGGAGGGGGAGCTGCCCAGAGGTTACAGCAATAACAATAACAGGGTCAGAAAGTGATTTATGGCTGAGCCTTGTGGTGCTGAGGGAGGGAGGTGCTGCTGGCACCGGGGGACGCGTCCCCAGCACTGTGTGACAGCTCCACGGGGCCATGGAATAGCAAAGGCTGGGGAGGACCAACAAACTGGGAAGTGCAGCCTTTGGCTCAGCCCCACCACGCCAAATAAATCACCAGCACGGCCTGGGGAAAAGGGAGATGCCAAACACCGAGTTTTGCTTCCCCACAGAAGGGTTTTAGGACGCTACAATTGCTGCTAGAGAGTCCTGAGGAACTCGTAATACATTGGCCACGTTTCAGAAGTGTTTGGGTGATGAGCTCCTGAAAGGAGAGATTAATCCACTGGAGTGAGATAATTGTGGGTTCACTTTGGAACGTGCTCTCTCTGCATTTGATGACTAATTATCAGTGTCTAGTAAGAGAATGTTATCTTTAAATCATGTAAAGGGCAAATGCTTTTACGTGGTGTTGAAGGCTGCCCACATGTAAGGCTGAACATTTCTTTTATTGCCGTGTTTATCTGTTTTGATCCGCGCTGAGTAGAAAATACTCTGCTTTAAAAATACACTGTGGCTCCTTTGATTTCCTAAATAGATTTATAATTATCTCCAAATTGAACACACTCAGCTTCTGCCCAAGTAATTGCCAGGCACTGTCCTTCCCAGGAAGTGCAGCCCTTGGCAGACCGTCCCTGGGCCGCAGGAAATGAGGGGAATGGCATGGATCAGCGCAGCTCCTGCGCAGCCCTGGGCCAGGGCACAGGCATCACACCGCTGCCTCGGCTGCTCTTCCCTCGGACCTGACCCCGGGGGGTTCAGGGCTGCACTGGGCAAACTGGGGACAAACTGCAGCTCCTCAGGTGAGCCTACACTGGCTTTTCTCTCCCGCCTTGGAGAGCCCAGGGCGTCCTGACCCCACAGAAACTCCTTCCCTGAGGTTCAAGGATCATTAACCCAACCTCCTGCCCTTTGCTGAACGCCCTTTTCCTACTTCTGACAGCGCCTCGAACAGGCACAAGTCACCTCCTCAAAACCCTCTTCCAAAAAGGCTCTCAGTGTTACTGCAGACAGCACAAAGAAATAGAGGACGAGAAAACTGGAACTTATTAGGCCCATCTGAATTCCCTGTGCTTTTCTGAGCTTCTCTTCAATTATGTGGGGTTTGGTTTTGGGGTGTTCTTTTTTTTTTTTGGCGTTTTATTTTTTGGTTTGTTTTTGGGGGGCTTTTTATTTTTGTTTTTGTTTTTTTTGTTTTGTTTGTTTTTTGGGGGGTTTATTTTGGGTTTTTTGGTGTGATCTAAGGTTTACTCCTCCAGTGCAAATGGCTCGCAGCCAGCTGTCTCCATGACAGGTTTAGGAATAATTTGTGTAATTTTTGTAACTTGGGAGAATGTTGTTAGTTTGTCCTCAAAAGAAATCGAGCAAAATAACTACAAGATAGAGCAAAATAACATAAGCTGGCTTTAATTCTGCAAAACCTGGGGAATTAAAGCTCCTCTGTTTAAATAGCACTCGGTGCTGTTAAATTAAACAACTGCCAAAGGGGAGGTTTTCTGAGAACGAGTAAGAAAAGGATCAGATGTAAATAAATGGGTTTGGGCTCAGGGCTGCTGCAGAGCCTCCTGTTCCAGTGACACCCCTCAGCAGTGACATTTCTGGGGCCAGGAGTCAGCAGCAGAGATGGCAGCAGCCAATTTGTGCTTGGTTAGAGTTTACACTTGTTTACTGCCATGGAAGCAGACCAGACACCGACCGAAGGAACTGGGAGGGAAAATGTTTGGGCCAAGTGTGTCCTTGTCAAGAAAATCATTTGACTCTGGTCTTTGTGCCTCAAACTGCAGCAATAAGCTGTCGTGGGCAGGCTGGCACTGCTGAGAGGGAGACGGAACGTGGAGGAGTCGGCAGCTGCTGCAGCACAGCCCCACTTCTGCCTTAATTTAAAGCTCACACTGGACGTCTAAGTGCCTTTTATCACAGAATATTTTAAAAGGAACAACATTTTCTGACATAAATGTCTCTGCTAATGACAAAGACCAGAAGTAGCTTGTGGCCAAAGAATAAATGTTTTTCTAAAGCTTAGCAACAGCTCAGGCTCTGAATGTCATCATCCTCCTGGGACGCCTGTTGCTGTATTCTCAGGATTAGGTGAAATTATCCCGAGTCCTGTTTGCAATATTTTGTGGCTGTGCATCTTGTCCTTCTGTCTGAAGGTCAGAGGAGAATTCTCCACCGCACTTTTGTTCCTGAAGAGAAGCAATGGGTAGAAGTCATGAAGTGATATTCACAATTACCTATTCCTAAGAGCCCGTTCTGTAGCCCTTGTGGAACCTCTGGGGTTGGAGTGGCGCAGTAAAAAGGCTCCCGGAGCAGCCCCGGGCAGGGCTGGCAGCAGGACCCTGGGCAGAATTGTCCCTTCTGCCCTGGCACTGCCCCGCAGGAGCCGCTGGTGCCCGCCTGCGTTCCCCTGGCAGGGCTTTGGGGACTGGGGCTGCGGCAGGGCTCAGCCCCGCAGGGCTCCGTGCTCCCAGAGGAACGTGTTTGGAGGATGCTCACAGTCCTGGGGCAGCCGCGGGCTGGGGTGAGACAAACCCTGCCTCAGCCAACATTCCAGCCCTAACCTCAGCTCCTGCCTCTCCCCTGATTTCGTGTTGTTTGGAACTGTAAGTGTTGGCTTTCCCTGCCAGCAGAATTTGTTTTCAGACCTGTTCTCCTGCAGGAGGAACCAAGGGGAAGGTCTCCAGGGCTCTGCGCTGTGAGAACGGACCCGGTGTGTGGCCCGGCATCGATCAGGAGATAATCGTGAGCCCTCTCTGCCCTGGGTGCTCCCGTCTCCTAGGGAAGGGCTGCAGGATTCCAGGAGCCCATGGCACAAAACCTCCCCGGCAGCAGGTCCCAGAGCCACGGGACGGTTTCCATCAGCGCTGGCTCCAAACTCCACATTTTAACCCACGTTCTGCCCGGGGCTGGGGCGCTCCGGAGCAGCCCCTGGCCACAGCCCAGTGAGGCACTTAGCGCTGCTCACTGCTGTGCATTACAGCTCCCGGGCCTCCGGGATGTGCCTTTTAAACACGGGCTGCAGGATCCTGAGTGCTGCAGGGAGCAGAGCCCGCAGGACTGAGTGCCCAGGCTCAGCTGCCCCAGGCACAGCCCTGCTCCTGAACTGCCTCGGGCTCCGTGCCCCAAAAACAGCCCCCAAAATCTGCCATGGGGGCGACTCCTGGAGACAAGAAATCACAGCGACTCAGCGAGCACATCTCCCCCTACCTTGGCCTGCATGTCTGAGTGCTTTAGATGATTTATCTGCTCAGAGGAGGATTATTTCTGAGCCTCCCTTTGCCAAAAAACGTAAGCCTTTATCAAATGGAAATCAGAATCTATTCTTCGGATCAGCAGCCTGGATCACGGCTCAGGTGGAAAGCAGGTCACAGAAAATCAGACCTTCCATGAATATTTATCTTGCTTTTCGTTCAGCTTTACACCTGAGGGGCTGATCCTGGGCCCAGGATGTGCCTGCAGAGTTCTGCCTGTCCAGGGAACAAGGCACGGCCTTATTGGAGCTGTAATATATGGGTAATAGATAATGAATTAATTCCTTTCTTTCTGCTGCTGTCTGCAATAGCAATAAAGGAACTGTCAGATCCAAATCCCTAATTACCTGTGTCATTCCTCCAGCATGATTTAAGCCTGTTCCTCAGCTTCCTCCTGCAGATGAAGGCCCAGGCAATGGGCATTTGCAACAAATAAACTGCGGGCAAAGGTTCTTCAACCCTTTTAAAACTGAGAAAAAAAGGAATTTGATCTGCCGTCAACAGAAATAAAGAGCAGCTCCTCTCTCCTGTGAACAATGTCTGCAAACCCAGAGATCTCCAAACAAGAAGTGGCACAAACGGAGCCATTTCCTCAAGAGCAAAGCCATGGTTTGGATGGAGCCCGTTCAATGCTGTGGCAGGGACTCCTCCTTGGCCATCTCAGCATTTGCTGGGTTGCTGTTTGGGCTGGTTGCATTGTCCTGCTCCGTCACCCAGCCTGTGCTGGGGTCTGCACCTTCTCCCTGGTACTCAGGGTCAGGAATGCATTGTCTGAGCCACAGCAATGATGTTATCTCAGCTCATTGAAGGGAGGAGCTGGTGGAACTCATTCCTTGGTGAGCCGCCTGAGTTTTCGTTACTGAGACTTTCCTGGTCAGAAACATGGGCACAGTGGTTTGGAAAAATCCCATCCCTTTGGTTTGCCATCCTCTCCCCAGCACAAACCCCAGATTACCAATCCTTCCGGCCCTGAGGTTTGCTGTGAGCAAACCCAGTTGTGTTTAACAAGACGTGCCAACGTGTCCTGATGAGCCCCCACCTCCCTGCAGTAAAGTAACAGCACTTACACCAGTAAATCTCGCATTTTGGGTGACGTGACACATTTCCCTAATGAGCCTGACAGTTGTGTCTTTTTAGATGAAGAGCAGGAGCCCCTCCTGCTCAGATAGATGTTTGCATAAATATCCCTTTTGAGCTCCTTGAGAGGCTTAGATGAGAGATTTTCCATTCATGAAGAGCTTCCTTTAGCTCTGGACTATCCAAAAATACTAACTGAATTTACTTTCAAGCTATCAGCTACTGCTGCTTCTGTGAACAGGTTTAAATTAATGCATTAACAAAAGCTCCCTTTCTCCCTCAAAGGTCTGTACTGAGGATTAAGATCTGAATTCCAGGTTAGCCCTTAATGACACACAGATGCACCTTCCCTTTAGCTGGGAGACCACATCCTGCTAGAGCAAGGCAGAAATAATGATCTTACTAGATTCAATATTAAAAAAAAATCAGATTAAGCTCGAATTCTCGTTATAGAATTTGTCTGCAGGTAAAGTTATTTTTAATCTGTTCCAAGATAAAGAAATGAATTTATTTCTGCCTATTAGAATTCTCATCTATAGAGAGGAGTTTGGTATGATAAATTGGTTTGGGGCTAAATCCACCTCTCAGGGTTTTTTTTTGCTCAGCAGTGAGTGGGGACCATCCACTCCTGACCATTAGGAAATATTGGGAAAAAACCTGTCCATGGCTCACCTGGAGGATGAGCATGGACAATCTCACTCCCAAATTTCCCCTCCCTTCCCCCATAAGTAATAATAATAAAAAGGAATGATGATGGCACAGGACTCATTCCCCAGACAATAGCCAGGCAGGCTGTATATTGCTTTATGGCTGTTGACTTGATTTAAAATGCACTCTTAAAAATGAAAGAACAACTCCTTAAATTTGCAGTAAATGTATAGTTCCCCAGACCTGATTTACTGGTTACGAGCCACCAAAAAACTGCAATTCCAATTTATTGTGCTGTTGACTGTGGCAGCAAAGGCCTCGGCTTCACTCCAGCCCTGGTGATCATTCCAAAGGTGATAATTTGGCATTGATCATTTATTTCGGGCAGGGTGGGGGTTTGTTGGGGGGAGTTTTGCTGCTCTCTAATTGGGCTCTGCACTTGCAGCAGCCAGGGATGATGGCTTTGATGGTGACGGGTTAACCACGAGTGTGAGATCAAAGCTCTGCTCTTGCCTTGTGCTCTGCTCACTTCAGAGCTTTTTAGCCCGGCTTGGCTCATAATTACAAGAATTCCCAACTGGCTGGGAGCAGCTCCTGCAAAAGGAACTTGCTGCAGAGCACTTGGATAAAGAGCAATGTGTAAATCCTGCCCGGGCTGTCAGACACCAAAACTCCCCGGGAAATGGGCTGGGGCCGCGGAGGGCGCTGGGCAGGGACAGGGGACAGAGGACAATCAATCCAAGGCCTGACTCGGTGTCACTGCTGCCCTCCAGGGCCCTTTTCCCTCTCCTGCCATGTGGGACATTTCCTGATGCCCTGGCAGCAGCTGAGCACAAAACGCTGCAGCTGCTGGGAAAACTCAGCGCTGCTGGAGCCCGGCCACGGCTCCTTCCTCTCCCCTTTGGGGAGGCAGCAGCAGAACGCAGCTGCCTGTGAGGCTTGATGTGGGCTTGGAAGGTCTCCAGGCACAGAGGGAGAAAAGGCTGAGCACGAGGTAAACCAGAGGTGTCCCTGAGCCCTGGGTTCCCAGAGCCCACGGACAGGGCAGGGCTGCAGAGCAGAGCTGGGGTGGGAATTGTCCACGGGAACGAGGGAGGCTCTGGGAACACCGACAGCACCCCCGGACACCCTGCACTGCTCCCAGTGACCCAGACACATCCCCTGGCTCTGGATCCTGCTCAGAAGGGGCCTGACAACCAGGCACATTTCCCCTCGAGGGCTTTTGGGGCCAACAGCAAGGTCCCCTTAAAAACTCCTGAGGGATGCTGAGAGAATGCGGGATTTAATTGTTGACATGTCTCTATGAAATATTCCCAGTACTGCTCCTGCAAGAAAACTAAAGCAGAACCTTATTACAAAAAAGCATTTCTTAGGGACGCTTTCACCATTCAATATTCTGGTTTTTCTTACAAGAAAGCCAACAAAATTTTGATCCTAGTCCGATTTTGGCAGGCTTTTTCTGTCTCAAAGAAAATTCAGATTTGTCCTGGTGAGGACCATTCCAGCCCTAAAGCAGGACACAAAGTGGAAGGGAATTGAACTCCTGACTTTGCCAGACCTGGGCCATGAAAGTTTGAACCACACATTTCATTTTAAGGTTCCAAAGACCGGCTTTTCCACATAACCCTATTAATGATCTTCCTTTAACCTATGCGGGTGTTTCCAGCAGCCTGGAGCCACAGCGAGGGGACTGTTGGCACAAGCTGCAGGACACGATCAGAACACACGGCTCTGGAGTCCCGGGGAGGTGCTCCTGCAACTGCCACTGCAGAACTCCTGCAGCACAGCCACGCACTCAGTGGCTCTTCAGATGCAGAATTTATGCAGAATAGCACCCAAGGCAGAGAACAAACACAATAAATAAAATACACTGCAGGGGCAGAGGATATAAACACGGAAGAAAATGTAAGGGAAAAAAACTAAGTGAACTATATTTAATATTGGTATTTAACCATGATAGTTCATGCCACGATTTCTCTGGTTGCTTGGCTTGTTTTAACACCAGCAGGTTCTACTTCTCAGTAGCAGAATGAGAAAAAGTTGTCCAAAAAGTTTTAATAAAAGCTGTAATTGGGGCTATAGAACCAATCTTTTAGAGGAGTTTTTTCCTAGAAAAGAGAAAAGGCAGAATGAGAGAGCCAAAGGAAAAGAGGGAAAGAAGAGAGAGTTAAAGAAAGAAGAGAGAAAGAAACAGAGAAAATACATCAGTAAAAAAGAAGCAAGGCAGAAGAAGGAATATTTTCACTTCAGACTATCTGCAGCGAGCTTGCTTTTGACTTTCATACTCTATTTAAAAATACAAAATTGGGAGCATTGCAAAAGAGTTCCCAAATTAGCTTTTTAATAGAGATGGGAAGTTAAAAGGGGCCAAGTCATGGGGGAGAAGCGATTCACAGCCAGGGCAGCCCCAGCAGAGAGTGAGGCCAGAGCACGCCCCAGAGACACAGCAGCAGGAAGTTTTATGAAGTGGCGACACTGTAAATCACAGAAAAACCTCTTATACCAGCAAAAGCCAAATGACATTTCTGGTTCTGCTTTCTTCTGAGCATCTGCAGAGGGAAAGAGCAAGTGAGATATGGGGAGGGTTTGAAAGGGGAAAGCAGTTCTGAAGGCCTCTAATGAAGATGGATTCAGGGCGCTTTGATATGTTCAGATTCTTACAGCTACTGAAAGTTCCTCACAGAAGTTTTGGGATCCACTTTGCACACAGCTCTTCATGTGTCCAGCACACAACTCCAATTATCAGAAATCTAAAGGTTCTGATACCCTGTGTGTGCATGAACTCGTCAGCACTCCACAGGCACTGTAACGCAGATTACAAATGTTATTGGGTTTGGGGAGGGCTACTCACGACCTGGCATCCAGAAATTTGGGTTATTTTTTAATAATTTCACTGAATTATCAGAAAACAGGCCCTGGATTGAACAGATCAGGTTGAGGTTCAGTTGTATGTTAGGAAAAATTTCACCACTGAAAGTGTGGTGAGGCACTGGAGCAGGTTGCCCAGGGAAGTGCTGGAGTCACCAGCCCTGGAATGGCTCCAGAAATGACTGGATGTGACACTTTGGGATGAGGGCATGGCAGGATTTGGTCACAGGTTGGACTTCATCATCTCGGGGGTCTTTTCCAGCCCTAATAATTCCATGAGCCATAATAATTCCTGGTTTCAGAGTTTCCAGCACCAGATCATTGATTTGTTGAAATGTTGACGATTTAGAGGTCTTTCCCTATTTATTTTTTTCCCTTTAAGGAAGTCTTGGGTTTAGAGCTCTGGGAAGAAAGGCACCTGGAAAGAGGCCCCTGGTCATTGCTGGCTGTACCAAGTCCGTTTTTTTCCCTTATTTTCAGGCACCAGAGGCACATCAGACCCCCCAACACCCAGAGATGCATCTGGAGGAGCATCCGCTGCCCCTGGCACTGCAACCCCTGCAGCCCCCCTTTACACACCCCCTTACACACCCGGGACTCGGGTCCCCACTGGGGGGCTGCTGGGGCCCCCCACACCCTGTGCTGAACCTGCCCCGGGGCTCCCACACCGCTGTCCCCATCCCTCTCCCCACCCCGGGTCCCACACCGCTGTCCCCATCCCTGTCTCCATCCCGGGTCCCACACCGCTGTCCCCATCCCTCTCCCCACCCCGGGTCCCACACCGCTGTCCCCATGCCTGTCTCCATCCCCGGGAGCCGCCCGGCGCCGCTCGCTCGGGGTGACACCTGCCGGCGGCCGGGCGGGCGGGCGGCGGGCGGGGACGCGGCCGTGTGCAGGGAGCCCCCGCCGCCCCCCGCCCCCGCCGCCGCCGCCCCTCGGCTCCGAGCCGGCCCCGGGCCCGCCATCGCCATCGCCTCCGCTGCCGGCCCCATCGCCGCCCTGCGCCGCGCCCTGCGAACCGGGCTGCACCGCACCGCACCCCTCCGCTCCCCTCTCCATCCCTCCCCATCTCCCCCCATCGCTCCCCGTCTCTCCCCATCGCTCCGAATCTCTCCCCGTCATTCCCCATCATTCCCCATCTCCCCCCATCATTCCCCATCATTCCCCATCTCCCCCCGTCTCCCCCTGTCTCTCCCCGTCTCTCCCCATCTCTCCGCCGCCGCCCCGCGCCCGCGCACTCGGCGCAGCCCCGCGCTCGGCTCCCGGCAGCCGCATGGCCGCGGAGGCTCCGGGCGGGCGGCCGCGGCCGGCAGCGCCCTGCGGAGGTGAGGGGGTCCTCCGGGAGGGCGGGGGGCGGGCGGGGAGCGGCCCCGGGGGGCGCGGGGACACCGAACCCGAGGGTGGCTTCACCTGCGGGCGGGGCGGGGGCGGCGTGGGCAGAGGGGACAGGGGACAGCGTGGGCAGAGGGGACAGGGGACAGCGTGGGCAGAGGGGACAGGGGACAGCGTGGGCAGAGGGAACAGGGGACAGCGTGGGCAGAGGGGACAGCGGGTGACCCCGGCCGCTCCCACTGCCGCCCCTCGCCGCTGCCGCTGCTGGCCGGTGGTCGCACATCCCGGCACAGCCCGGCACAGCCCGGCACAGCACAGCCCGGCACAGCACAGCCCCGCACAGCCCGGCACAGCACAGCCCCGCACAGCCCCGCACAGCACAGCCCCGCACAGCCCGGCACAGCCCGGCACAGCCCCGCACAGCCCGGCACAGCCCGGCACAGCCCCGCACAGCCCGGCACAGCACAGCCCGGCACAGCACAGCCCGGCACAGCCCGGCACAGCCCCGCACAGCCCCGCACAGCCCGGCACAGCACAGCCCCGCACAGCCCCGCACAGCCCGGCACAGCCCGGCACAGCCCGGCACAGCCCCGCACAGCCCGGCACAGCCCGGCACAGCCCGGCACAGCCCGGCACAGCACAGCCCCGCACAGCCCCGCACAGCACAGCCCCGCACAGCCCGGCACAGCCCGGCACAGCCCCGCACAGCCCGGCACAGCCCGGCACAGCCCCGCACAGCCCGGCACAGCACAGCCCGGCACAGCACAGCCCGGCACAGCCCGGCACAGCCCCGCACAGCCCCGCACAGCCCGGCACAGCACAGCCCGGCACAGCCCCGCACAGCCCGGCACAGCCCGGCACAGCCCCGCACAGCCCGGCACAGCACAGCCCGGCACAGCACAGCCCGGCACAGCCCGGCACAGCCCCGCACAGCCCCGCACAGCCCGGCACAGCACAGCCCGGCACAGCCCGGCACAGCCCCGCACAGCCCCGCACAGCCCGGCACAGCCCCGCACAGCCCGGCACAGCCCGGCACAGCCCCTCACAGCCCCGCACAGCCCGCGGTAGGCGCGGTGCTGAGCCGCCCAGGAGGCGATGGCGAGCCCCGCTCGCTCGTGTTCGTACCGCTCTGACTTTATGGAAATCATCAACTATCGCTGCGGCGCGTCAGGCGCCGCCGGGAGCTCCTCGGCAGAGCGGGGCAAGGCTGGCCCGCTCTGATCTGGGCTCCTGGTCATTTACTTGATGGAGATTCGACAGCAAACAGATAAATGAGCGCGGCTGCCGGGTCTCCGAGTGCCGAGTCCAACCTGTGGCCGTGGATGACAGAGAGATGCTGAGTGGTGCGCGGGCAGGAGCGGTAAGCGCTGCCAAGGAGCGGGGCAGGCACAAGAGCAGGGCGCGGGGGAAAGGGAAAGGTGGCGGGAAGGAAGAAGAAGATAGGGCAAGATCGGTTTAAATCCGTGTGATTTCTTTTTATTCCTGAACGGAGCTGCCCGCCCGGGCCAAGGTGTTTGGTGCAGGTTTGTCATGCTGGAGGAATAGCTCGTTTTCTCGTCCACAAGGAATCGCTCCTGCCCGGGAGCCAGGAGGGGCACGCAGGGAGCTCCGGGATGGAGCCGTGAACTTCAGCCCATACTTTCCCCATTCCATCTCCCCCTTGGCACATTAGCATGCAGGGTAGGCTCTGGTGTGTATTTAACGACTCCATTTGCCAGCGCCGTCAGCTCTCACCGCCCTTCCCCAGCCTCGCTCCGCTCTGCCTGCCCGGAGCAGCCGCCTCCATTTCGGCTCCATCCCGGCTCCATCCTCGGCTCCATCCCGGCTCCATCCCAGCCTCATCCCCGGCTCCATCCCCTGCTCCATCCCCTGCTCCATCCCCTGCTCCATCCCCGGCTGCATCCCGGCTCCATCCCGGCTCCATCCCGGCTCCATCCCCGGCTCCATCCCGGCCCCATCCCGGCTCCATCCCAGCCCCATCCCCGTTCCCATCCCCGGCTCCATCCCGGGCCCATCCCCTGCTCCATCCCGGCCCCATCCCGGCTCCATCCCAGCCCCATCCCGGTCCCATCCCGGCTCCATCCCGGTCCCATCCCGGCCCCATCCCGGCGCCGGGGTCGCGGGGGCCGCTCCCCGCTGGGCAGGGCAGCGAGGGCTCGGCTGCGAGGGGAGGGGGCAGCGCCGAGCGAGCTCAGGCGAGAGAGGCAGGAGAGCCCCGGGCTCGGCGGTAATGAGGGAGAAGCTGTTTAGTCATCTCTATATATACTTTCACAATGATGATCACATTTACTGATTGCTTCTGACTGCATTCGGAGAGGGAGTCGAGAGGCAGGCAGCAGAGCTCACCTTTTATCCTGAGGAGAGGCTGCTCCCCCTTCCTGCCCGCTGCCCACATTTAGCCCTGCTTTTGGGCTCCGGGAGCCTTTCCTTCGCAGGTAAGGCAGCGCTGCGAGCCGCAGGACGGGGCTGGCCGGCAGGGAGGGAGGGGAGAAGCTCGCGTGCATTTATCCTGAGCCTGTTGCTTTTGCTCCTAAACCTCCCCGGCAGACTGAGGGAGCGAGTGTTTTGCAGAAAGTTTTATTTTCTGGTGTTGCCGCGAAGGGGAAGGAATGTGTGACTGACAGAAGACACCGAGGCTTTGGCTGACACATTTTGATTTGAAGCAAAGGTCTCTTTGCTGCCTGAGCCTGACCCAACAAGGACAGGAGAGGGAAGAAGGAATGATCTCCAGGCTCTTCGCTCCCGTTAGCAGTGCCTCATCAAGGAACTTACAGTATGTTTATCGGCCCGATGTCAGGACAGCCCTGGCCGCTCCTAGAAAGGGAAACTCTGAGATTTTTGGGTTGTCTCTGCTCTCTTGAGATGATGGAGGGACATTGAGCAGTGTGGCATTGCCGTGGCAGCTCCGGCGGTAAGAACCCACCCTTTCTTTCCGGGCCTTTCGGTGAGCAGTCGTTCCTGCTCTCTCGGCTTTTCCTCCCGAGCTCTCCCGGGCCAGTCCCGGCTGTCGGGGATTGTCCCGAGCTGTCCCGGGTCAGCCCGGGCTGTCGGTGCTTGTCCCGGGCCAGTCCCGGCTGTCGGTGTTTGTCCCGAGCTGTCCCGGGCCAGCCCTGGCTGTCGGGGATTGTCCCGAGCTCTCCCGGGTCAGCCCGGGCTGTCGGCGCTGTTCCAGGCTGAGCCGTGCTCGGGAGGGACCCGGCGGGCTCCGGAGCGCTGGGAGGGGACCCGGGCTCCTGCTCAGCCCCTTCTATCAAATCTGCTGCGCGGTTTCATTGTCCCCACAGTTATCTGGAGAAAAACAGATTCCTTCCTCTACATGTACTTTTTTAAATCAGGAGGCAAATGATTCTATTTTGTGTACCAGGTCTTCTAAATGTCATCAGCAGGGTGCCGGTCTGCTGAGAACCAGTTCCTTTAAAATTACATGCAGAAATTATGGCAATTAAAATTAGAAATATGGATATAGCTAAATATATGCTTGTTAGAATTAGAGTGTGTCTGTTTTCTGTGAGAGCTCCAGAGACTGTCAACAGTACATTAGATTTTGAGTCCAGCCAATTGCTTTCCAGCCTAAACAGACTGGTGAGCAGTTACCAAAATCCAAGCAGGCAGAAAAGGAGGGTTCTTTCTCCATTCTGGAATTCTACATTCCAGATAAACTGGTCGCTTCTTCTTTTTGAGCTTAGGTTGGGCAGGTCAGAATTATAAATCCAGTCCTCTCTCTCCCAGTTTTCTTTCCCGTCCTTCGGGGAGTGGTAGAGTTCCAAGGACTCATGGACAAGAAAAAGCAAAACCTCTGCAACAGGGAATTTCACCACTCTTCTCACTCTGGGTCCTTCGGATAATTTCCAGCAGGAGAAGGCGCCTCTCCTGTGTATTTGGGGCTCAGTTGGGGCAGGCTCAGTGTAGCTCTGAGGATGAATCTGGGTGTGCTCTGTTCTCACCAGCTGCATCTCTTGGACCCGGAGAAATGGGAACTAAACTCCCACAGAAGAATTCCCCTTTCTTTCTCTTTTGCTTTAATCTCCTGTCCCTTTCACAGCTGAGATATTTATAACTTCCCCACATATACTGCCAGCATGAAAGGACCCATTTCACCTTTTAGAAATTGATTTAAAAAGGTGTAAGTCACTTATGAGTTACCAGTGCTTTATTGGAACAATTATATGTGAAGTATTTATAGTGCCTCAGCAGCTAATGTAGGTAACCTGGAATCTACAAAGTTAGGAAAGTACAGAAGAGATTTCTGATGTGGTTCCCCTGAGAAATCAGGGGAGATGAGGATCCAGTGTGCTGAAACTGCTCAGGTCACCAGCCAGCCCTGGCAGAAGGACTCTGCCGATGGTGCTAAGTGAAATTAAAATAAATTAAGACAGTTTGCCAGCAGGGAAAGCAGGACAAGACGCCTTTTCTTGGTTTCTCAATGATTTGCCTGTGCGTATTCAGTGATTAATGGGTGAAATAGATCTTGTTTTGCTGCCTCGTGTTCTTCGGTGTTTCATGGAAGTTAAAAGATCCCCCGCTGGCGGCAGGAGGCTGCAGCCTGAGCCCACGGAGCCCCTGGAGATGCCCTTTCAGCTGAGGGCTGGGGGAGCTGCTCGAAGCCCTGCAGAGAGGGTTTGCAGCGCTGAGCTCGAGGTCCCCAGGGCTGGAGCGATTCAGGCAGTGAATTCCCTCCTTGGGGGAGAGGAAAACGCTGCTTTGTAACACTGAGCAGCTCTGCGGAGGGAAACGCTGAGGGATGTTCGCCCCAGGGCCGTGTGGATAAGAGAAGTGTCTCCGTGGGATGAGCATCACTCCGGGTTATTGTGTGCTCCGTAATTACAAAAGCTCTTCAGCAGCAGTAAGATGCTCGCACGAGGGATTTCAATTGTCCTGTCGATGGTAAAATTGCATAGGAAGATGCTCCACATTAAGGTGATGAATGTTAATTTGCCCCGAAGAGGAAGAGCATTTCTGTGAGTGCTTCAGGCCTTTTCACCACAGACTGATTCCAGATTTTTTATTCAGTGTTTTGATGGCCCCTTGGAATCAATAACTCTGCAGCCTCACTGGTGGGAATGGCAGCTTCCATGTGAGTTAAAAACTTGAGAGTAAAACTGCTACAAAGATACAATTAGGCTTTGAGGGCCTGAGTCGGTGGAATCAATGGAATTTCCATTGATAAATTGACTTTTGATAGGGCTCCTAATGCATTTTACATGGCAATGGCACCTTTCATCAGGTAATTTCATGGTAGAATTAGAAAAGCACCAGGGAAGGGAAAGTAAAAGCAGGTTAAAACAAAAGTTACAGACCATAAGAACTCTGACCAAAGATCAAAAAATATAAAAAAATTCGTGGTTAGATCAGAATACAAACCCCACTCAAACTTCAAGAGAATGTTGGCCTCTGGTGTCTGAGGATCTGGACAGGGATATTCCTCATCCAAAAATCTGAGTGCAGCAAACGTATTTTGTTTCAACCCAGGAGTCCTTCAGTTCTTCAGCTGAAGGATTCTGCCCCTGTAAGCCAGGAAATAAGCAAAGCATCTTCCTTCCCTCTGGGAAGAAATTCTCCAACCTTGGAGCCTTCCTTCATTCCGATGTTCTTGGTATTTGGGAGCTTAACCCACCAGCCTTCACCTGGGACAGGAGCTTACTGGTGCTCAGGTATTCTGAACAATGTTTCCCCAAAAATCAGAATTTTTCTGGGTCCACTGGAGGGCTGTGATACTTGCCAGGAGTAAACCTCAGCTCTAGATGAAAGAGAGCAGCAGAAAGCTGCTGCTGAGGCCAGGCCTTGCATGAAAGATGGAGGACAACTGGTGAAAACCAGAAAAATTTCCATTTCTTTCAGCTAAGGATGTTCTTAGAGCAAATTCAGACCATACTGAACTTGTTCAGGATTGGAAATGCAGTTCAGGACTGGGAATGCAGCTCAGCCCGGTCCTGGGTTTTCGTGGCGTGTGATTCCACCTCAGGCTGATTTCACTGGAGTTCCCAGCTCTTTCTTGACAGCTGTAGTTAGAGTGATGAGCACAGGAGGCTTACACCTGGGGAATTATGGATTAGTCTTGTTTGTGAGGAAGCAAATATAAATTACTGTGTTTATGATACTTTTAAAATGCTTTTAATGAGGAATCATTTACTATTCAAAAATTTCAATCTATAATAATGCCATAACCCCGCTGAGCTGATTCTCTGTGCCTTGTTCAATGCTGAACTTCATCTGGGAGGTGAGGGTGAGCCAATGGGGTGGAATTCTTGTGTCTGTGCCCGTCCTGGACTCTCCCACCCCACGGGGCAGGACGCCCTGGTGACTGTGTGCTGTGTTCTCCTCTCTCCCGTGCTGCAGATGGAACTGCTCTGACTCCCAGCACGCCCCAGGAGCGCCCCAGGCCCCGTCTGCAGTGACACGCCTGGGCTCACCATGGCAGCGGGAGTGGCGGCGTGGCTGCCCTTCGCCAGGGCCGCGGCCATAGGATGGATGCCAGTGGCCAACTGCCCCATGCCGCTGGCCCCCACGGAGAAGAACAAGAGGCAGGATGAGCTGATCATCCTCAACGTGAGCGGCAGGCGGTTCCAGACCTGGAGGACTACACTGGAGAGGTACCCGGACACTCTCCTGGGCAGCACGGAGAAGGAGTTCTTCTTCAACGAAGACACCAAGGAGTACTTCTTCGACCGGGACCCCGAGGTCTTCAGGTGCATCCTCAATTTTTATAGAACTGGCAAGCTGCACTACCCCAGGTACGAGTGCATCTCTGCCTACGACGAAGAGCTGGCCTTCTACGGGATCCTCCCCGAGATCATCGGGGACTGCTGCTACGAGGAGTACAAGGACAGGAAGCGGGAGAACGCGGAGCGCCTGATGGACGACAACGACTCTGAGAACAACCAGGAGGGCTCCATGCCCTCGCTGAGCTTCCGGCAGACCATGTGGCGAGCCTTCGAGAACCCCCACACCAGCACCTTGGCCTTAGTCTTCTACTACGTCACGGGGTTCTTCATCGCCGTCTCCGTCATCACCAACGTGGTGGAGACCGTGCCGTGCGGCACCGTGCCGGGCAGCAAGGAGCTGCCGTGCGGGGAGCGCTACGCCGTGGCCTTCTTCTGCCTGGACACGGCCTGCGTGATGATCTTCACCGTGGAGTACCTGCTGCGGCTCTTCGCGGCGCCCAGCCGCTACCGCTTCATCCGCAGCGTCATGAGCATCATCGACGTGGTGGCCATCATGCCCTACTACATCGGCCTGGTGATGACCAACAACGAGGACGTCAGCGGCGCCTTCGTCACGCTGAGGGTTTTCAGGGTTTTCAGGATTTTCAAGTTCTCCCGCCACTCCCAAGGCCTGAGGATCTTGGGCTACACTTTGAAGAGCTGCGCCTCTGAGCTCGGCTTTCTCCTCTTTTCCCTCACCATGGCAATCATCATCTTTGCAACTGTGATGTTTTATGCGGAGAAAGGGTCCTCGGCGAGCAAATTCACCAGTATTCCTGCCTCCTTTTGGTACACTATTGTAACCATGACAACACTGGGGTGAGTATTACTTTTCCTTCTCCTGAGCAGCAGGCAAGCATGTACTGGGAGCTTGACTTCAGCTTCTCCTCGGCGTTTTCCCGGGTGCATGTTCCAGAAGGGGCTGGGAGCGTTGAGGGCTTGATTATTCTTTGCCTTACAACTTCTGCAATTTGTGTGTGGTTGTATAAAGCAGAAAAAGCACTTACACCCACTTGACAAATGCTCGGCACGGCGGTGAGCGAGTGCAGGAGGGGCAGAGTGCTGGAGTAGCGGGTTCTGATGAATTCCTGCAGGAGGGAAGAGCTGAGCTGAGCGTGAGGGGCTGGGAGAGAGCTCTGCTCCCTGTGGCTTGGGCTCCAGCCACGCGTTTCACACAAAGCTGCTGGTGGGTCTGTTGTGTCTCGCTGCGATGTCAGTCGCTGTTTCTCCCCTTGACTTGCCAGGAACTACAGATTTGCTGAATTCTAGTGGATGTTGTGGGTCACTGTGCTGAAACGCTCAGCGATGGCCAGGACGTGATCTGGTCTTTACTTAGTTGGGCAGGGCTGGGGCTCCTTGTCTGTGCTCAGCTGTGAGTTGGAGAACCGAGCGCGCTGTGGTGGCTGCACTAGAATTTCAAACATTCCCATAGACAGGTACAAAGATAATGAAATCAAAGCAAGGGGAATGTAGCCTGGAGGGCACTTTCCCCCCTTGTATCGGTTCTGTCTCGCAGATGTTGTGACTGAGATTACAGATTTGTGCTTCTGCTGCTCTGAACTGAATCCTCTGTGCGCAGAATGGCCAGACCTCACCCTGGCAGGGCTGTGTAGAGGAGAGGGGCATTGCAGGCCGCTGCTTTGGGCACACACAAAGCCAGGATCCAGGGCAGTCTCCTCATCCCACACATCACAACAGTACAGGAAGTTTAGAGTTACTTTGCAAACAGTTTTCCCACTGGAGAGTTCACACAGTTTGATATTCAGATGTAGACAATTCTCCTCCTTGTAACGCAGTGACCACTTTTTCTCTAAACTGCCTTTGATTTTAAACACTTCTCTGTGCCTATTACACATGAACAGGCTTACAGCAGCACTTTTAAATTATTAAAATCATAATTCAGCTGTCAGAAAGGCGCCGAATCTGGGCATATGACAACTGAAAGTCTGAATTTCTTCATTAAGTGCAAGTGTAGAACCTGTTTGTCATAGTCACCTAAAGATCTCTTATTCTTCCTTTTCCATAGCTGGGCAGAGTTTGCAGGTTTATGGCAAAAGCTGCTCCTCACCCTGGGAAAGGCAGAGCTCAGTTGGAAATCAGAGCTGGGCTTTGCCTCCCAGCCCTGCCCAGGCTGTGGCTCAGCTTTCCGTGTCCTGACTGGTCTGTCCTGGCCAGTCCCCGCTCCTGTCCCCAGCCCTCTGATTAGCCTCAGGGGACACCTGCCTGGGCTGGCTCCTTCAGGTGTCTGCACGGGGGGAGATGTGTGAAAACCCAGTTCTGCTTTCAGGTTCCCGTTTAACAGCGTTGCCGCCCGTCCTTGCAGGGGCACAGCCTGCACACTCACACCTGTGCTGTCACACCTCTGTGGCAGGAGCCTGGGGCAGGGGCTGTCCTGTGGGCGTTGGGAGCAGCCCCAGTCGGGGCAGAATGTTCTGGGGCTCTGCTCCTGGGGGCACTGCCTCCCTCCGGGTCCCTTTGCCTCCTGTCTGAGCACGGGGACAAACCCGGGGCTCCCAAGAACCTCAGAGCGCTCAGTTGGTGCTAATCACAGGAACCATGGAGGGGCAAGTGCTGGGAATGAGCTGATGTGGATTTAAGAAATCAGACACTTAAACATGGCTTTGTAAGGCTTCATTGGGAAGGGACCTGTAAAATGCCGTCAGAGTCAACACTGAGAGCCCTGGTATCTCTGATTTGGGACTTCAGGGTGTTTCCACCTTCTTGACTCCCCGTGTGTGGGTTAACCCTCCTGGAGGAGTTCTCCATCCAGGGCTGACCCTCACGTCCCCAAAAATCCTCCCAGTTCTGCCCAGCTGGCACTGTCAGACAATATCTCATATACCTCTCTCCAGAAGTCTTTCCAATCTGTTTGGAAGGATCTTGTTGCTAATGAGAGTGCTGGCAGTCCCTCCTGCAGGCACTGCCAGAGATGCAGCCAAGGTCTCCAACGTGCTCCCCAACCCATCAGACTTCCCCTCCTCAGCGTGGCCACTTCCCTGCCGGGATGTCAGAGGCACTCAGAGCTTTTAGTGAGATCCTAAACATTTCCTGCCTTTTGTCCTTAATAATTCAGCCAGCATTTACCACGAGGACATATGAAGCAGTTTTAACTCAAAACCATATATATATATACACATATATATATATACATATATAGTTTGTTTTCACCACCAAAATGTTTAAATCCCCATAAGTGAAGGTTCCCTGAGGCTGGAATCCCACCATTGCACAGAGCTGCCTTGGAGGAGTGATCTGGAATGTGCAGAACTTTTCCCCTGTTACTAAGATCAGCTCCATTTGTGTAAAACAGAAGTTGACTTACAACAACGAGGCAAAGCCAAGGAGACCATTAACCCTCCCACTGCCCTGTGCTCCAGCTGCTCTCCCAGATTCCCAAGTATCCTTGGGATAAAATCACATTTCTAAATAGATAAATAAATAAACATAAACCCATAAATAAAAGGCAATAAAAATGCATTTCTCCTTGAAGGTGAAGCCCAGCGTCAGTAAGTCAGCACTGGTTTTGGTGGGGTTACCACACAAATCCCTTCAGAGAAACCCAGTCTGGCTTGCAGGCTCCTTAGGCAGTCAACAGCCCAGGGAGACAGGTGCAGCAGCTTTTCTGGAGTGGGAAACAAAGCACAGGAATTAAATTATACTGACCCTGCATCTCTGATCCCTCCGCTGTGCTCATCAGCCCTGCTTTAACAGAGGCTGGTTTTAATTTAACATGATTTAAATTTTGCTCAGGAGGCTTTATAATGAAAGCATTATTCTTGGGTGCATCTTAAATCAATCTGAATTACTGAAACAACTATTCAAAATTAATTCAGAATCAGCTCTCCAATTCATGCAGAAGCATTTTTCTCAAGAGGCCAACACTCCCCATCTCCTCTCTGGCCCCTCTCAGCCCCAGAGCGATGGGCTCAGCCTGTGCCAGAGCCCTCGGTGTCCTGCAGGAGTGGGGAGGGAATGCAGCAGGGGAGAGGCGCCAGCCCCATCCCAGCAGCGTGTCCCCGGCCCGGCTTTTAGCGAATTCGATGTGCAATCACTGAGTTTGCATCTCTGCAGAATGTGTGAATTACAGTGAATTCGGTTCCCTCGGGACCGGTGCCTTGGTTTTCATGGAGTCACGGGATGGTTGGGGTTGGAAGGACCTCAAAGGCCGGCTCATTCCAGCCCCTGACGCGGGCAGGGACCCTTCCCCTGGCCCGGAGTGCTCCAAACCCCACCCAACCCTCAGTTTGATTCCTTTTTTAGGGAGCGATCTGGGTGGGGAAACCTCAGGTTCTGCTGCTGCCCCGGTGCGCGGCACAAACACAAAACCTCTGTCACCCCACTAAACCCGACACGGGTTTTTTTGCCCAAAGGAAGTGTTTTTCTAAGCTTTTTACAGCTGTTTTCATTCCATCTGACAGCAGCAGTATGTCTCAGGCTCCTGGGCAGTGTCTAGGACCTGCAGCAGAGACACCAAATTGTAGCTGTGCAAACCTGACCCAGGCTGCTCCAACCCCAGTGTCCAGCCTGGCCTTGGGCACCTCCAGGGATCCAGCTGCTCTGGGCACCTGTGCCAGGGCTGTCCGCCCTCACAGGGAACAATTCCTGCCCAGTCTCCCGTCCAGCCCTGCCCTCTGGCCCTGGGAAGCCATTCCCTGTCCTGCCAGTCCATGCCCCTGTGAAATGTCCTGCTGCGGCTCTCCCGGAGCTCCCCTGGGCACTGGAAGGGGCTGTACGGAGGGAACATCCCCGGAGGGAATTGTCACGAATTTCAATTTGTCAAGAAAGCAGCAGTGCCAGAGCCTGAGGAAGAGAGGCTGGTGCTGGGTCTGGGTGTCCTGAGGGATACACTCCGGAACGTTCTCCTGCCTAGAAAGGCTGAGCTCCCACAGCCTCGGGTCTCTCTGGCTGAATGTCGCAATTACAATTGCAAGCCCATAATGGCTTTGAGAGCCCTGTCCTCTTTCAGGTTGGGCTGCCCTGGTCGATGGGTTTGAAAGACACAGCTCAGTGCACTTGGACAACACAGCCCCGTCTGTATAATTCATTTAAGGAACCCGGTTAATGCTGGGAAGTCGATAAAAGAGCCCTGCTGGCCTGGTTGTGTCAACAGCCTGATCCGGAGCAAGAGCTGGGGTTTCTTACAGGGTTTATTGGCTGAGTGTGTGCAGAGCAGGGGTTTGGGGCAGGGTCAGTTTTGGTCTGTCTGGGCTCAGCTGTGCCTCTGCCAAGTGTGGGTCAGAGAGAACAGGAGCCAACGGGTGCCTCAGCCACCGCCCTGACAGAGCATCACTCTGTTTGCTGGTTCCTCGGTTTTCCTACTTTGAACATCACTCTGTTTGCTGGTTCCTTGGGTTTCCCTGCTCTGAACACCACTGTTTGCTGGTTCCTCGGTTTTCCTACTTTGAACATCACTCTGTTTGCTGGTTCCTTGGGTTTCCCTGCTCTGAACACCACTGTTTGCTGGTTCCTCGGTTTTCCTACTTTGAACACCACTCTGTTTGCTGATTCCTTGGGTTTTCCTACTTTGATCATCACTCTGTTTGCTGGTTCCTCGGGTTTCCCGGTCTCGCTGGTGCTCAGCCGTGGCCGGGGGAGGGCAGGGCTGTGGGCAGTGCCCTGGCACTGGGGCCGTGGTGCCAAGGGCTGCCAGCTGGGCTGCACCCCGGGCACGTTGCAGCGCCGTGCGAGCCGAGCACAGCACAGACACTCAGGCTGATAGTAACCTTCATTCACCCTCCTGCACGCGGCCCAGGAGCAGTTTGCAAAGTCAGGAAGATAATAAATCAGCTCTGGAGCGTTGCCATTCCCCGCTCCTCGGGAAGGAGCGTTGTTTGGGCCAGGAGTCACGCTGTGTGTGTAGGGCCTTGGGAGCTGCCGTGGAACCCAGTCAGGGGCAGAACAGAAACACCACTCTGCATATTTAACATCCCTGGGGAAGAGGGATGGGGTGTGGGGTGTTTCCTTTGTGAAGGAAGGTGCTGGGATTGCAGCACTCTCACCGTTTCCCGCACAGTCAACAATTCCTTATATCCATGGGCCAAAGAACTGCTTGAATTTAATACACAGAAGAATTTAATACACAGAAAGTCCAATCAAACCATGAACCGATGGAGCTACACAAAGAGGCCATTTCCTTGAGCTTTCATTCTCCTCCTCCAGCTTCATCTTATACAAAATGTGTGTCAATGTTCCTCTCCTAATGGATTTACAGATACTGTGTGCGAAATGTCTTTGTATCAGAAACTACAGATGGAACCTTTCCCCTTCACCATCTTGATATAAATCTCAGGCAAGCATCTCATTTTTGAGCTATTTGTATTCACCAGAACTCCAGAAGTATTAAAATACCTTTATTCATTCTTAGAGCAAGTAAATTCACTGGATTTTTTTTTTCCTCTCTTAAAAAAGAATTATCCATCCTTAGGCTTTTTGTGGCTTTGGTATTTGTAACAGTTGCACGTATGTGCAAACGCACCATTTTTAATGTGCAAGACAAAATAACTTGCCTTTAGGGTAACTCATTGTGCGACAAGTGAATTATTTTGAATAAGGCTAAGAAATGGTGCTGACTAAAATTGTAACGTGACTGCTAAATTTACCAGTGGAAGCCTTGGCAGGGATGCATCTATAGCAACTGATTTACAGATTTTTTTTTTTCTGATCTCCTCTTTCTTTTTCCACCCCCCTCTTTTCTTTCTAACCTGCCTCACAGTAAGTGCCTGAGAAATACAGATTAAAGATAACATTGCGTTTTCATTGGAGATGAAGGGAAGTGATTGGCGTGCTGACTGGATCTGGGCTATTTTTAGTCCCATAAAACGATAATTTCATAACAGAGCTGACCCAGTAAAAGTAATCAGTTTACAGCCATCAGCTGGAAATAAGGGACAGAGTAGCCACTGTCAGTGGAGAGCAGCGAGAGGGGAGGAGAAGCTAAAGGCCCTGACATAAATTAGCCAAAACTAATTATGTTCCTTAGCTGATCACAGCCGTGGGTGTGCGCAGGGAGAGGAGCACAGGGAGCTGCTGAGTGTCCGAGTCTCTGCAGCCCCTGGGGCAGGAGCCTCGTGCTGCCAACATCCCTCCTCATCCTCCTCCCAGCCCTGCTCCCCTGGCACGGGTACCTGAGATCAACCCCCACCTCCTTTTCGTTCCAGGAAAATTACAGGAGAAGCGTTTACTGCAATTTCTTCAGGGATCTGCTGTCAGGAGTGTCAGGATTGACAGGACAAGGGGAACGGCTTCCAAATGCAAGGGAGCAGGTTGGGATTGGGCACTGGGCAGGAGTTGTTCCCTGGCAGGTGGGCACAGCCCTGGCACAGGTGCCCAGAGCAGCTAGGGCTGCCCCTGGAGCCCTGGCGGTGCCCAAGGCCAGGCTGGACACTGGGGCACCCTGGGACAGTGGGAGTGTCCCTGCCAGGGCAGGGGGATTAAATCGGGATGACCTTTAAAGTCTTTTCCAGCCCAAACCGATCTGGGGCTCTGGGTGTGGGCATAGCTGTGACCGAGCCCAGCCGGTTTCCCGTGGGCTGTAATGGAATCACCTCGTTAGGAAAACAAAAATAAAATAAATACAACAGAGTGTAAGCGCAGGCAGTGCCCAGGCTGCGGGCAGGGACATCCCGCCGCTGCTCTGTAGAGGCTGAGGAAGAAAAGAGCTGCAGTTTGGCCATTTACCGACTGCCTCCCACTCTCGCTGCTTCACCACCTAGCACAGAAATCTTTTCTCTGTCAGATCCCACCACATCCACCCTGAATTCGTTAATATTTTCCTCCGGTGAGGCAGACTGATGAATGTTTTTCCTGCAGAGCAGAAGACAGGCAGCGTTCAGCCAAGCTCTGCCTTCTCCTGGCCAGACAAAGCCTGCAGAAACAGATTGTGTCTATTTAACTATTTACCACTGCTACATTAGAACACACTCAAGGGCTGTAATTCACCTCTTAAACTTACAAGTAAGTGTGGAAGAGTTATTTTAAAATCAATATCTAACAGAATGCCATTGTTCCAACATTTAAACCTGCTGGGAAATTACTGGGAGGCATGTGGCAAGTCAAATCACCGCCTGCCAGAGGGAGGAAACAATTCATTACTCCTCGGATAGGTGCAGCCTTTGCTGCTTTTTCCCTCGCAGCCTCAGAAATGACGCCGCAGCTCCATTCCTTCCCCTCGTCCTTCCCCGGCCTCGCTCTTTCGTTCTGCCCTTCCAGCCCGGCCTTTCTCTGCCGTCCCGGGCGGGTTGGGGCCATTGTCCGGCTCTCGGGGATGGAGCCGCTGGGCTCGGAACCTCCATCCCTGCGGCCGCTCCTGTCCCTCTGCGGCAGCGCATCTCCGGGCCCGGTGTGCCTTCTGTGTATCTGACCGGCCTCTGGGGCCGGTGTGCCTTCAGCCCGCCTGCCCCTGGATGTGCATCCCGGTGGGGTTTGTGCCACCCCAAAGCTCCCTGTCACCGCTGGGGGCTCCTGGACCAGCTCCTGGTCACCCCTCCCCAGCCCAGCGAGGAGCTTTGTGCTCCGGGCGTTTATCCTCCACCTGCTCCCGGCTGTGTCCTTGGTGTCCCTGTGACTCCCTTGGCCACCGAAAAGTCACAAACTGCTGCTGTTTTTCTCCTCCTGCCTGTAGATACAGGCTCCACATCAGATGTGAAAACAGCAGATGATAAAATCTTGAGTCATTTTCAGCCTTTAATATGCAAATGTGCAGCCTTGATAACAAGATTGCACCCCACCACCAGGCAGCCCTTTTTTTTTTTTTTTTTTTTTTTTTTTTTTTTCTTTTTTACACCCGGGAAAACACTTCTTACTATTATTTAATTTTGCTTATTTTCTCGTATAGTTAGGATCGTGGGATCCCAGAATGGTTTGGGTTGGAAAAATCTCAACAATTCCCACCCCCTGCCATGGGCAGGGACTCCTTCCACTCTCCCTGGTTTTCAGAGCCTGGCCTCAGACACTTCCAGGGGTGGATCCACAGTGCTCAATTCCATGTCTGTGTGCTCCACGTGCACCTTTGGGGTGTAATTTGGAGACAACGTGCACGGTTTTCTCTGTATGTGTATGATCTGGAGCACAAGGGAGCCATCCTCCTCAAATATTAATTACAGTCACTGTGGTAGGAACAAAAATAGCACTTTATTTTTCAATGGAGAAGGATTGTGCAAGCCAGCTCTTCTCACAACCTGGGCAGAAATAAGCTGTCTTCAAAGGGAAAGCCAAAGGGAGAGAGCTGCTCTGAGCTGCTTTCTGCTGAGCCCGTGGACTCGGGGCTGTTACTGTGGATCAGGAACGTTCCAGGGAAGCAAGGGCAGCCCTGTGTCCCTGCTGCAGTTTGGCTGCAGGGCAGAGCACCAGGACCGATCCCTTCTGGACGGAATCCCCTGGCAGAGGCTCCCCAGGACACCCCGAGAGCTCTGGGCACCCAGCACTGGGGGAAGCTGGGCTCCAGTGAGTCCTGCCAGGGCTCAGCAGGGGCTGCTCCTGCTGCCAGGGCAGGGGGAAACTGCTCCTTCTCCTACCACTGAGCCCAAAACTCATTCTCAATCCCTGCTTCAGTGGGGCTCCTCTGATGTTTACATCATTTCTTGGGCTTTGCCATCAGTTTTAGTGCGAGAAAAGCTCCGTTTGCTTCTTTCTGCCTCTTGTGAGGGAAGATGGGAACAGGCTCTGACACCTCCTTACTCCACTGCAGCAGAGCTGCTCTAGTAATCAGTGTCTGAAATGAGTAGAAACAGCACCTAAATTTACCACGTTGAGCACGAATCAATGGAGCATTATTGCCAGCACACATTCCTCACTGTCACACGTCTCAGTTGTGCTGCCGCTTCGGGGAGATTTAAACCCCGTCTCCCACCCAGCTTTGCACCTGAGGTACCCTTTTCCCCAACCTCACTCTCTTATCTCTGCATAATTAACCAAAATATGAGATTCCCAGCTTCTGCCGTGCCTGGGGGTGCTTCAGAGCCTCCCCCAGGAGCAGGGGATTTGTGCAGATGGGCAATCACGGGCAGCTCGCAGGAGGCAATCACAACTTCTACTCGGTGCCTCTTTCGTTCTGCTGCCTACTTACATCTGCCCGACCGTCTGTTCATCAATCCCGGAGCCCCCAGCGCAGGATGAGCCCCACTGAGTCAGACACTGCCTCAGTTCATGAAATGAGCTGGCAAGATATCCCAGCCCTGGCACACTCGATGCTGAAGATTTCAGGCCTCTTAGATATTTTTCTGCTAGAGAGGAATAGCAGGACAGATTAAATAATGGGAACAGTCATTCAGCACGGCAGCTGCTGAATGAAAACATGGAAAGGGATGAAATTAGGTAAAAGTCACCCCTCTAGCCAAGGGTCAGGACGAGTGGTAAGCTGGGCTGAAGGGATACAAGATTTTGGGCTGCAGAGGGCTGAGCAGGATGAATTCCATCACTAATGAGCTTAGTGAATAAGCTCATTACCTAATGAGCTCTATTGAACAGGCTTGAATTCCTGCCTGGGGAAAGCCCTGCCGTAGATCAAACATAGGTAAACAGCTCCATCAGTTTACACACACGGGCATCTGGAGCTCCTCAGCAAACTCGGGGGCGGTGGCGGAGCCTCTCGCGAAGGTGGGGATGTCAGGAAGGATCAGGAGAGCAGCGGAGAGCAGAGAGGCTCTTTGCCAGGTCTGTCCTTTCGGCACAAGCCGTGATCCCGACGAGGATGCAGCGACACGACTCCTCACCACACACACACGTCCTGGTGACTTTCCCTCACCATTCGCCTCCCACCCTCCTCCCGAGGCACTGCAGAGCTGGAAACCTCCAGAGCACCAAAACTGCATCAAAAAGTGCTCCTGGAACGGTTCATCTCTGTGAATCTCCATCTAACGCCCCGGCCCTGCTTTGGCGCCTGGGGAGATCTGTCAGAGCAGATGCCAATTCCGAGGGTTTGGAAAGGGCCCAGAGGAAATCTCACATCCACACTGCCTCGTGGGCAATTTATTACCCAGAAAGGCTCCGAGTGCCTGTGAGGAATGGCCCAGCATCCCCACCGCCGCTCAGCCCGGAGACCTGGGCGTGAAAACGAGATCTCAGAAAAGGAGAAGAGATCTACAGATGCAATCTTCATTTTGACTTCACATAGCAACATTTGCACTTAGTTTTACCATTTCCTCTTAGATTTTCAGCACATACTGAAATATTGTCTGAAGTACCCATTTCCTGTAGCTGTGCCACTCCAAAGCCCTGGCACTGTCCATCATTTGTCTGTTACCATCTGGGCAGGGCCTAAACACCAGAGGAAGAAAAGGGAAGGAAAATACATGAACTCTCCAGTAAAATATAATGGCTAGTTTGGTGGGAGATAAAGATTTTGAGTAGAAAATCAGTGTTCAGGTTTTAAAGTGTCTTTACATCTCTGCAGGCACGCCCTGAAGTGCAGAGCCCGGGGTAAACAAACGCAGGCAGCCCATTGTATGTGTCAGGATATATTCACATGATTGCAGAGCAAAGTCTGGCACCAAACGTACTGTGAGCTGAAAATGAATCTCAGCAGCTTTTAGGATTCATTTTTTGTCAGCAACAAAGGCTGCGGCTGGAGCTGCTGGTGCTCTGTGCTCAGGGGCTCCTGCAGCACAAACCCTCAGCAAAGGCTGTGCCTGGGGGTTCTGGGGGTCCCGGGACATGGAATGTCACCTGTGGGCTCATTTCCACTGCAGGGGCCCGGGTGTGCTCCTTGGGGGGGTTCTGGCACATGGAATGTCACCTGTGGGCTCATTGCTGCTGCTGCTGCCCACTCTGGCCCCAAGGCGCAGGGGAGCTGCTCCCTGAGAGCGCTGGGACCCAGCAGGGACAGGAGGGCTGCAGGAAATCTGCTCTGAAGGGGCCTGGGGGACACTTCAGGCTCTTATGGCAAAGCCACCAGGGCAGGAGGTGCCTCTGGGGACAGGTCCCCTGAGAGCCCCAGCTCACCCCGTCTGCCCTGGGAGAGGTGTCCATCCCCAGCCCCTGGGGCAGCTGCAGAGGCACTGGGGAAAGCTGCTGGGCAGAATTCCTGTGCCGTTAATAACTGACATGAAAACAGAGTGGGCAGGCAGCACATCCACCACCCACAGGCTTGAGTGTGCAGCCAATGGAATCCACGGTAAAATCAGCACCAACGGAGGGAAAGGGCATTTCTCCCAACGTCCCCGGGGCTGAGTGCTCTGTTTGCAAGTGAGATACTCAGGGTGAAAATAATTGGTGGCTAAAAGCAAGGCAAAGCAGGATTTCACAGAGAATCCTGAGCTGGAAGGGGCTCACGAGGAACACCACGTCCCTCTGGTGGCCTTGCACCGGTGGCAGGAGGGCTGCAGTGACAGGAGACTGAGGATCCCTTCCAGCCCAAAGCACCCCGTGACCGTGTGAGCTCCCAGCGCTCTGGGATCACTCAGGTGACCCTGCACGGTCCCCACTGCCTGCTGCAGGTCCGGCTCTGCTGCCTGTCCCCAGCACCCAGCTCAGAGTGGCACAGGGAGAAAAGAGACGTGGTCACCCCGGGAGAGGGACAGGGACCTGCCCCAGGGGCCTCCTTCCAAAGGTGTCTGCACTCCAAACAAAATCCTGTGAGCTCCACCTGCTCTCAGAGAGAATGGTGAGAAACAAATCACACGGCATTGTAGAAGGCAGAACGAAACGTTCCTGAGTTTTGTAGGGAACATGATTTAGCAAAACGCAAACAGGAGTCGTTTCTGTCCCAGACACTGATTTATTAGTCAATACTAAAATACTCTGACTGAGATCTGCAGAGTCACCCAGCCAAGGACGGGAGGGATGCACCAGGAGCCCCACAGGTGTCAGCAGGGTCTGTCCCACACCTGCCCTGTGCCCCCAGCCCCGCTGTCACTGCTGCGCTTTGCCCAGGCTGAGCCCGGCCCTGAACTGGTGCCCACAGACTCCAGGCAGAAGGGAGGCGGCTCCTCTGTGCGCCAGAGGTTTGGGCTGTGGTTTGGGTTCAGGGCATGGCCCAGGCAGTTGAGCATCCAGTATTTTCCCCAGGAACTCATCCAGGTGAAATAAATGCACTCTGTGACAAGTGCTGCCACACAGGAGGGGAACTGCTAAATAACAGCGAAATCAGCTCGTTTAAGTCACAGTGTAATGTAAGGTTTGGGCTTCTACTACACAATCCATTTTAAAGTAATCTTAGATATTCTGCTCTACGGTGAAATTGGATTTTTAGCAAAAATATGGCCCAAACGCTCAGCATAACAAATTGTAATCACAGCAGTCAGTTTGCCATCTAAGATGCAATGCATCCTCTCGATCTCTTTTTTCCACTTATCTTTTAAATGCAATTTTCTGTCCCACTCTGTTGAGGACCGGGTTAAATCAATGAAATAGAAATAGTGTTGTAATATTATATCCTGTGGCAAAAGACTAACGTGGCCTCTAGTCAGGAACTGTAAAAGTGACAAACCCAAAGCAGATTTCATGGAACTCTGCAGCTCTTTGAGAGTCTCTCCAGTGGAATGAGGCACTGAACCCCTCTGACACCATCCCCGACTTCCAGGTATTCCAGACCCCTTATCCACAGGGAAAAAAAAAAAAATCAAAAAAACCCTTTATCATGAGCAGCCACATCTACAGGTGCAGAATAACGAGTTCGAGGCTTTTTTATTGCATTTCCTTCTGTTTCAGAAGAGTTTCTTGGTGTTCTTAAACGATGTGAGCTTTGCCAGGACAGAGCACCGCCTGCCCTGAGCTGCCCAGGGGATGGGGAAATGAGATTTGCTTCGGCATCTCATTCACCTCTCCATCCATCTTCTGCAGTGCTTCTCTCCCCTCCAGCCTGTAGGTGGGAAGGTCAATCAGTTTAGTTACAGACGTGGAACATCAGCCCCATTTGCATCCCAAGGTGTGCTCATGCAGCCGGAACTCCTGCACACTCCCACTCGCTTTTGCACCAGATATAAGAGCAACAGGTTCCTTTGCAGTCAAGAAACCCCTCCACGTATCACTGGACTGATAACAAAAGGAATAAATAACTCCAGGGAAGTGAATTTTAATGGCATTTCTGTACCAAGTCTGTCAGAACACGTTACCACCATTTATTCGAGTTCACTGCCCTCCTGGATAAACACTGACATCTCTATTTCATAGGTGTAAAATCCAAGTCAGAGAAAGAGTGAAGTTCTGCACAGCCCACACAGCAAAGAACTCCCTGCTGCCGCTTTGGGGCAGCAGCACATTCCTCAGAGGAGCAGGGGAACCTGAACTCCCCGAGCCCAGCACCTGCACAGACCCTGAGGCAGCTCAGATCAAAGCATCCCCTGCTTCTGTAGAGACCTTGATGTCCCCAGAAGGTGACCAGAACGGGTCACCTCCCGCAGGCAGGCGAGGGGAGGCACTGAGATTGTCTGATGTGTGTTCAGAGATTCAGTCTGGCACCTTTCCACCTGCAATTTTCTTGCTCATCTCTGAAACATCTGTAAATTCTGCTGCCCAGGAGGGTCATTTTTACACTGCTCATTTCGTTTCTGTTCTCCCACAGTCACGAGCCCTTGAAGAGCAGAGGCACAAATCCATTAAGGAGCTGTTTATTGGGGTCGGCTGGGACTGGCGTGTTGTTTTCTGTCCCTTTAGGCAAACCCACAAAATCCTACAGGGGTCAAAACAAACACGAATACACGAGCAGCAGCTGCCTCAGCCTTCCGAAAGGGTTTTGCAGCATTCCAGGAACTCGCACTGAAGTATAAACTTCACTTTGAAACAAAGGACACTTTGTGATTTTTAATTGCCTCCTAACCTTTCATTAATTGGGCTTTATGCAGTGAGCAACATCACAATAACACGTCTGCAACCTCTGTGCAGAATGCAAATGGGCCACAATGAGGGAGAGCACCTGAGCGTGCCACGGGGAGCTCGTGGTCTCACCACCCAAACCGAGACTTCCTAATTATCCAGGGGCCTTTGTTTCACTGCAGTTGCTTTCAGAACAAGCAACATCTGAAGAGCATCCCCGACACGCCGCGGATTGTGGCATTTGCCGATGGGAGAGGCACGGAACAGCCCCGCAAAGTGATGTCTTTCGGCAGCTCTGAAAAGTCACATCTGAAATTTATTTCCATAATAATGAGTCTAGCGAACAATTTTGTCAGAAAGACTTATTTGCATAGCTCACATTTCTGTTTTCGCGTCGTTTCTGAACTTGCCGTGAGCGCCGGGCTCTGTGTGATGGAGGCAATAACCCCAAGGGCAGGAATTTGTTGTTTATGGCCCGGGCTGGGTCTGTGCCAGCCGGTCCTGACGGAGCTGGGCACGGCCCTGCCCAGCCCGCCTCACCTGCCGAGCCCCCGGGGTGCCCAGGGCGGCGTTTTGGGGTGTCTGTGCAGGGACAGGAGTGGGGCTGGACCATCCCTGCGGGTCCTTTCAGCTCGGGACATTCTGTGACTGATTCCACGAAGCTCAGCTGTAGGAACACAATTTCTGCTCCTTTGTGGCCATCCCATCCTGCCCTCCCCGTGCCTCCCTGGAGCAGCTGCCGGAGCCCTTTGGGACTGGGATCCCCTCGGGACTGGGATCAGGATCCCCTCAGGACTGGGATTGGGATCAGGATCCCCTCGGGCCCGGGAGCAGCTGGACCCTGCAGCCCCAGGAGCTCTGCCCTGCAGAGGGAACACGGCCCCTGGGCACGGACCCTGCAAAGGCTTCAAACCCAGCTTTAGGGCTGAGGGTCCCAAAGGCCCCAGGAGAGGCCGGGGGAAGGTCCCACAAAGGGCTCTGGGCAGTGCCAGCTCCGGCTCCCCGAGCAGCACCTGGGGCCTGTCCCCAGTGCCTCCTGGAAACGTTTCCCAGCACAAACCTGGAAACATTTCCCAGCACAAACCTGGAAACGTTTCCCAGCACAAACCTGGAAACATTTCCCAGCACAAACCTGGAAACGTTTCCCAGCACAAACCTGGAAACGTTTCCCAGCACAAACCCGGTGTCTCTTGGGGCTTGCGGTGCCATTTGTTCTAATTCCTGTTGACATTTCATTTCACACGCTATTAAATGACCCCTTCAGAAGGATGGAACAGAAATTTGCTTTGGAAGAGGGGAAAAAAAAAATAACGCGTGCTTTAGGCCAGAAAGGCTCCTGGTTCATTTTCCTGATGAAGTTAACACATCTGGCAGAGCACGCAGCCTCACCCAGGGCTGTAGGGCAGAGCTCTGTACCTGGGGACTGCGGCAGCAAAGTCTCTCAGGTCACAGCACATGGCCCTGTGATTATGGGCATTTTCACCACCAAACTGCTCCCCCCAGCCCCAGGGTCCCTTGGGCTGGGGCAGGGCAGAGGAGCTCCCACAAACCGCTGCCGTGGCACCGGCTCTTCCTCCGTGCCCATAACGGGAGGACAAGTGTGAGGGAACTCCTGGGAATCATTTATCTGTGAGCAATTCAGCGGTGACAAACCCTCTCCATCACCCCTGTGTGGGCCCGGGGGTGGGCAGTCTCCTGACACCGTTTATTCCTTTCTTTGGGCGCAGTGAAATGACCTCAGGAAGGGAAGGAGGCACTAAAGGGGCTGTGAATCTTTCCATGGGGTGACGAGGGAGGTTCAGTTCAGTCCTGGCAGTTGGGGACACGTGGGGACACCGGCCCCGAGAGCCCCAGGCTCAGAGCGCCCGGAACTGGGGTGAGCAGGGCTGGAAAACAGCGGGAAGGGCTCCCAAAAACCCACAGCTCCCTTCCATGGGCCTCAGCTCCCAGCGTGCCACGTTTATCTTTCATGGTGATTAAAGCTCAGCAAAGTCATTAATGCTGAGACTCCGCTCACTAGATCACGCCCAGAAATAGTCTTTTTTTTCTGGTGTAAAGAAAATAAGCCCCTTTTCCCCCTCCAAACCGGCTTTCCTCGGGGGAACGCAGCGCCGAGAGCCTTGTGAAGGACTCCATTTGTTTATGGCCAATCAGCAGTTTAATGAGCGCTGGGAGAACGCAGTTTATGGGCCCAAACAAGGAGCGTCATTGGCAGCAACGCCAGCGGATGATGATGGGATGTGCTGGAGCAGCTGGCGGGGGATGTCCCACAGCACTGGGGCACGGAGGGGGTGGTGCTGTCCCCACCCACACCTGGCACAGGGACAGAGGGACACGGGGACAGCCCCACCCGCCAGGCTGGACTCGTCCTCCCCTAAAAACTAACCTTGGGAAAAATCCTTTCGGAAAGCAGAAGAATTTTGAGGATGATGTGAACTCCGACTCTCTCCATTTTTAAACTAGGATTATGTCATATAATATCCTTAAAGATATTCCCCAAGGCCAGTCCCTTTTACAGTGAATAATATCTAATCACCCATTTCTCCCCATATAATATACTACCGCCTTCTAAATTTGCCAATCTAATTAGCCCTTTCCCCTAACACTCAGGATGATTAAATCCGTGTTAAAACTTTCTGTGCAGCACAAGAGGAGACACACCTGAGCATTTTCTAAATTTAGCAGAGGACAATATTTAATGGGTTATTTATGGGTGCTGGAGCTGCTGCATAAATGAATTCTGATTTGATTTCTTCAGTCTCCCTATTTTTCCCTCAACTCCCTCAAATTGTGTATCAGGCAGATTAGAAAGAGGAACACAGAAACCCACCTGGAATCATCTATCAAGGATCTTTCAGAACTAAATTAACAATGAGCACTTTATGCAAAAAGAGGAGGAAAAACCCGAGTTTCTTTATGCTTCATCATTTTCTGAGCTGTGTCAGACCAGAGACATCTGGACTCATCTCACAGTTTCCATGTGTTTAGAAGAGGGACAAGGGCTGGAAGCAATTCCTGAGGATTTTCATGACTTGCACATGGCTTTGGTCTGAGTTTCAGGAAGATGTGCAGTCTTTGGGGTGCTCAGAAGGCAGTTTGTGCTGTGCAGCCGTGACCTGGTCCCCGAGATGCTGCAGCTTTCCCTAAAGTCCGGGCTCGGGAGGTGACTCAGGGATCCCCCAGGAGCCCGGGGTGCTCCCCAGGGACAGCAGCACTCGGGCTGCTCCTGGCCTCTGCAGGGAATTGGGACTGTCCCGGCAGGGCAGGAGGGATGGGAGAGCTGAGAGCATCAGCCACGAGGAAAAAATCTGTGCTGGAACCTGCTCCAAATCCTTCCGTGCCATTGCTGGGGCAGGTGCCTGGGAAACCTCCTCCTGCTGCCTTCCGAGAGCTCCAGCACAGCCTCTGCGTGCCTCCGACCGGAATGGCCAGGGCAGGGATTGGTCTGGATGCTCTTGTGAGCGGCTGGAAGTCGGCTCCTGGCCCCTTAAACCCACAGCCCCGACCCCTGAGTCCCCCGGCAGGTAACCAGAGCAGGAGGGTGATAACAGGTAACCAGAGCAGGAGGGTGATGATAACCAGATAACCAGAGCACCTCCAGAAGGACAAAACCTCCCCGGCAGGAGACAATGAGGTTGTTTCTTAGGAGGATTTGAATGACTTCAATTACCCGGTCCCATTCAGGGGAGGGCGAGGTTTGGGATTACTTTGGAGCAATCAATTGTGCCTGATTGGTTTTATTCAATAAAAAGAGATGGGAGAATCTATTTTTGTTCCCTTCAGGCGACAGGAGCTCACAGACTTGTGAAATCTCCGTGCCCCCTCGGGGCTGTCACCAGCACAAGCCAAGGCAGGGGCTGGAGGGAGGAGAAGCCGATATTTGGGGGTGGTTTGGGGCTCTCTCCAAAGAGCCCATCCCGTTTGTGCCCAGGGCATTGAGGGGCTGGGCCGGCCCCTCCTGGGCAGGTGAGGAGAGGGGAGAGGGTCTGGCAGGGCAATTCCTGCGGGGGCAATTCCTGCGGGGGCAATTCCTGCTCCTCACACGGGCAGAGATGCTCCGGGCCAGGCTGGACATTGGGGCAGCGTGGGACAGGGGTGGTGACCCGCCAGGACAGGGGAAATTGTCCCTGCCAGGACAGGGGAGTGTCCCTGGGACAGGGGAGTGTCCCTGCCAGGACAGGGGTGGCACTGGGTCCCCTCATCCCCTGCCCCTGCCCGGCTGTGCCAGGCTGGCTCTGGTCCCCAGGCAGGAGGTGTCACAGCCCAGCCCTGGCCAGGGGACAGAGCCATCCCCACTCGGCAAAACCCAGCCAAGATCAGCTTTGACCTCCAGACAAATGAAGTTGTCAGGACTAATTAAAATGCACTTATTCTCTCTCTTCAGTGTGCTGGTCAATAAGATAAACACGGGCCAGAGGGACACAAAGAACAGGCTCTGTGCACTCTGGACTCCCAGAGATGCTTTACAGCATTAGACAGCAAACACAAAAGCTGAGCTGATGTTTTTTATCTCTGGGTAAATGTGTGTCCTTCTGGTGCTATTTTGGCACGGAAGAAGAGAAATATGCTTCTGCCTAAACATTTCAGAACAGCCACAGGACTTAAAGTGAGCCCTCATTAGAAGATTTGTAATCCTGTGGCTGGAGGACATACCCTAAAGTCTCCTTTGGGGAGGCAGGAGAGCTGTTCTTTGGGGTGAACCATGGACTGCTGGGAGCTGTGCTTGCTGTGCTGCTGAGAGCGAGGTGCCAGCTCTGCCCATGCTGCACCCCCTGGCACTGCAGCACATCTCCCCTCGGGTGGGCTCAATCCTGCACCCCCTGGCACTGCAGCACATGTCCCCTCGGGTGGGCTCAATCCTGCAGCCCCCTGGCACTGCAGCACATCTCCCCTCGGGTGGGTTCAGTCCTGCACCCCCTGGCACTGCAGCACATCTCCCCTCGGGTGGGTTCAGTCCTGCTGCCCCAGCAGAGCCCCCTCAGCTCAGTGGGTCTGAGCAGCCCTGTGAGCCTAGCCCAGTCTATCCCAGTCCATCCCGGTCCATCCCATCCCATCCCAGCCCAGCCCAGTCCAGCCCTGCCCAGCCCAGGCACCCCCAGAGCCTCCCCAGGTGGGAGGAACCTGCCCAAACCAAGATCTGGTGCCCAGGGAAACCCGAGTGCTGCTGTTGGAGGCAGTTTCTGCAGCGGAGGCTGAGAGGTGCTGCATTAGCAGTGAGGTGTAAATCCTGTGGAATACGGCCGGGCTTTTACAGCTCCTGCCCGAGCTGCAGCTCGGGGTAACCTCCCAGTCTGCTCCTACGTTTGCTTGGCAAAGAAAAGGAGGACATAAAAAAGCCAATGGAAAAAGCCCCTTTCCCCCTTTACTTAAGTATCACCTGAAGGTTTAAATGTAGTAATTAAAAGTCCCTCTATGCTTCTGCATGAATTTTTAAATATAGTCATTAAAAATAAAATAAACCCTTAGCATGATCTGCCTTACATAACTTCCTCCACAATTTAAAAATAACTTGTACAACTTTCTAGTACTCAGTGTGCATCACAGCAATTAGAGAGGCAGGTAACAGCGAGCTCAGCGCAGAGAGCAGCAGCCCCCGGGGCAGCTCTGTGGGACACAGCCCAAAGCCAGCCCAGAGCTGCCTTGCAGGAGCTGCCCCTGCTCCCAGGGCGCTGGGATCCAGCTGCAGCTGCACATCTGGGCGGTGGGATCCCCTCCCTGCAGGCACAGGGCAGAGCTGCTGCCGCTGGGGCTGAGAGCAGCAGAGCTCTGCCCCCCAGGCTGCCTCCTGCCCCACCAGGGAACCCCAAAGCGTGTGTCAGTCTGGTCCAAGAGACCTTAAACCCTGGGGAAAAGCGGATTAAAAGCCCCAGGAGTGAAAACACAACCCGGGCTCTGTCTGTGTTGGAATCCCACGACACCCCCAGGGCACCCTGTAAATCCTCCTGCCTGGGCCCAGGCAGCGCCGAGTCCTCTGCTCTGAGCAGGGCAGCGCTGAAGGCTCTGGAGGCTCTTCTGCTCCAGAGAAAGTTCCTGAGACATTCTCAGGAGCAGCCAAAAAGCTGGAAGCCACTAAGAACTGCAGAGTGGAAAGGAATGACCATGTGAGGATGATAAATGTGTTGGAAAATAAGGAGAGCAAGGATATAGATCAACACAGGTCCATAAATCACGGCTCACATGATGAATTTGTTATGCCAGCTCTGCCTGTTGAACTGTTAAAGCAATGCTAAAATATGATTGAGGCACATGTGAGAAACTCCAGGCAAGTCTCCCAGGCCTCCATCGCTGTAAATTATTACAGCTGTACTCACCTAAGTTTACATTAAATTAGGATCAGGCCAGTTTTAGCTGCAGAGAGAATTTCTCCCGAGCACACATCAGGCGGAGCACATCACCTGGGCTGTTCTCCATTCCCGCCCGGGTCCCAGCCCCAGTCCGTCCACCTTTCCCCCCGGGCACACAGCTGCCTGGGCGGGCGGGAGGAGCCGGGGGACCCCCGAGGTGTGACTGGAGCACCGGGAGCAGCCCCCGGGGAGGATGGGGACCCTGAGGTCCCCGGGGCTGGGACACCTCCCCGGAGGGCACCGGGGTGCTGTGGCTGCTGTCCCCGGCCGCTTTGCTGTGTCACCGCAGGGCTATTTATAGAGCCCGGTGGTATCCAGGGAACGGGGGGTGTTGACTGCTCCATGAATAAAACATGGAGATTTTCCTGGCTGCGGGAGCCCAGAGCTGCTTCGCATTTCGTGTTCCACTCCGTGCTCGGGCTCAGCGGTGACTTGTGCTCCAGACACACGCTGGGGCTGGGGACAAACCTCCCAGCCTCTGTCAGGCACACACCCGACTCGGAGACTGAAATCCCAGAGTGCGCAGGAGCTCCTGCCCGGCAGGGTGGGCAGCCCTGGCACAGAGTGGCTGCCCTGGATCCCTGGCAGGGCCCCAGGCCGGGCTGGACGGGGTTTGCACAGCCTGCGACAGTGGAGGTGTCCCTGCAGGGCTGGGATGAGCTTTCGGGTCCCCCCAGCCCCAAAGCAGTCTGGGATTCTATGCACTGAAGGGCATTAAAGCAGTAATTCATCAAGGACCTCCTCCAGCAGCTCCACGGCAGAGGGAACAGGCAGGAGGGATTCAGCAGCCCCGGCACAACATCCCTTTTGGCTGGTCAGTACAACACATCCTGTCACCTGCACGGCCCCACGGCTGCCCCAGCCTCTCTCTCCCCCATTAAAAATTAATTCCAACCTCCCTCCGGTGACATCTGAGACGTGAAATGGCAAAAGGGAGGTCAGTGTGGTGGCTGCATCCCTGCACACAGCCCTGAAGTAGGTCAGGTAATATAGGACTTGGCATCACTCTCAAAGTAATCATAACTGGAATTAAATTTAGATTTCACTAATGAAGGTGCTTGAAAAAGTCCGAGCTCCAGGCCCGTCCTGTGCCCCCCTTTCCCTCCTGCAGGAGCCGCCCCGTGGCTCTGGGGTCCCCTCCAGGACCAGGAGCTCGCAGATGGTGCCTCTTCTCCCCGGAGACTCTTGAACACTTTGCCAGGATTTCTGTCAGCTTCCCTGGACAAATCGTCCCGTGGCTGTGTAGAGCACTCTCATGGCGACTTCCACTGTCAAATTTCAGATTATTTATAACAAACATAACCTTACAAGTGCCTCTGCAAGAGGAATAAACACCGGCTCTGCTGCTGCAGCCCGGGGAGGGAGAGCACTGCCCAGCTCTGCTCCAGGGTGACACAGACAAAGCCCAGCTCTCCGGGTATTTAAACCTCCACTGCTCACAGAATTTCCTTCTCAGGTTCAGAAAGGCTCAGGTTTAACGCGTGCTTGTCATGGCTCACGAAATTGCTCGGTTTCAGTTGGAATCACAAGAAAAAAAGAACAAAAGAAGTTCATTTCTCAGGGTTCCAACCCATCCCACAGCAGAAAAGCTGAGAGCAAAAGCCCGACCTAATGAGATTAGCCAGGTTACTATTTCAGGGCTAACTGCACTGGGGAAGAACAGAAAGAAAAGCCCATTACTGACTGATAAATAAAATAAAAGTAATTTTCCAATGTATTCTGTAAATCAAAACACTCGAAGAACCTCTAAGGCTATATTAAAGCCGAGAAAAAAGTAACATGAAATCAATGTTAAAGGCCATCTCAACATCCTTTTATCTAACCAAAATTGTAAACACACTGCTCCGTTCCCAAAGCACAAAATCCATTTACACTTTGCATACTTGAAAAGAAGTCTAATGCATTTTGAAAACCACAGACTTAACTGCATGTTTCTCCCATTTAATACAACGCGGCTTAATAAGATTTGCAGGAGGCACAAAAGGCAAATTGAGCCCTGGAGTTGCACACACAGTCTCAGGTTCCCAGCAGAGAGGCAAACCTGGTGAAGGGGAAAATGTAACACCAGAAGGGATCAGAGCAGGATAAAGGATGAGCAGAAAAAGGAGGGAAAAGTCGGGAAGCAGATTCAGCACTCGACTTCTTGCAATACTTCTCAGAGCACTTAGCAGATGATTGGTAGCAATGGCAGAGATTCAGTTTCCAAACCAGGTCCCAGAAGGGTTTTATTCCTCACAGGTAAGTGCATTCCAGAGCTGCCCGGGTCAGTTTGGCTTTGGGTGACACAGGCAGGCAGAAACCTCCCGAGGGTGGCCGTGGCTGCACGGGGCAGCGCTGCTCTCCCTGATCCAGCCCCAGGGACGTTTCCTTCTCCCCCTCCTGCTCCGGCACTGTCTCAGAGCAGGGCAGCACCTCTTCCCAAATACTGCAGCCTTCAGCTTCTGAATGTGATAAGAGAAAAACCTCCCAGGCACGAGCTTAGGAAGGCAGGTCTGGAGCCCTCCAAGGCCTGCTTGAAGTCATCCCTGGCACTGTCCATCCACAGCCGTGGGCAAATCCCACAGTTATCCGGGGGCCTTTGGTCTCCTCACTGTCATCTGCCTGAGCAGGGAGCTTCTCATCCCAAAGTGCCCCGTTCCCGGAGCTGCTGCCCCCGTGCAGCCCCTGGGGCCGAGGGCTGACGTTTTCCCTCTGCTCAGAGCCAGGGGCAGACACGGAGCCTGGTTTACAGCGCTGTGCACACAGCAGAGAGCTGGGAGCTGATCCACAAGTGGTCCGAGGCATGGCACAGGCCCAAATGACTCAACACACAGATGCTCTTTAGATGCTCTTTGTACCTGTCTGTCTGTGCTCGAGGAGGGCTTTGATCCAGGGCTTTGATGGCAAAGCTGGAGCCGAAGGAAAGGCCGAGTCCTGGGGACTGAGAGACCGGCTCAGGCTGTCAGCTGGAGGAGCTGAGCGCTGCTTTGGGGGCCGGGAATGTCGCTCAAAATTAAAAATATCCATCCCGTGCAGTCACTGGGATAACTGATGTTAATTCTCCCCCCAAACCACGTCCCAGCACTGGGCTGGGGCGAGAAGCCCCGGGGGAATTGGCCACACGAGGCTCTGGCCATCCCACGGTGCCCAGGCAGAGCCGCAGGAACGAGCCCCTCACGGATCCCCGGTGCCCGAGGGAAGGGCAAGGGCCGAGCGGCGGGAGCAGATTTCCTGAGAAAAACCAGGCAGTGACTTTGGAGGAGACAAGGAAATCACCAGGGATAACGTTTGGCCTTTTCTCCATTGCTGCCCACTCCCTGCTTGGACACAGTCCTGAGCAGTGCCGATAAACGCACAACGCCGGGAGCCCGGCTGAGGACAGGGGCTGGCGGGGCTCCTGCCCTTTGCCTCCGCAGCCTCCCGAGCATCTCCTGCTCCCGCCCGCCTGTAGCCGGCTGGAGTTTCCATGGCGACACCGTGGAACTCCATCCCTCCTCTGCCAGGGAGAGATGGTGAATGGCTGCCAGAGCCGCCCCGGGAAAACCTGCAAACCCCACCGCCAGCAGGACAGGCAACAGGGGAAGGTGGGGAACTGCCCGGGGTCCCAGGCCCGGCGGGGCCCTGGGCACAGCCGAGAGCAATTTGCTTTTCTCCTCCCTCTGCCGAGGGCGAAGGAGCAGCTCTGTTCCCCTGGGAGATGTGGAGCATCCCTGGCAGTTCTGTCCCTTCCTTCCAGTAATTCCCTTCTGCTATTTCATCGCATGGAAATGTTCTAAGGGGCCCAGAGAGCCAGGGACGAGCAGCAGAGCCCCAGAGTCGCCCCTAAGGAATGGCTGCACTCGAAAGCCTGTAACTCTTCCAGTAAATCGGTGTAATTTGTGCTCTGATGTCCTGCACGGCTTTACAAGTGACAAATCAATCATTATCCAAACACCCTTTGATAATCAGTGTGGTTCCATTAATTATGATAAATGCTTTCAGCGGCTCCAGTGTGTGGATGCGATGTGTAATTGCTTGGGAATTGTATTACCCTACTTTTCTACTCACGCCCTCGAGTGCAAAGTCTCCGAGAAGGTGCCCCACTGCAGCAGCTGAAGGCAGAGTTTACACAACCCACCCCTCCAAGTGTTTAATTGCAGCAAAGGCACAGTCCATTAGTATTTCTGGTATTAAATATTAAGTAATATTCCTTGAGAAAGGCCCATTACAGCCTTACGAATGACAAACGTGCAGGAGGACTGTCTGAGTCTCCCGGCCCCGGGGATTAATTGCGGCAGTTGTTGCACAGCAACGGAGCAAAGGCGATTAGGGCCTCACCTAATGAGGAGCATCGCATCCAATGGGAATTGCAGGGGAATGGAGCAGAGGGATGGAGCCCGGGGGATGGAGCCGAGGGACGGAGCCAGAGGATGGAGCAGGGGAATGGAGCAGGGGGATGGAGCCGGGGATGGAGCTGGGGAATGGAGCCGGGGGATGGAGCCAGGGGAATGGAGCAGGGGATGGAGCCGGGGGATGGAGCCGGGGGATGGAGCCAGGGGATGGAGCCGGGGATGGAGCCGGGGGATGGAGCCGGGGGATGGAGCCGGGGATGGAGCCGGGGAATGGAGCAGGGGAATGGAGCCGGGGATGGAGCCGGGGGATGGAGCCGGGGGATGGAGCCGGGGGATGGAACCCGGGGGATGGAGCCATGGGATGGAGCAGGGGAATGGACAGGGATTGGGAGAGAGATTGGGACAGGGATTGGGACAGAGAGCACAGCACCGGGCAGAGCCCAGCAGAGCCGGGGAACTCCTGCTGTGCCCAGTGCAGATGGAGCAGCAAAACCACAGCCCCGGGGCGTGCTGATGGCCCGGCAGGATGCGCACGATGGTCACTGCAAGAGCGACCTATAAAGCGTAAAGAAAAGCAACAATTCTGCTTAAACGGCTGCTCAGAGAGGATTTCTCCCAGAATGTGGCTTTGAAAGACGCGGGTTTCATGGAAATAACGAGGGCTGTTCATATTCGGAGTCTAAACATCCCATTCCCAACGCTTTGTAGTTCAGGACATCCATTTGCGGGGTAAGGGATCCTCCTCACCTGATGCACATGAAAGAGGGGATTTTCCTCCGGGGGAAATAGAAATACTCATATTTGCGTTTCCAGAACAAAACAAACCACTTGGGAATACAGGAGCCAGAGTAGCCCCGAGCCCGAGGAGGCTCCTGAGGCCCCTCCGTGAGATTCTCTCCGCTGCCTTTCACCACTTTGTCCTTTTCTCTCCCTCTTCCCACGAGTTCTCCCGGGGAATTTGTGTTCTCAGGCCCCCGGCGATCCCCCGGTCCCCGTGCTCTGTCCCCAGTGTCCCTCTCGGCCTCCAGGGATTTACCTCAGTTCTGCAGTTAAATCGCTCTTTTAGCAAACAGGGGCTTAACCCTGTATTTTCATCCATTTCCCCTAAACCTCTTGGCATTAAAAGATCTGAAAATAACCCCCCTTTTATATTTGGTGTGGTTTTGGAGTCTAATTTAGAAATGGTTTGAGAAGAGCTCTTTTTTTTCCTTTTTAGCCTTTGTATCAGTCATTTGATCTGATATATGATAAGCTCAGATGAGTTTAAACTGATTCATCCTATTTTGTAATGTTTAAATGTACTTTGCTGAAGCTCCATCATAATGTCACACACTTTTAAAATGAATAATTCATCCTGCCCACCTTTTCTGAAATGCCAAAAGGCTCCTGCCTTTGCAGAGAGAAGCAAATACCTTCACTAAAGAGTACACAAGGAAACAAAATCATTTTGGAGCAAAGAGCGGCGGCAGCTGCAGCACCGCAAATCTCAGCGCTGGGACCCCCGTGGGATGAGCTGAGAGGGCAGCGGGGAGGAAAAGGCGCTTTTCCGGGGGGCTCAGCCCTGCCCTGGTGGCTCTGGGCCCCTCGGGGGCTGGGGAAGTGTCAGAGGCTCGGGCACAGACCTGAGCAGGGCAGGGCTCTGGTGCAGTCACCACGCTGGCCCTGGGGCAGGCAGAGCTCTGCCAGTCCTGTGTTTAGCTGCCAGTCCTGTGTTTAGCTGGGACCGTGCCCCTCGCCAACAGCCAGCTGGAGTTTTGTCACTTTGGGGCCCAGCAGGGATCAGGTCCAGGCTCTGCAATGGATTTTTGTGGCACTTTGTGGGAGATCAGTGTTCGCCAATGGAACAAAACCCGGCTGGAGTGAGAGGAACCCGGAGAGCAGCAGTGACAGGGAGCAGAGGCAGCAGCAGAGGCAGCAGCAGAGGCAGGGTCCATCCCCCAGAACCCATCCCCACGGACAGAGTTCGCAGCCCCAGAGCTCAGGGCACAGCTCCTCATGGGTGTTCTGTCCGCATTTGATGCCAGGGTATT
The DNA here is from genome assembly GCF_009819655.1 of Sylvia atricapilla. Taxonomy (NCBI): domain Eukaryota; kingdom Metazoa; phylum Chordata; class Aves; order Passeriformes; family Sylviidae; genus Sylvia; species Sylvia atricapilla. The sequence goes on from NC_089164.1 coordinate 449,347, forward strand.
TTCACTGTGGAGAGGCAGGAGGTGAACTCCGCACCGGTCACTCCGTGATCCGCTCCCTCTGCTGAGCATCTGCAGCAGCCCTGGGAGCTCCGGGGCCATCAGCCACAGCCTCAGACAGGGCAGGGACAGGCTGTGCCCCTGCCCCTGGGCGGGCTGGCAGCACACCAGCTCCCCAAACACCTGATGAGTCCGGAGGAAGTAAAAATCAACGCCAACTAAAAACCCCATCAAGTTCCGTAGTCATTTTGCACCGAGAGGCTCATGCTGCTCATCAAACATTGAAGAGCAGTCTGTGAATATCTGTGAGAATGACCTCACCGCCATCCTTCAAACCTTCCCTGCGAGCTCCTGCGGCTTGCACAGGAGCCCCAGGGCACTCTGGAGCCCCGTGGCCACGAGTGCAGCTCCAGCACCCCGGTGTCAGTCCCAGCTGCCAGCTTTGGGGTGGCTGAGCTGCAGAGGGACAGACAGCTTGGCTGCTGGTCCAGCTCGGGGAGCAGAGACAGCAGGGAAGTTTTGGATGCCAGTGAAAGCTCAAGGTCCAGCCACAGAAAATCCATTCCTGGGAAATGAGACTTATTTAATGTAACTAAATTACCCTTCCCTGGCCTCACATCCATTGGAGGAAATTGCATGTGATATTTATCTCTATCTATGTCCATAGGATTGCACAATGTTCTCCTAAACCTGATCAATGGGGGATGTCCCTTCCCATCAGAGCAACCCCGGGAGTTCTGGTGTTCACAGCTGGACCTGAGAGAAATCCGTTCCCTTGGGGTGTCTCACCGAGGCTGGGCCCCCAAAAGCCGGAGGGAGAAGGTGCAGAATGCACCAGTGAGTGAGCAGAAGGTGCCGTGGGAGATCAGGAATTCATGAACAGCTTTGAGGGAGAAGGGGAGTTGTGATCCCCCTGGGGCTGGCAGCCAAACAGCCACATCTCACGGATGTGTCACATCCATGTCCTACAGGTGTGTCACAGCCACGTCCCGCAGGTGTGTCACAGCTATGTGCTACAGGTGTGTCACAGCCACGTCCCATGGGTGTGTCACAGCCACGTCCCGCGGGTGTGTCACAGCCGTGTCCTACAGGTGTGTCACAGCCACGTCCTGTGGGTGTGTCACAGCCACGTCCTGCAGGTGTGTCACAGCCACGTCCCGCGGGTGTGTCACAGCCACGTCCCACGGGTGTGTCACAGCCATGTCCCATGGGTGTGTCACAGCCATGTCCTACAGGTGTGTCACAGCCACGTCCCACAGGTGTGTCACAGCCACGTCCCACAGGTGTGTCACAGCCACGTCCCACGGGTGTGTCACATCCATGTCCTACAGGTGTGTCACAGCCACGTCCCACAGGTGTGTCACAGCCACGTCCCACGGGTGTGTCACATCCATGTCCTACAGGTGTGTCACAGCCACGTCCCGCAGGTGTGTCACAGCCACGTCCCGTGGGTGTGTCACAGCCACGTCCCACGGGTGTGTCACAGCCATGTCCTGCAGGTGTGTCACAGCCATGTCCCGTGGGTGTGTCACAGTCACGTCCCGTGGGTGTGTCACAGCCACCAGGAGCTCAGGGCTCTTTCCTCACTTCTGAGAAGCAGTCATGTTCCCTGTGCAGCCCAGCCCCCCTTCTCACTGTCACTGTGTTTTGGGTGACTCAGGTGACTCCTTTTCCCCAGATGAGGTCTCCAGGGATCTTTTCCCAGCTAAATTCTGTGCCTCAGAGTGCAGGGGAGAGGATTCAGGAGTGGCAGGGGGCGAACAGGGTCCGGGGCCTGACTGCAGGAGTGTCCTGAGCTCTGCTCAGCAAAGCAGCACGGATTTACAGTAAAGAGGCACTGAAGGCTTTCCTGGAGGGTGGCTGGGCACCGAGGGCCCTGATGGGTCCAGCCCAGCACTTCCCTGAGGCACTTAAGCCACTTCTATTACGTTTTGTTATAATTCTGTCACTTTATGAAGAATATCAGGCTTTATCTCTTACTGGCTGTCTGCGGAACGAAGCCAAATAAAACTCCCTAATGAGGTCTCAGGGCAGAAATCTTCCCACAGTCCAAGTTTTGGCCCCTTTGACCCCACATGCCCATAAGAAATGACCCTTCCCACACCTCAGGGCTGTGCTCTTCTCACACCGAGTTCTGCATCCTCCTTTGTTCCCTGAACACAACCAGGAGTCGAGGCAAGACAAGGGCAAAAGGTCTGAAAAATTCAGTTACAGCTCCTTTGTAAATTCTGGTTCCATTTCAGAACTAAAGTCCTGCTCATGAGGGAATAAAGATCCCCTCCATGGGGTCACATCAGCTCAGAGAGGGGACACATTTTCCTGGCTCCTGGCAGGATTTCCTCTCTCTGTTCTCTCCTGTCACACCAGTTTAAAGCCCATCTGTTGCTAATGGTTTCAAATGAAACTTTTGGGGTACAAACACCCAGAAATGAGCCCCAGGAACAGAGCAGGGCTGTGACTGGGAGCCCAGGGCTGTGACTGGGGGCTCAGGGCTGTGACTGGGGGCTCAGGGCTGTGACTGGGGCTCAGGGCTGTGACTGGGGGCCCAGGGCTGTAACTGGGGGCTCAGGGCTGTGACTGGGGCTCAGGGCTGTGACTGGGAGCCCAGGGCTGTGACTGGGGCTCAGGGCTGTGACTGGGGGCCCAGGGCTGTGACTGGGAGCCCAGGGCTGTAACTGGGGGCTCAGGGCTGTGACTGGGGGCTCAAGGATGTGACTGGGAGCCCAGGGCTGTGACTGGGGCTCAGGGCTGTGACTGGGGGCCCAGGGCTGTGACTGGGGCTCAGGGATGTGACTGGGGGTCAGGGCTGTGACTGGGGGCTCAGGGCTGTGACTGGGGGCTCAGGGCTGTAACTGGGAGCCCAGGGCTGTGACTGGGGCTCAGGGATGTGACTGGGGCTCAGGGATGTGACTGGGGGTCAGGGCTGTGACTGGGGGCTCAGGGATGTGACTGGGAGCCCAGGGCTGTGACTGGGGCTCAGGGATGTGACTGGGGCTCAGGGCTGTGACTGGGGGCTCAGGGCTGTGACTGGGGGTCAGGGCTGTGACTGGGGGCTCAGGGCTGTGACTGGGGGCTCAAGGATGTGACTGGGAGCCCAGGGCTGTGACTGGGGCTCAGGGCTGTGACTGGGGCTCAGGGATGTGACTGGGGGTCAGGGCTGTGACTGGGGGCTCAGGGCTGTAACTGGGGGCCCAGGGCTGTAACTGGGGGCTCAGGGCTGTGACTGGGAGCCCAAGGCTGTGACTGGGAGCCCAGGGCTGTGACTGGGAGCCCAGGGCTGTGACTGGGGCCCAGGGCTGTAACTGGGGGCCCAGGGCTGTAACTGGGGGCTCAGGGCTGTGACTGGGAGCCCAGGGCTGTAACTGGGGGCTCAGGGCTGTGACTGGGGGCTCAGGGCTGTGACTGGGGGCTCAGGGCTGTGACTGGGAGCCCAGGGCTGTAACTGGGGGCTCAGGGCTGTGACTGGGGGCTCAGGGCTGTGACTGGGGGCCCAGGGATGTGACTGGGGGCTCAGGGCTGTGACTGGGGGGTCAGGGATGTGACTGGGGGCTCAGGGCTGTGACTGGGGCTCAGGGCTGTGACTGGGGGTCAGGGCTGTGACTGGGGGTCAGGGCTGTGACTGGGGGCTCAGGGCTGTGAGTGGGGGCTCAGGGCTGTGACTGGGGGCTCAGGGCTGTGACTGGGGGCTCAGGGATGTGACTGGGGGCTCAGGGCTGTGAGTGGGGGCTCAGGGCTGTGACTGGGGGCTCAGGGATGTGACTGGGGGCTCAGGGCTGTGAGTGGGGGCTCAGGGCTGTGACTGGGGGCTCAGGGGTGTGACTGGGGGCTCAGGGCTGTGACTGGGGGCTCAGGGCTGTGACTGGGGGCCCAGGGATGTGACTGGGGGCTCAGGGATGTGACTGGGGGCTCAGGGATGTGACTGGGGGCTCAGGGCTCTCCAGGGCCCAGCCTACGTGACCAGGGGATCTCTGTGCTCAGGGAGGGCTCTGACTCACCAGCTGCTGCTGGAGTAAGTTAATAAAAGACAGAGGGCAAACATCCTGTTTTGTTCCTAATTCCTATCATTGACTAAGATGCAGCTTAATTACCCAGCCCAGGGTCCCTGTAGGACAGTCCATCACCACTTCCAGTGTAAAACACAGAGTCACTGAATGTCCTGGGCTGGAGGGACCCCAGGGATGGCCCAGGGCAGCCCCTGGCCCTGCACAGACACCCCCAAATCCCACCTGGGCAGCCCTGGGAGCTCCTGCAGCTCCGGCAGCCTCGGGGCTGGCACCGTTCCCTGCCCCCTCTGGGGGAAGAATTTTCCAGAAACACCCAAGTGACCGTGCCCTGGGCCAGCTGCAGCCATTCCCTGGCTGCTGTCCCTGTCCCAGAGAGCAGAGACTGGTGCTGCCCCTCTGCTTCCCCCTTAAATCCTGCTCTTCAGACTCAAACCCAGCAGGGTCACCACAGGGGTGACCCTGCTGGCAGTGGTGTGGACAGAGGTGGCCCAGATGTGGTGGGGCAGAGTCTGAAAGCCCTGAGCTCTCCAGCTGCTGCCTCCCTCAGCCCCCCGTGGTGCCCAGAGCCAGCGTGGAGCAGAGCTTATTCCTGCTGAATCATTCCAGGGCCTTTTTCCTGCCTCCGAGCTGCCTCCAGCCAGCTGCTGAGCTGCCACCAGCACAGAGCCCTGCCCAGCCCAAACACGGGGCAGCGATCCTCAGCCCTGGAGGGCTGCCAGGCTGTGGCCTGGTGACAGCCCTGCTCTGGGAGTGACACCCCTGCTCTGAGAGTGACACCCCTGCTCTGAGAGTGGCACCCCTGTTCTGAGAGTGACACCCCTCTTCTGGGAGTGACACCCCCTGCTCTGGGAGTGACACTCTTGCTCTGAGTGTGACAGCCCTGCTCTGAGAGTGACACTCTTGCTCTGAGTGTGACACCCCTGCTCTGAGAGTGTGACACCCCTGCTCTGGGAGTGACACCCCCTCCTTTGAGAGTGTGACACCCCTGCTCTGAGAGTGACACCCCTGCTCTGAGAGTGACACCCCTGCTCTGGGAGTGGCCTTGCTGGGACAGCTGCAAGGGACAGCTCTGAGCATCCCTAAGCATCCCTGAGCATCTCTGAGCACCCCCTGCTCCCCTGATTGAACAGCTCTGACCATCCCCTGCTCCCCTGAATGAACAACTGAGCATCCCTGAGGGACTGAGCATCCCTGAGCATCCCTGAGCATTCCTGAGCATCCCTGAGCATCCCTGAGGAACTGAGCATCCCTGAGCATCCCTGAGCATCCCTGAGCACCCCGTGCTCCCCTGAGTGCCCCCAGCTCTCACAGAAGCACAGCCTGGTTGGGCTGAAGGGACCCCAAAGCCCACCGAGCGCCAGCCTTGCCCTGCAGGGACACCTCCCACTGCCCCAGGGCGCTCCCAGCGCTGCCCAGCGCGGGGCACTGGCAGTCACCACCTCTGTGAGCACTGACAAAACCCCAACAGCTGGGAAGGGGCTGCCCCAGGGGAACAGCTCAGCTGCCAGAAGCTTTGTGTGCTGCCCCCGTGGCACTGCAGGGGGACCCGCCAGCCCTGCCACCGGCACCAGGGACAACGGGGAAAGAAGGGGAAAGCCTCACAGCAGCAAAGCAAGAGAGGAGAGGAGAGGGGATTTTGGTGCCTGACAACAACGAATAATCACCCCAAATTCCCGGCTCCACCCTGAGCCCTGCTGAGTCACCGGCCAGGGCCGGGCGACTCCCCTCCGGAGCCTGCCAGGGCATTCTGCCATGTGGCAACACGGAGATTGCATTAGTTGACTGTTTCCTATTTGTTTTAATTAGCAGTTTATTAGCCATATGTTAAACTGCACATTTCAACCAGCGCTGGTGGAAGCCAGGCTGGGTCCGGGTGGGGTTCTGCAGTCTCCTGGGGCTCGTGGGGATCTCGTTGGCTGCCAGGTCACCTGGTGGCAGTCACTGTCCCCCCTGCCTCACCCCACCTCAGGGCATCTGATTTCATCTCTCCTGCCCGTGGGTAACCACAGCTCAGGAGCCTGTGGCCCCTCGCAGAGCCACTTGTCACATCAGGGGGCTGGTGGCACTGCCAGGGCCTGGAGCAGGGGACCATTCCTGGAATGATTCTGCTGGCAGAGACACGGGGCCCTCGGAGAGAGGCACATTCACAGGAGCTGGAGACTTCTGTGCTGATGCACACTGCACCTCCTCGTTCCTGCGTTCCCATCCATCAGCCATATAAAACTTCATGGGAAATAGATAAAGAAGGTCATAAACAGCAACAGCAGAGATTCATTTTAAACCTCACTACGATATCCACAAGGAACCTGAGAGCAGTTTACCCCGGCACAGGCTCCAGTGCAGAGCTGGCACTGAGGGCTGCTGCCGTGTGTCCCAGCAGCACACAGCTCCTTCTAAAAACAGCCCTTAACAAACCGCGAACCCCAGCCCTGAGGGCAGCCGCTGCTCCGGGCTGCGGTGACTGCAAACCCCGGCACAGAGCACTGCGTGGGGCAGGGAGCAGCCCCAGCCCTCCCCACGCCACACCGGGCTCAGAGCTGCACACAAACGTCTTTACTGCAGGGCTCCTGGCTCCCGAGCAGTTCAGAAATGCAGATTCCCGGGTGTTGGGGCTGATCCTGACCTTTCCCCCCATCAGTTCAGGGGCAGAGGCAGTGACTCCACTCTCAGTGAGCACGGGCAGCCCTGGGGAGGACAGGGGCTGCAGCTCCTGGGGCCAGCCCAGCCCTCTGCACTCTGTAACCCCCGGGATCTGGGCTCCCCAAAGCCCCTCTGCCCAGCCCTCTCTGTAACCCTCGGGATTTGGGCTCCCCAAAGCCCCTGTGCCCAGCCCTCTCTGTAACCCCCGGGATTTCAGTTCCCAAAGCCCCTGTGCCCAGCCCTCTCTGCAATCCCGGGATTTCAGCCCCCCAAAGCCCCGATGCCCAGCTCTCTCTGCAATCCCGGGATTTCAGTTCCCAAAGCCCCTGTGCCCAGCCCTCTCTGCAATCCCGGGATTTCAGTTCCCAAAGCCCCTCTGCCCAGCCCTCTCTGCAATCCCGGGATTTCAGTTCCCAAAGCCCCTCTGCCCAGCCCTCTCTGCAATCCCGGGATTTCAGCCCCCCAAAGCCCCGATGCCCAGCTCTCTCTGCAATCCCGGGATTTCAGCCCCCCAAAGCCCCTGTGCCCAGCCCTCTCTGCTCTCTGCAATCCCGGGATTTGGGGTCCCCAAAGCCCCTCTGCCCAGCCCTCTCTGCAATCCCGGGATTTGGGCTCCCCAAAGCCCCTGTGCCCAGCCTGTCCCCCCGGGGCGATCCCAGCCATGCCACAGGTGCTCTGCAGGAGGACAGCCAGTGCCACCCCTGTCCCGCTGGGGACCCTCAGCTGAGCCCAGAGCACCCCCGAGCTCCGCGTTTGCTCAGGCTGCAGGATGAGAGATGATAATGTCACTGGTGCTTAGTAAACACTGACAAATGTGACACAACGTGCTGCTAATCCTCGGAGCCCGCTGGAGCCAAACACCGCTTCGGTAACGAGTACGGGTAGACACAACCTCCCTGGCCTCCGTGTAGTCATATCAAATATTTAAAGTCACTTAGTGAACACACAGAGCTCTGCTGATCGCTGGAGCAGGCGGGTTCTGGGGAGGAGTGAGGAACTGCAGCCACGGCAGAGCTCCTGCTGCCTGCGAGCTCCCCTTCGGCCGGGAAGTGAGACAAATGGGGCTGTGTTAGAGCATCAGATAAGAAAAGATGTTCCCTTTATTAAAAAATAGCAGTACATTCTTTACATTTAGCATAAAACCTGCTGTAATTACCTAGCAGTTGGAAGGCAATTTGCAGCAGGCTTTATTGTTCAGCATCTGTACGGAACTCTCAGGGAAACATCCACCAGGGAATAAAGGAAAATGAGATGTGCCACAGTAACTACAACATTCAAACACTCGCACAATGGGAATTTCAGAGAGGCTTAAATGAGCTCCGGTGCAATTCTGCCCCTGTGTTTCTGTTTTGTTTTGTGACTTGAGGGGCTCTGGGTTGGACTCCAGCTTCTCCTGCCCTGTGTACACACACCCACCGGGGCTGCTGGAATCCACACAGAACAGGGGCTTGTGGCACAAAGGAAACTGGATTTTCAAAAGAAAAACCGAGTCCTTTGAAGCCACAGAACAAGGAACGTTCTGGCAGCACCAGCGCCAGGAATCCACCACTGCTCAGGCAGGAACCTCTTGGGGTTAAATCCCTGCATTGAAGGGAAAAGGCGGTGACTGAGGGGCTGTAAATCCAGCCCAGCATCCCAGAGCCTGCTCCTGCAGGGGGAAACTGGAGCTCCCACAGAGCCCTGGGGGTGCAGGAAGGTGCATTTGCCTCCTGCTCAGCCTGGGACAATCCGGCCTCACTTCCCACGGGTGAGACAGTCACGGAAATAAATCACCTCAACTTTGTGCCAGTTAAAAAAAAGGCAGGAAAGGCTCTAGTTGTGCACGCCTGGGGCAGGAGGGCTCCCAGGGAGCTCCGGGCCAGTCTTCAGCCCTGGGCGGGCAGGAGGGGACACAGCCCCTGCCCAGGGCATCCCACGGTGACCACAGGGCTTTATCGGATGCTCTTTATTCCCCCTTTCTCTCCTTTGCCCCGATTTCAGCTCACACCGCCCAACAGGACACGAGTGTGTCTCAAGGAAATGGATTTTCTGTTCTGTCCCGGAGCTGAACGGCAGAACCAAACCCATCCTTTGGCTGTGAGGAGCCAACGGAGTGCTTGGGGTCAGGAAAATGAACCAATTCCTTGCCTGGCCCCCACGGAGCGTTCCCCAGCCCGTGGCTGCCCTGGGCCCGGCAGGGTTTTATCCTCCCCAAAGGCCAGGGTTAGGGGCTGAGGCTCTCGGACTGCCTTTGCCCAGCCCGAGCAGAGCCGGGCCTTTGGGGACCCTGCAGCTCCCGGGGCTGCCCTGGGACAGGAGACAGCCCCACGCCCTGGGACCAGGGCTCTGTCCTCTGCCATGGCAGCAAAGAGCGCTCCGGTGGAGAAATCAGAGCAAGATAATCCCCTGTTCAGGAGGAAAAAGAGAAATTAAAGTGACTCTGAAAGCAAAGCAATGATCTGTGGGTGAAGGGAGGCACAGGACTTGTGGTGACAGGAGGGACGTGGTGACAGGAGGGATGAGGCTCTGTGCCCCATGGGCTGCTACCAAAGCCAGGAATAATAAAGAGCGAGGAGAACGAGACAGACATTTACAGAAATCCTAGACTTTATTCAATGAATTATTGAGCATCTATTTCTGATCTGGCACAGGAGGTCACTCCAGCTCTGGAGGAGGGACGGGAGCCCCAGCACTTCTCCCATTCCAGCTCTGGGAACAGTCAGGGGGCTCAGGGCCACGGTCCCAGCCCATTCCCGTGGGGATTTGGGAGCAGCGGTGTCCCGACCCCCGTCCACAGCCCGGGACCATCCCTCCTGCTTTGCTCGAGTACCAATGGCAGGTGAACGGAGCCACATCTGCCCACATCCCCTGGGAGCTCCCCAGAGCCCAGCACCCGAGGGGGCAGTGGGGGTTTAGGACATGGAAGAAAGATGAGAGACTCCAAATATTTCAGAGGGCAAAGAGCACAGAAAAAAGGCTTTTTTGTCTAATTCCTACTACCTTTGATAAGGTGTTCCCATATGGATTTAACACGGTTGGTGAATAGGAACAACAGCTCCCTAATCCATGGGTTAAACCAGAGAAACATGGAGAAAGATGGCTTTGAGAAAGGAGAGCTGTTTGCCGAGATTGTTTTGAGAAGAAACTTTCTGGAGAAATTTGTCCTTGGGGAACAGTTACCAGCTGCCAGCAGGATAAAAACCCCTCAGGCCCAGAAATGCCAGGCCCACGGTGCAGAGGCTGGGGGAAACTGGGAAGTGCATTTCAGCAGCAAGGTTACCACCTGCAGCCCCGTCCTCCTGGGGCTGTGCCCCACCTTTCCTGGAGCCACGGAGGAGTTTATTCCCTCCCTGTAAGTCCTCTCTTTGCACCCCTGTCCTGAGCCCCGGGAGGAACCTGAGTGCCCCAGGAGACCAGGGACAGGGAGGACACAGCCAGGGACAGGGCTCAGGAGCTTCTCCCACTCCCCCTCAGTGGCAGCAAGTTCACATCTCTGGGAAGACGGGAAAAGGCTTCCAGCATGGGATTATTACATTTTGTGCATTCCACCCTGATAGGAGCTAAAAATAGCCTCTGACGGTTGCTAAGGGCGTTTCAGATGGCTTTTCTGAGAGGTAAAAGTGGGATTTGTTTGGGAAAGCAAAAGGTGGGGTGTGTAACATCGCATCTTGGGACAGGGCTGAAGGGAAAGGCAGCGGCTGTGGGGCGGGAGGAGAAGGGACTTTGCCGGTGCTGCTCCTGGGAGGGAAGGCAGGAGGGGCTGGCAGAGCCCAGGGCTCCCACAGAACACACCTGGGGACTGCTGCCAGCGCTCAGCCCCTCCCTTGACACCGAACCCCGGGTCCTGCCCCAGCACAAAGGGAAAATCCCGGAAAATCCCGGGAAATCCTGGCCCAGGAGGGGCAGGGAGCAGAGCCCCCCAGGAGCCAGGCTGCCTTTTCCTACCGCTGGGACAGGAAAATTCACCTTTAGCCAACAGTGGGGCGTGAACTCAGGTGGGCTGGGGCTCAGGTGAGGTGGGGCTCTGGTGAGGTGGGGCTCAGGTGAGGAGGAGCTCGGGTGAGTGGAGCTCAGGTGAGTGGGGCTCAGGTGAGTGGGGCTCAGGTGAGGAGGAGCTCAGGTGAGTGGGGCTCAGGTGAGTGGAGCTCAGGTGAGGTGGGGCTCAGGTGAGTGGGGCTCAGGTGGGCTGGGGCTCAGGTGAGTGGGGCTCAGGTGAGTGGGGCTCAGGTGAGTGGAGCTCAGGTGAGGTGGGGCTCAGGTGAGTGGGGCTCAGGTGAGTGGGGCTCAGGTGGGGCAGCACCTCCAGCCTGGGCAGGTGGAGCCTCTCACCTTCCTCCAGGCTCTGAAACACTGAACCATTTCAGAGCCATTCTCATCAGAGCACCGCACTTATCATTTTCTAATTAAGAAAATGAACTGTTCTTATAAAGATTAAGAGTTGTAATTGAAAGACATCTGATGTCAGAACAATTTGTGAGACACACTCCAGGTATTAAGAGAGCCATTTCCTGCTCCAGGGCCGAGCACTCGCTAACAAAGCGGCCTGGAGGGGAAGAGCCTGGGGATGGTTGGAATTACAGCCCTGAAAACGCAGAACCAGGCAGGGAGAGGAGCAGGGGAGGACAATAACCAGAGCCTTGAGCATCCCGAGGGCACTTTGGAGCATCGGAATTCTCTGGCACCTCACAGCCCCTAAAAGTGAGAGTTACTATCCAGGAGGGTTTAAAATGTGGAGGAAAGTAAAACAATGGTTCAAAGGAGACGGTTCTCAGCTGCCCACACCCTCACTGGGACTTCAGTTCAACCCCCCTCCCGCTGGATCCAGAACACAGAGGGGAAAGAGAGAGAGAAATCTATTGCAGTAAAAGGAATTTGCCCCTAAACCTTCCCTTATCAGATCAGATTTATAAAAGAAAAGCAGGCAATTAAACCCAACTGAATGTTTCACAAACAAAACTCACCCCGTTTCAGAATTTGCTTTAAAATGACAAAACGCAGGAAATTACAAACCCGTGAGTGACAATTTATCCCCAGCACTCTGCACAAAGGCCTGGCAGCGTTATCAATGACCCACTTTGCCAGCAGCTTCCTGAACTCCTGCTCTTTGGTGGAATTTGGGACGTTTCCTGTCAGCAGCAGAGGAAGGTCAGGGCACTGAGGGGACAGCAGTGACACCTCTGTGCAGGGCAATGGCTGAGACAGCTCCTGCTCCAAGGAAAACCCATTCCAGCACAGCCCAGGTGGCCTCACACATGGCCACTTGTACTTAGTTTTTAAAATCTAAAATGAGAAGCACTGTTACTTTTCATTCCTGACAGAATCCTCCATTTCCTATGCGAGTCAGCAAATGATAAAATAGCAGAATATTCACCAGTGTCAAACAGAGGATTTCAGCAATAAGCTTCAGTGCAATGTGAAATATTGTAACAATTATTCCTCGTGATCAGGGTGTTAATCTTCCTTTTTCAAATCAAATCTGAGGTTATCCAGTCTGATCTTGCTGGATCTTCTCACAAATTCCCTATTTGGTGTGTCCCTGTGTTCACTGTGATCCAAACTCGGTGACATCACTTAGCTCAGAGCTCCCATCCCCTCCCTGTGCAGCTTTCTGACTAAACAAAATCGAAATCTGTGGGTGTCTGAAGATGCCTCAGCAATCTGCACACACACGGATAGAGATGGATTTGTGTCTGGATGAATTTGTACCAGCTCACATCCAGAATCATTCCACGGTTTGGGTTGGAAGGGACCTCAAAGCTCAGCTCATTCCAGCCCCTGGCACAGCAGAAACACCTCATAAACAGACAATAAATGCAAACTCCGTTTACAAATGCACAGAACACGTCCCCAGTTCTGGTTCCTCACACTGCAGACACCTGGGGACAGTGACAAGACGCCTTTGGTGAGCCCAAAGCAGTAAGAAAAATAAAAATGTTTAAAACATGTCCAGAAATAAATACAGATGAAGAGTATTTTCACTGCTAATACCTCATGCATCTGGATTGAAGAGTCTGGATAATGTGATGAATTATTAACATGCTAATGTAAATGTAATCAAATCTCCTGACTGGAGTGTACAGAGATCACCACAGGGAAATAAATAATGAAATGTTTCATCCTCTCTGCTCTCAAGTACCTGTTCTGCTGCATCAGGGGCTGCACAGGGAACTCCTCCAGCACGGCTCAGGCCGGGATGTGCAGGAGCAAAGGGAGAAACCAACGTGCTCAGCCTTGGCTTCCAGCTGCACACACTGCCCAGGGTCCTCCAGGGAGCACAGAACGGACAGTGGGGCTGGCCCCTCCCTGCTGCCCCAAACATCCCATGGATCCCATCCCATTATCCCATCCTATGGATCCTACCCCATGGATCCCATCCCATTATCCCATCCTATGGATCCTACCCCATGGATCCCATCCCATTATCCCATGGACCCCACCCCATGGATCCCATCCCATTCCCATACAGCTGTCCCTGTATAACAGCAATTCCTGTGTCTGTACCTGACACCTCCTGCACCACTGCAGGTCAGTTCAGCTCCTTCCAGTGCCTACAAAACCCAGCCAATATTTGCTTTTGGAGCCTTTCATGACCATTTCCCTGCACTTCAGACGTTCTGGCACAGAAACAGCATTAAAGAGCTCCGAAGGACTTGTTGCTCATGATTAAATCCCTTTAATTCCATCAAGAGCGTGGAGCAGATCCTGATCTTGGCTGTGCCAGGACAGGAGTGCCCAGGGCCAGCCCACGGGGAAAGGATGCTGCCTGTGGCACAGAGGTTTCCCTGAGGTGACACAGACACTTCCCGAGGTGACAGGAGCCCATGGAGCTCCTGGCAGAGCACTCTGTGACCCCCAGAGCCTCAGAGTCACCCCGGGCACAGAAACCCTGCTCAGGGCAGGCAAAAGTCCATTCCTGGCACAGCTCTGGAGAGGTTTCCCCCTGAACTCCGAGCACTGCCAGACACTGGTGACTCCCATCACACAATGAATGGAGAAGGAGGGAGCTGGAGAGAGCCCAAAAGATTTCACATCTCTCAGTAAATCCCTGCCTGAAGTGGCAATATCCGACTGCTGTCAGTCTCTGTCGTGTCAGCACTTCGTGCTGCTTGCCAGGCACGGGGGAAGGGAGCTGGGGGCTGGCAGAGCCCCCCAAAATCACCTGCTGAGGCCACTGCAGGCACAGAATGGGGAGCAGAGGCTGCAGCCCCTGCCCGGGGTGTTCCTGCCCCTCCCAGCACAGCTCAGAGGCAGCATCTCCTCACCTGAGCCGGGGCAAGGTGTGTGCTGAACTGTGTCTGCGCTGAGTCTGTGCTGAGCTGGAGGCAGAGCTGGGTCTGGGAGTGATCCTGGAGCAGATCAGGGCTGGTGAGCTGTGTGTGTGCTGAGCTGGGTCTGGGAGTGATCCTGGAGCAGATCAGGGCTGGTGAGCTGTGTGTGTGCTGAGCTGGGTCTGGGAGTGATCCTGGAGCAGATCAGGGCTGGTGAGCTGTGTGTGTGCTGAGCTGTGTGTGTGCTGAGCTGGAGGCAGAGCTGGGTCTGGGAGTGATCCTGGAGCAGATCAGGGCTGGGATGAGCTGTGTCTGTGCTGTGTCTGCACTGAGCTGTGTCTGCTCGGAGCTGGAGGCAGAGCTCTGGGGCTGATCCTGGGTGCAGGAACAGGTTCCAGCCCCACGTCCCCTGCCCTCCAGGGCTGAGCCTCAGCAGCACCCAGACACACTCACCACTCTCAGTGGGCCTCACTGGAGGGACAGAGGGACATCAGGACGGGTTCAGGCACAGGGGGATCTCCAGGGCTTGGGGAACTCTTCTGGAGGACAATATTTTACACTGAGCTGTCAGCTCTCCTCTGACACCCAGCAAAGTGCTCTTCTCTTGCTAACGCTCAACACTCCCCAGGCGAGAGTGCAGCAAGTGCAGAGTGTGCCTTGGCAGTCTGGGTTCGTATTTTTGGGGGTGGGTTTTTTGTGTAATTAAAATGCTCAAGGCCAGGTTCAGGAGGCCCTGAGTGATCTGTGCCCAGGCAGGGGATGGAGCCAGAGGGCTGTGAGCTCCCTTCCAACACAAACCGTTCTGTCATTTCTGTGTGAGGGGAACCCTGTGCAATCCACCTCCCTGGCTGAGGAACAGCTTCTGTAGAGCCACCCCCTGGGCACAGGTGCTGCTGCCTCTGTGTGTGCCCTTCGCAGAAAATCAAAGTGCAGCGATGATGGAGATCAGGAGATTATGGAGACACACACAGGCAGAAATACAGCGTTCTCACCATGCCCCAATAATCCCCAGCCCTGCCTGGCTGCAGAGCCCTGGAGCAGAGCCAGGACTCACCTTCTCAGCGCTGCCTCCCTCTTTGGAAGGACAGAGATTTGGTCCACCTCGCTAGGGAGGAGCAGCAGAGCTTTAAATAACCACTCACAAACTTTCCTTCCACAGAAAATCACCAGTCACTTACTGCCAGGCTGAGGCTGATAAAATAGGACTGCCGCTGCACTTGGGGGAAGGAATGGAGGAGTCAGGGAAGTTTGTGGCAGCCGGGAGAGGGAATTCTCACTTCTGCTTTTACTGAAAGTGTTCCCAAAGCAAGGGCTGGGATGAGACGTGCTTTGCTCAGGGTCACATCCATGTGCAACAGGGAGAATTCAGCACTTCAGAGCCCGAGGCTTCACCCGAAGTCCTGTGGGCAGTGAATTTTGCAGCAGGGCTGGAGGCAGCAGGGTTCAAACCAGGTACCCACAGCCTGCGAAGACATTTCACCTCTCTTTGGCCAGTTAATTTAAAACAGGATTAATAATTCCAGCTTGATTAGAATTTTATGAAGCTTAATTAATTAAAGGTCATAAAACACAATGAGAGCAGCACATGACAGAGCCCAGATAAATTCAGACTCTTGGTGTGGGAGTCCTGCTGTGTTTGAGAGGTTTCAGCAGCTCTGCAGGGCTGCACTGGTGCTGGGGGCTGAGAACCCCCAAAACAACCCAGAGGGGAGCAGAGGGAGCCCACAAACCCCGAGTGTGGATTCCCGGTGGGAATGAGCACAGACCAGGGACCAGGCAGACTCCTGAGGGTCACCCAGCTCGGGGGGATGTGGCACTTGGGACAGGGGTTAGGGGTGGCCAAGGCAGTGCTGGGCTGAAGGCTGGATTTCCTGATTTTCCAGGGCTTTTCCAGCCTCAGTGAATCCATGGTTCAGAGTGTGCAGGCACAGGGAGCTGTGCACACCCCGGCCCGAGCAGGAACACACATCATCACCCCCTTCAGAGGATCTCACTGTTCTCCGGGACCTTTCATTACTAAAAAATGCAGCAAATCCCCCTAAATGTTCCAAATTAGGGTGGGCAGAAGGGGCTGCTGGGGATTGAAGGAGGATAAAGAGAATAAAATGCAAATCTCCCGGCAGTTTATCCTTATGACTAATACCTCTCACAACAGATTCGTTTGGAACTCGCCTGTGACGTTGAACTTGTCAATCCTCCCCACCTCTGCCAGCCCTGCTCAGGGCTCTGCAGCCTCTCCAGCTCTGCCCAGGAGATGCTGCGCCTCTCCAGCCCTGGGTCACACAGTCCTGGAATTGTTTGGGCTGGGAAGGACCTCGGGGTCACCCAGCCCAGTGCCACCACCACGGGCACCGTGCCCTCAGGTGCCACACCCATCACCTGCAGGGATGGTGACCCCACTCCTGCCCAGAGGGGACTGCTCCAGTGCCCGGCAGCCCCTCGGGGAGGGAATTTCCATTAATGCCCGATGTAAACTGCCCCTGGTGCAGCCTGGGCTCGAGGCGCTGCCCTGCCCCGTGCGGGAGCCCCGGCCCAGCCCATTCCTGTTCCATGGAGCTCCTCGGCTGGGAAAGGCTCCAAACCTCTCAACACACCACTTGTGTCTCAGGGAAATCATCAGCAGGGATAAGAGTGCAATTTGTAACTGTAAAACCAGGCTGCATTTGAATAAAGCCGAGCCAAATCCATGGATGTCTGGATCCATTCCCAGGCCAGGTACCAGTGGTCATTCGGGCATCTGCTCCTCTGCCCAGCCCCTACAAAAGCCCCAATCCGGTGAATCTCCCTAAGTCCATTAGACAGGGCCTGAAAGCCGCGCGGAGATTAGATTCCCGTCTCTCGCCGTGTCCGCACACCACAGCCGGGATTAGTAACCGAGTAGAGCGCTGGAGGAACCAGGATTAACCAGGGGAATAAAAAAGGTCGACGATCAGCGGCAGCTCTTTGGGAAAGGGACTTGGGACAAAGAGCACCGGAGGCTCCCGTCCATGGGCCGGGGCCAGAGAGGGCTGCAGACGTGCCAAGGAGAGGAGAATCCCCCGATGTGTGGGGCAGCGGGGCCGGGGCAGGACACGGCCCCTGACAGGGCAGCTCCTGCCAGCTCCAGCCAGCCCGGGGCCCCCAGGCTCAGAATCCAATTTCAGCTCCAGCTATTACTGCAGAAGTTTTAATCTCCATTCTTATGCAAACAATCGGAGGGGATGATGGATAGATAAATAAAGGAACAAATGAATAAAAGTCAGGCTGACGCACAGGAACGGTTTGTGGTTGGGATGAGCAGCCTGTGAATGGCAGTCGTGGGGAGATGAACATGACAGGGGTCACCCCCCTGCCATGACTGGCTGCACATCAGCTCCAAATTTGATATTCCAGACACAGGCAATGACTGCTGCAACAGTCAGCACAAATGTAGGGGGAAAAAAATATTCAAAATGAGCTGTTCTTCATTTATGTCCAGACAAAGGAGATCTGACCTATGAAGTCAAAATTTATGAGTGAGATAAACACGCTGGCAGTGGCTGGTTTGCCCAGAGCCCGGCAGTGCGATATAAAAACCCCCTCAGGGTACAGAACCCCAGGATCACTGGGCTGGAAAATCCCTCCAGGAGCATCGGGTCCGGCCTGTGAGCAGCCCACCGGCCCCAGCCCGGGGCACTGGGTGCCGCAGCATCGCCTGCGCTGTTATTCTGGGCTGTCACAGCGCTGCCTCTGCCCCTGTTAAATCCTTTCCCTGCACCGAAAGGAAATGAAAGATTCTTCTGTGCTATTAGATTTTAGTCCATTTACAACTCTCTGCATTAATATTAAGATATACAATCTCATTTTTGTTCGGGCTGTAAAAACTACGCGAATACAAGATATTTGAGAATGATGTGAGACCTGTGCCCTCGGAGCAGCTCCCTGGGAAGGTGAACCGTGAGGTCCCGGCCTCCCATTTGGAGCCCACTCGAGAACACTTTTACTGCCTGTTAGCAGATTAACAGATGAGACAGAGGGCAGCTAAACGCAGCCGAGGTGTGAGGACTGATTACAGGCTGCTGCCTCAGGCTGGGATGGGAAAGGGCAGTGTGAAGTGTCCGCACAAAGGGATGAGCTCCATCTCTGCTGGAGCAGGAGGAAGGCAGAGCCGAGCCCCATCGGCTCCAGGAGCTGAGCTCCAGGAGCTGATCTCAGTCCCGCTCTGTGTCCCGGGAGCAGCAGTTCTGTGTCCCGGGAACAGGAATTCTGTGTCCCGGGGAACAGGAATTCTGTGTCCCGGGAACAGGAATTCTGTGTCCCGGGAGCAGGAATTCTGTGTCACAGGAACAGCAGTTCTGTGTCCCGGGAGCAGGAATTCTGTGTCCCTGGAGCAGGAATTCTGTGTCCCGGGAGCAGGAATTCTGTGTCCCGGGAGCAGGAATTCTGTGTCCCGGGAGCAGGAATTCTGTGTCACAGGAACAGCAGTTCTGTGTCCCGGGAGCAGGAATTCTGTGTCCCGGGAGCAGGAATTCTGTGTCCCTGGAGCAGGAATTCTGTGTCCCGGGAGCAGGAATTCTGTGTCCCTGGAGCAGGAATTCTGTGTCCCAGGGAACAGGAATTCTGTGTCCCGGGAGCAGGAATTCTGTGTCCCGGGAGCAGGAATTCTGTGTCACAGGAACAGCAGTTCTGTGTCCCGGGGAACAGGAATTCTGTGTCCCGGGAGCAGGAATTCTGTGTCACAGGAACAGCAGTTCTGTGTCCCGGGAACAGGAATTCTGTGTCCCAGGGAACAGGAATTCTGTGTCACAGGAACAGCAGTTCTGTGTCCCGGGAACAGGAATTCTGTGTCCCGGGGAACAGTAGTTCTGTGTCACAGGAACAGCAGTTCTGTGTCAGGGGAACAGGAATTCTGTGTCCCGGCGCACACGGGCAGGGCTCTGACCCTCTCACCCTCCTCCGAGTCGCTTTTAGAGGCAAAATGCGCAGCGGCTGCAGCGAGAGGCGCTGGGAGGGTCAGTTCAGACAATAACTAACTCCACCGATTCAGATGAAGTTCCCCACTGTTCAGCCGTAGGAAGCCAAGGCCCGGGTTTATCGGGAGCCTTTGGAATAGCCACGGGAGAGAGCAGGGAGCCGCACACCCGGGAGCAGCATTCCCCGGGGAATCAGGAGCTAACCCATCCGTGGGACAGGATCCGCCTGTCCCGGAGCTGCTCCGGGCTCCCGCTGTCTTTCCCGGAGCCGTGGCTGTGCCTCAGGAGCCGGGGCTTGGCACAGCACAGAGCGGCTGGTCGTGCCCTGGCACGGTGCTCTGGGCTCCCCGGGCTCCCAGCGCTGCCCCGGCACCGGGCACAGCCAGCGGGGAATAGCACCGGCCCTGCGGCTGGGATTTGCTTCACTATTTACTGCTTGGGACAAGACTGTGCTGTGCTGACCCTTGTCCCGTTTGTGACAAAAACAAACCCTTGGTGCGTTTCCCTTGGAGCAAAGGCAGCCCCGGGATGGAGTGTCTGTCCCAGTGACACTGCACAGAAATTCCTCACTGCCCTGAACCTGCAGGAACATCTGCACAAACTGCAGAGGGATGCCGGATCGCTCCCTCCGGGGCTGCATTCTCCCCTGAGCCACTCCTCTGGCTCCTCAGAGACAAAGCTCCAGCGCAGGAGCTGTGCTCCAAAGGAGAGCAGGAACAGAAGGAAACCAGGGATTTCTCTTTCTTTAGAGCACCCCAACCTCAGCAGCGTCTCAGTGACCAGGAACCGGTTCTGCCACGGCAGTGCAGCAGCTTAGCACCAGTAATTCCTTCAGCCAGAGGTCAGGACTGCTGCAGTCCTGGAGTTCAGGGCTGATTCTTTATGCATGCACCAGAGCTAATTGCATCCACAGAGCTCCGTGCCTGTTGGGCTGGAGGTGTGCTGCCATATGGTTGGTGTACACTTAATTAACACAGTGCACTGCACTGCCTCCATCTGTATCACAGATCACACTCCTAGCACAGGCCCAGCAGGAGCCCCACGGTTCACGTTTATTAAAATAATTGCCCCAAGGTTCAGGTGTTTGGAAATACTCGGTCAGGCAGCCCAGCGTTGCTTTGCAGGAGAATTATCCAGCAGGAAGCCAAAGGGAGTGGGGTGAGGAATTGAGGGGCTGCCTCATGCAGGCAGAGCTCAGCCCTGCAGACAGAGGTTAAACCAGAGCCCCTGTGCATTTCTGCCAGGGCCTCCTTCTCCAGCTCTGAAGTTTACTGAAGTGTGGCTTGCTGGTATATTCATATTCACCATCAGATTCAGGGCTTTTTTTAGCTCCCTGCAATCTTTTATCTCTAGGCATTGGAAATGTAATTTTAAGATTGGATTTGTGTAATGCACGCCTTGGTCTGGAGTGTCTGTTCTGAGGCTCCAGGTTCATCTGCCTGGGAAAACCCTTACAGGTGCAGGAGCTGAGTGAAGGTGCAACCTGCACATATGGATTTCAGTCAAGGTTCAGCACCAGGATCTCTCTTCCTGCTGTACAAAACCAACTTGCAGAGGAACACCCCAAAGTACCCCGGGGCACAAGGACAGAGTGAATGCAGGGCACAGGGACACAAACCGTGCGCCCCAATGGTAGTTTAGAGCCAGGACACAATTACAGTCCTCCAGGGGACAAATCCAAGGGCCCAGAGGTGTGGGCTGGGTCTGAGAAGGAGAGGACATTCAGCTTTTTATGTGAATGTTCTTGTCCTGTCCTATGCTGAGGAAGGGCCCTGAATAATTAAAGTCCAAATCTGCAATTATAGACAGACACACATGGCTGAGAAATGATGCAATTCCCTTTCCTTATTCATTCACAAAGGGATCAATGCCTTCGTGCAGAGCTGGAGCAGCCCTGAAGGATAGGAGAGAAGATTTCAGTGGCCTGGAGAGCACAGAGGGCAGGGACGGGGTTGGGGTTTAGGGTTAATGTTTGGGTTTAGGGTTAGGGTTGGGTTTAGGTTTAGGTTTGTGGTTAAGGGTTTGGGTTAAGGTTGGGGTTAGGTTCAGGTTTAGGTTTGTGATTTGGATTAGGTTTGGGGTTTGGGTTGGGGTAAGGTTAGGGTTAGGTTCAGGTTTAGGGTTAGGGTTAGGTTCAGGTTTAGGGTGAGGTTTGGGGTTGGGGTTGTTGTACACATCAGTGACCACAGCAGCAGGATTATCCAACATTAAATGTCAGCTCCAGGAGAGGATGCAGGAGGAGGAACGTGGCAGATTTGGCTGGAGCAGTTAAATGCAGTTGCATTGATCCATCCAGCAGCCACAGCTCAGGGGCTGCTTTGTGCATTTGAGCTTTACAAAAATCTCCAAATCCTCAGGGGGAGGCTTAAGGGACTTGATCCATGTGTCAAATCCCAAACTGAAGCTACATCCTGATAGGGCTCAGTTATCCTGAACAGCACAGGCGGGGGTTACTGTCACTCCAGAGGGCAAAAGCAGATTTGGAGGGAATCATTTTAATTTTTTTCTCTTGTTTTACATTCCCTCCTCTGCTCTGTGCAATGACAGACGCAGCAGCATCAGAAGCACCACGATTTTTGGGCACAGGAGTGGTTGGTGCTCTCTGGGCCATGGTGTGCAAAGGATCTGCTGGGAGCACCCAAAGCACCCCAAATCTGCCAGCAGGAACCTCTCTTTGGGACCAGAGAGTTTCTGTGCTCCTGGCACAGGCCCTTGGCCCTCTGAAGCAGCTGTTGGGGGCTTTGGGGTGGATTTTTTGTGGATTTATCTTTGTTTTCATGTGATCCAATGCCCATCAGCAGCAGAGCAGAGGAAACCACAAGCCTGGTGTGCCCAAGGCACTCAAGGAATTCAAAGTGCAAAGGAAACCTCCCGTTGGTCTCCTCCAGGTGTCCCACAGACAAGCAAACAGAGCAGACTGGTTTGGCCTTCCCCTCCTTGGTTGCCATTTTAATTCATTTTCAGTCTTTAACCACCCCAGTGCTTGTACCTGTGCACTGGCAGGAGAAGTAGAATCACGTCTCACAGCAGCAAACAGAGTTTTGCAAATGAACCTGGTCCTTTCAGAGCTCTCAGCACATGGACACACATTTTCTTGCTGGGCAGTGGTTTGTTTTTACACCTAAATTCTCAGGCAGCTCAGAGCCGTGGCAGGAAATTTCACGCTGCACAAAGCTGCTTATCAGCATCAAAAGAACTGAACTGGGGTGGATGGGAGAGGGAAAAAGGAAAAAAAAAAAAAAAAAAAAGATTTTTCATGTAATGTTAAGTTCCATTAAAGGAGCACAGGAAGTGGGTTTGCTTTTCAGCTGCAGGAGAAACTGTTCCCCTTTTTCCTTTGAAGGGCACCCGAGCCTGGAAAGCTGTGCAGGAATCACTGGGCTGTTGGTACACAGAGAGCTGCCAGGGAAAGTTTATAGCAGCAATCACCAGCTGCTGCAGGATCCTCGCAGAGGAACATTAATAAACATGAAAGAGGAGCCTGAGCTCGGCGTCTCTCTAATGAAGAGGGGGAGAAGCTGCAGCTGAGGTCGGCCCCAGATGGGGTTGAAGGGCAGTGT
The DNA here is from genome assembly GCF_009819655.1 of Sylvia atricapilla. Lineage (NCBI taxonomy): Eukaryota > Metazoa > Chordata > Aves > Passeriformes > Sylviidae > Sylvia > Sylvia atricapilla. The sequence goes on from NC_089164.1 coordinate 471,726, forward strand.
GAGCACCAGAGAATAAATTCAACGTAAAGGTCATCTATATGGATTAAATGATCTGAACAGTCAATTCCACAGCCATCTTCTGCAATTAATATTTAATTAAAAATAGAAACACTATAAAGTTTAGCTTTTTAACCGGCAAAATTATTTCACGTCCCATAAAACCTTTAAATCCAAGAGCATTTAAACACGGCTGTGAGACACTGAGAAAGGGCATTCCAAGGGCAGCCTCTGCACCTCTGAAACACTTGGAATCTGCTCCAGTGACCAGAGACAGCCTTTAACAGCTGAGGGGTTCCTTCCTTCTCATTCAGCGGAGAATTAAATGCAATTCCTAATCAAATATTCATCCAAACACATAATGAATTGAAAGGGTGGATTAGGTAATCCAGTAATTTCACGTTCCAGAGGGGCAGGGATGGAGAAGGGGCCCTGGAGTATGCCTCAGGTCAATCTGCTGATCCCACCCAGGGCCCTCACCCCTGTGCCAGGGGCTGGGAACAGCCCAGGGCTCCGACAGAACCACTGGTGCCTTTTCACTCTGCACATCTCCCTGGGCCGCTCCTGAAAGTGCCTCCAGCGCTTGTTTAGTGTGGTTTGAATGTTCTGTCTCCTCTGACTTTGCTGGCCCAGAACTAGGCCACCAGGAAGTCACCAGAGGAATGTTTGTTCTTCAGCACTCGAGTCCTTTGTAGCCTACTTCTGAGTGTTTAACCTACACCGCCAGGAGGAAGCTGGGAAAGGAGGTTCAGGCTCATCACGTGAATTCTCACCTTTGGAGAACTCACGGAAAAGTCACTTTGTTTCTATAAAGTCCTTTCACTGGGCTGAAGTTGGAGGAATTTAGGTCTGATTCCCAACTCTGTCCCCCATTTCCTCCTCGATTTTCCAAAGGCTCCCACTCTCCAAGCTGCAGTGCCCTGCAAGTGGAGATAATGCTGCCTCCTTTTCAGAGGAGCTGGAGATATTTTCTACAGTGCTATGAAAATAAGAAGTAATCCAGTTCAAAGACTTGTTTTTGCTTCCCTCAAAGTCAACCGTAAAATTCCCTCCACTTCAGTGGTGCAGGATCAATGGCTGTTCCTCTGAATTCTGATAGAGCTGCTCCCGTCCTCCGTGGGACTGGGCTGCTGCTGGTTATTGTCCCGTATTACAGAGATCTCTGGTTGTTTCCGAGGGCACAGAGGTGTCAGTGAGACCTCCCCGGGGCCGAGTGCCTGCAGCTCTTTGTTTGCTTGGATTGCTGTGTGAGGAGCAATCCTGGCAGCCCGGCCCTTCCCCAGGCGGATGGTCTGTTCACCCCAGCGCTGCTCAGGGACACTTCTCACCACTGCAGTGGTTATTCCTGGGTAATCCTCTGTGGGAGGAGGTGGAACCCTCAGCATTCATCCCTCAATTCCTCCCTCCATCATCCCTCCATCCATCCATCCCTCCATCCCTCCATCCCTCACTGAGAGCAGGCAGGCAAAGGCAATCAGCTTTCCTGGGATTCTGATAAGGCAGCACAATTAATCCCTTCACTTCTTACCCAACCCCTGCTGCATGTATAAATTAAATTACAGCCACACAGATACATGTGTATTTATACACACACAGGTATATCAAACACTCCCTGACTCCAGTGGCTCTTCTAACTTGGAGAGAGGAGGTGAGAGGTAAAACCGCTGAAAATCTCAGAAAACAACACGTTCTCCATCATTCCTCCTGTGACCCAGGGATGATTCCCATGCAATCACATCCATGTAGAAAAACCCTTCTGGAGCACCTCATCCTTCTGTTACTAATTCTGGTTTGCAAACAGCTGCCTGGTGTTACTGCTGAAATATGTCAGAGCTGTTAAATGCTTGTATAAATAATAAATGGGAGGGCTTGTACTAGGACTGAGGTCTCTGCATCAAGACACAGACAGTGTTATATTTTATTAATAACAATTTGGAAACCACAGTGAAGCAGGAAAATGGCTCCTGTGGCAGCATTTTACAGCCCTGGCTCCCGAGCAGTGCAGCCCAGAGGGTTCTCACAGGATCTTTGCACCCTGAGCCCCTCTCTGGGCTCCTGTCCTTGGGAGAAGGGACAATCCCCCCCGGGGGCAGCCAGGTGAAGCCAACCAGGTGATGCCAGCCCCTCTGCTGGGGCTCTGCCACTGTCTCCGGGGCGTTGGCACCTCCTGACACTCCTGTCCCAGCCCAGTGCTGCAGCTCTGCAGAGCTGGGCAAGGCTTGTGCCTCTGACATCCCAACGACTCCATCACATCTCCGGGACAGCTGTAGGAGCCCTCCTCTGATTTCCGTCCGTGGCTAGTTGTGCTACAATTATGGGGAAAAAATATTGTGTGATGGAAGTGTGTGCGCTGGTTATTTCAGCAGAAACAGCCGCATGCGCTCCTAAAAAAGCGTTTTGCAGCCCCTCAGCTCACAATAGGCAGTGACAGACGGGGGCTGGTTTACATCAACCGCACGGGCACCGAGCTCTTCCCGAGTCAGCCAAAGGTCCCAACACGGTTATGGGCCGTGCCCAGGTTATGGGAGTGTCACCCACGGCGGAGCACACAGCCCTGCAAGGACGGGCTGCAAGGACATCCACATCCTTTAAAACAAGAGTGGGAGAGCTCAAAACTCACAACACCGGGACTTGGGGACAGCTTTCTGTGTTTGTTGGGTTTTTTTAGGGTTTTTTTGCAGCCTCTCAATTCAAAGATTGCCTCCCATAGAAGAGGTCTGCAGCAGAGCAGGTGAACGGGCAGATTTGACAGCTCAGGAAGGTTCTGGGGATGGTGCTGCCATCCTGCCCTGCACACTGTGCCCTTCTGCCCGGGAGAGCACCCTCACACCCACGGGCACTGTGCTGCAAAGCCACAGCCACAGAACTGACCAAACTGCAGCTGCCCGCAGGCAGAACAGCATCCTCAGGACCCCCAGCTCACAGAGATCACCCCCAGCTCACAGAGATCACCCCCAGATCACAGAGATCACCCTGAGCATCCCCAGCTCACAGAGATCACCCCCAGCTCACAGAGATCACCCTGAGCATCCCCAGCTCACAGAGATCACCCTGAGCATCCCCAGCTCACAGAGATCACCCCCAGCTCACAGAGATCACCCCCAGCTCACAGAGATCACCCTGAGCATCCCCAGCTCACAGAGATCTGGTTTACAGCGAGGGCAGGAACCCGAGCACTGCTCCAGAACAGGGCTCCTTTTTCCTCTTTCTGTAGATCCCAACCCCTCCTGTGATGGAATAGTGGCTGCCAGAACACTCATGAATATAAACACGCTTTGACAATTGCCCAGCGGAAGGCCAGCCCTCACTTATCTGCGGAGTTTGATACGTGTGAAAAATCACTGAAAGTCAAACCAGTGCATTGAGTTGCCCAGAGGAAGCTCACAGGAATCTACACCCGAAGCAGCAGTGAACTGACACCTTATGAATATTAAAGGTCTCCCCAAAGAGCTCCTCCTGCCCTGGTGTCAACTGCGGGAGTGAAACATCAAAGCGGCCTCCAGGGAATGGATTTTGTTGACATTTTACTTCGATAAAAACCCTGATCTTTGCTAAGCCACACCCGATGTGGAAATACCAGAGTCCGAGGGCAGAGAACGCTACAGTGGCATGAAAAGAGGGAAAAAAGAACGAAAGGACAGGTGAAACCGTCCCTGCACATTCCCTGTTTGCATCCCAGCCAAGAGACGGCTGGGCAGCAACCAGGGGATATTAAATTAAACTGAGGTGAACCTTCTGGGGGAATTCAAGGGAACTTAATTGCAGCCTATTTGCTTTTGCCTATTTCTCCCTTTTTATCTGGCAAATGCTTACGAGCAAGCCCCGTGTTTAATGAGGAAGAAAGCACTGATGAAAAGATGCACATTTTTTTTTAAACACCTTTAATCTGAATTCCTGCTGGTGCCGCACATTTCCCCAACAGGATGCTTACAGGTGATGAGGCTGCCCTGCAGATTTCTATCGATTACACCCCAGGCTGAATCAGATACGGGAGACACATACATAGATACAGAGATCTATAGATAGATAGATATATGGATATGTAGATATATAGATTTATAGATATGTAGATACATAGATACATATATATAGAGATATGTATATATGTAGAGATATAGATTTACAGATATGAAGATATATGGATATATAGATTTATAGATATGTAGATATATGGATATGTAGAGATATAGATTTACAGATATGTAGATATATGGATATATATATATTTATAGATATGTAGATATATGGATATGTAGATAAGAAGATATTTAGATATATAGATACATAGATATATAGATGTATAGATATGTCAATATATATAGATATATCTATATACATATACATATATACATACATACATATATATACACACAAATATACACATATACACATGTTCATAAGCACATGTGTATGGACACAAAGGTGCAGATAAACACCACAGGTTAAGCTCAGGCAGCAGAGCCGCAGCGCCTCTGCCCTTCGGGAGTGCAGCTCTGGACACGGAGTGCAACGCTCCCAGATTTACTGCAAAGGCAGGACAGGGCCTGGCCTCCAGTGGCATTGATCCCTTGACGGCCTTGCTGCGACTCTAAATTTGTCAGGGTACGTGGAGGTGTCCCTGCCAGCAGCACTGGGAATAGAATCCAGGCTCTGTCCCTGACCCAGCTCTGCCAGGAGAGGAAGCTGTGCTCTGAGCAGGGAATTGCTGTCACCTTGAGTGGGGCTGGGGAGGAGCAGCCCCTCTGGGTGACAGTGTCCCGGGCAGGGGCTGCCGAACCACTCTGGGGCTGGGGCTTTTCCTCTGCAGCCTTCTGCTGTAAATCTAAACGGGAATTCACCGAAACCTCGGTGCAGGCTAAAAGTCACCCTCTCCTGACAGGAGCAGCTCGTGTGAGAAACCCATCTGAGGGCTCTGTGCGAGCCGTGGAGAGCCAGGTAACCACAGCAGCTGATATCAGCACTGATAAATATAGACACTCCTTATATAAGAAGGGACATTCAGGTCACTGGTTTTTTTGGAGGATGTTCTCATTGATTTCCAACAGGAAATTCTGATCTTAAATATTGTATAAAATGGCATTTTGATATTATTAATGCCAGGCACTGGATAATACGAAGGCTTAATCTAAGTGTAAATAATGATGATGGAAACGGTGCCTGGACACTGGCAGTGCAAAGAGCAGAGGCCCTTAGACAAAGAGCAGGAGGGAACGGGGGATCAGGGAGGAAAGGATTGCTCCTCACCTCCAGGTGAGACGGGAGGAGAGAGGAGCTGCCCAAGGTCACAGCGAGAGCCAGAGCCGCATCCCTGAGCGCCTCTCCCTTCACACCCGCAGGGGACAGCCCCGGGGCTGCTGTGCCAAAAATCCCCGGGCAGGAGGGAAGGGGAAGGGGAAACTGCCTTTGGGCTAAATCCCCTGCTAGAAATGACAAATGAAGGACAAACATGTGAAGTTTATCAACTAAATAAATCTTAAAATAAAAGGATTTGGGAGCACTGTCATGATCTCCGTGCTTACATCAAGCACAAGCTGTGCATATCTTCATATTACAGTTACTGCTAGGAAAACAAACTGGATTACCAGGGCTTAGTGCTTAAGCAGTCTGTTCCACCAGCAAGGCAAGGAACTTTGGCTCCTCTGCTATTGCAGATGAGATTTAGGCAGGACAGAGAAAAGACAAGGATCAGACTGTTTTCCTGTGCAAAGCACGACGATTATGCTAAATAAATAAAATGAAAATCACCAAACGTCCCCAGCTCACGCTCACAGATCCCAGCGAGGCTGGAGGTACCTGAGCTCTGCGAAGTCATCCCGAGTTTTACCCTCGTTTCCCTGACACAACATCAAGGCTGCTGCTCTCGGGATGGGCAGGGGGGAAAGAGGTCCATTTTATCTCTCTTTTCAGGGGACAGGGTCACTACGTGAGAGAAAATTATTGAGCACCATTATGGGAATAAGGCTCATTTTACTGGGAAACTCTGGTTCCACTAAAACCTCAACCCACCTATTAATTTTAACAGGAAATTATTTCACTTTATACATAAAAGCAGCAGGAAAAGTTCCCTCCCAGCAGCGGCAGTCGGGTTCCTGCAGCAGCCAGAACCCAGCCCAGGGGATCATAAAGGTTGGGACAGACCCCAAATCCAACCTTTTCAGAACAAACAACCGCACAAATGTTAGCTGCACAAATGGCTGATCCAAGCCCCCGTGGGATGATCCAAGCCCCTGTGGGATGATATTTAGGGTCTCTCGCAGCCCAAACCATCCCGGGATCGTGTCCTGAACTTCAGCAGCTTGGGGAAGGACGTTCTCTGCTCTCCTGCCTGTCAGCTCCTCGGAACGAGGCAAAGGTGATTCCCCTAAGAGCTGCTCAAATGGGAGATATTTTTAGAAGGCATTTTTGATCTAGCACTGGATAAAAGAGGGTTTAGACTTGCAGGGGCTTAACTGCCCCCGGGACACAAAAGGCACAAAATGTGCCCAAATCAGAGGAAATCCTGAGCTGAATCCCGCAGCTTAGAGCTCTGCTTGTCCTAAAGCAGGAGGGTGACAAATGGGGTCTGTCTCCCATTTATTCCCATCTGTCTCCCTCCCAGGTCAGGAGCCACAGGACAGGGGGAGGCAGCCTCAGGTTTTGCCGGGGGAGGCTCAGGGGACATCAGGAGAAGTCCCTTCAGGGGAGGGATGGCACAGGGTGGGCTCCTCGCCCTGGAGGGTGACACGGTGTGGAGGTGGCCCTGAGGTCCAGGGGTTATGGTGAGCACGGGGGGCTGCCTCAGGGCTGGGGGTCCTGCAGATCCTTCCAACCTGCTCAGGGCTGTGCTAAATCCCCAAACACGCCACCAGCCCCTGGCACAGAGCTCTCCCTGCCCCGGCCAGCCTGGCACGGACAGCTGGAGGCTGGGGTCACTCTGTGGCCTCCCAGAGCTGTCACAAAGCTGCAGGAGAGGGACAGGAGCCCCTGTGCCACCACCACAGCAATCCCTGCCCTGTCCCCAGGCTCCTGCATCTGCCCTTCCCCACACAAAGGCAAGGAGGAAAAGCTCACTGCAGGCCAGGGCTCTCTGTTCCAGGGGTTTATGTTTTGCTTTGTCTTGGGTTTCCTCGGCTCGTTTATCCCAAAATCACCGGGGGAAATGAGGCTGCTGCAATCTCTGCCACAGATAAACTCCAGTGCAGGTGTCTGTGGGGCTGGGACCTGCAGGGAGGACGGGAATTGCCAGAGTGAATTCACTGGCAGGGGCTTTCGGGAGGGATGGAGCCATCCCCAGGGTGGGATCTGCAGGAAAACCCAACTGCCCGAGGAGCAGAAACAGCCACAGGCAGGAAAGGACATCTCAGGGATGCTCCTGGGAGAGCTGAGGGAAAATAAAGGCTGAAGGAAAGGGAGATTCTTCACAGCAGACAGGGGAATGAAGTAACACATGATGGTTTAAATCTCAGATTGTGCAAGTAATGATGAAAAATCTTCTAGGACAGGAAGGGAATTAGAAAATAAAAGCTGCTGACGGGGAAGCTGTGAATTTCCCAACTGCTCCAGCCCTGATGGGAAGGGCCAGGCAGGGGATTTAGGGCCAGGCAAAAGATCTACGGGCGGAAGCTGCAAAATGGAAATTTCACTGTGTAGTCATGGCACCAGAGAACAAACCAGACAACTGAGAGATCCGTTTTCTGATGGAATACTTATGGATGTGCATAAAAATCTGGCTGCTCAAATGCCAAAAGCACCACGGAAAGGGCCTGAGGTACCCAGAGAGACAAGAGGCATCCCTCAGCTGGTCCCGAGGTGCAGCTCCCCAGTGAGTTATTCCCATCATCTGCTCCTGCTCCTGCAATTCCCCCTCACACTGAGGGAAACAAAGCAGGCCTTGGCTGTGGGGACTGTCCCTCCGTGCACTAATTGATTTTATTGGCCAGTTCGTTTCCAGCACGAGCTGTTGCTGTCCCAGCTGGGAGGAACACCACGGGGAAGCTTCAACACCAGCTTTGGGAGCTTCACCTGGGGAAAGGAGCCTGGGGCACCTTGTGTGACCCTGCAGTGAGCAGGGGGACACAGGGACACAGGGGGACACAGGGGGACACAGGGGGACACAGGAGGACACAGGGGGACACAGAGACACAGGAGGACACAGGGACACAGGAGGACACAGGGGGACACAGGGGGACACAGGGATACAGGGGGACACAGGCAGCACACAGGGGGACACAGGGGGACACAGGGGGACACAGGGACACAGAGGGACACAGGGGGACACAGGCAGCACACAGGGGGGACACAGGGGGACACAGGGGGACACAGGGACACAGAGGGACACAGGGGGACACAGGCAGCACACAGGGGGGACACAGGGGGACACAGGCAGCACACAGGGTGAGGGCTGGGCAGGCAGGGTTGCTGTGCGCAGGGCTGAGCCCTTTCTCCAAGTGAGGCAGGAGCAGGGGGAATGGGCAATGGGCGTGTTGTGCTTCAAGGATTTCGGGGAATTGTGGAATGGCTGGGCTGGGAAGGGACCTTAAATCCCCGCAGTGCCACCCCTGCCATGGCAGGGACACCTCCCACTGTCCCAGGAGCCCTAAAAGAGGACCCAGAAGCCCGGGCTGCTTCCCCAGCCCCCCTTGGAACATCCGCAATATTGGTTGGGATTTTACTGAAGGGCAGCGGAGCCAACTCCTCCCGAACGCTGGAGCTCTCGGTAATACCCTGGGCACACAGAGCAGCAGCAGGGAGCGGCCCCGTGTTTGAGCTCCTGCGTTGACATTTGGCCCTTTATTAAGGGGATTTGTCCCTTTGTGTTTCCACTCTGCACTGAGAGTTCTGCAGGGCTTAACTGCAGCATGAACACCTTCCACCTGCATGTGGCTGTTATTTGCAGTGCAGGTCTGAGCCAAGTCACACCTCGGTTCCTCCTGTCTGTTACCATCTGGTGACAAACGACACGTTATTGGAGCACTTTCCCCTGGAAGGGACAGAAGTAAATATTCAGGGAACAGGAAGACCTTGGATTGCATTTTACATCTCGGGAAAGGGAAACTTCCATCAGCTCTGTCCCAAACTGACCGGAATTTTCTTGGCACAGTGAAGCAGTGAGTGTCCAGTGTCAGCATTCAGAGAAATCCCGTGCGGGGTCCTGGGCAGGGACAGGGGACAAAGGTTTGTCCCTCTCTGATCGGCCCTGCAGGAACTTGACCAAAGCTCCAGGCATTACGTGGCTTTTCTCTGCACAGTGATTGCATTTCCTGCCTCTAGATATTACCTGTATTTCAGCCTGCAGAGCATCTCCTGTCCTGCACAGGGACACCTGCACCTGGAGTTCCCTGCCACAAACTCCCCGTTACAACCCACTCCCTTTTCTCCCAGCCACCCCTCCAACTTCTTTGGAACTGATTCCAAGTTCAACTTTCCCAGAGCCCCAAGCTTTCAAAAAGCCAATTCTTAAAAAGCTAATTAGTTCCCCATAGGCCTTTTTTTTTTTTTTTTTTTTTACTCAGTAAATATTTCTGAGATTGCATTTTGTATAATCAGTGTTAGCAACTCATTAAAATGCACAGTATGTGGATCGTTTGGAATGTGACATGGCTCAGCATGGACACTCAAGCTGCTTAAAAAGACAGAAAAGAAAAAGATGAGGATGAAATGAAAGCCAAAACCCAGCATTTCCTCTAAGCTGACACCACAGTTAAGGATTTGAGACAGGGCAGGGAGCCTCCAGCCCTGCAATTAGGAGAAAAGTCTAATTGCTCAATGCACTGCCTGCCCTCTCCAGCCTCTATGTTCTCCAAAAAGATTCCTTTTCCTTTCACAGAGGGTTAGGATGAAAAAAAAAAAAGGATCCTCTGAGCAGGTAATTGTGGCAGGTTTTCACTCCAAGTAATATGAGGATTCTTCTTGAATTAATAATGAATGAAGTAATTTAAAAGGCCTTTAGTGTGTGCAGCCAGAAATAAATAATGCCTTAATCCGGGACATTTTATTCTCCATTAAAACAAACACTTTTTAAAAGCAGACATTACTGAGCAGCACTCAGCTCCTCTCCTGCCCCAGTCAGCTGGACAATGACACTCTGAACTCGTCCCTCGTGTCTCAGGTGTGCTCTGGGTGGCTCTGGAGAACGGGAGCTTGGGAGTGCCCCTTTGGCTCCCAAGGTCCCAAATTCCCAAATGCCAGTGGAGGGAATGCCAAAAGCTGCTGCTGCTCCCTGGAGCCGGGATGCTCGGGGTGGGAAGGGCAGGGCCAGTGCCTGACCCCAGAGCTGCCCTGCGCTGGGGGACAGGGAAAGGACCCGGGAATGGGCCCTCTGAACCGGGGTAAAACCCAAATTAACCCCAAATCAGCCCCTTTTTGAGCCAGGGTAAACCCCAAATTAACCACAAAGCAGCCGGGTGCCCCGTCCCAGCCCTGAGCCGCCCGGGCTGTGCCTGCCCTGAGCCCCCGGGACAATTCCCATCCCTGGACCCGAGTCCCGGCACCCCATCAGAATTTAAATCCCGTGAAATGTTGGCCAGGAGGGACTCGCCGTCAGGTTCAGGGTGAAAAGCCCCAATAACCGAGGACACAGGAGCTGGAAATGGCAGCACAGCCCCAACCCCTCGGAGTGGGGGCTGTGGTCAGCACGGGGAGAAGGAGCCAAAGAGACTCTTCTGGTGTGTGATAATCAATCCCCAGAGTCAGGACAAGGCAGGGAGGGTTCTCTGCGGGGATAACGGGGAGCTGAGCAGCCCCTGGGAGCATCGCTGTGGGTTTGGATTGCTGCCAGTGGATTCCCCCCACTGCACAGAGACCCCGGGTGCCCACACGGAGCACGGGGCAAACCAAAATTCTGTTCAATTCAGGAGCTGACAGGAAAACCCAAACAAAAAAAGCCTTGAGAGCTTTTTCTGACACATCTATCACCGCTGGAACTGAGATCTGAGGATCAAAATCTTAGATGACATGAAGCAAAAAATCCCCGAGATTACTTTTTGCCAGATCTATCGGCTTTGCAAGAACTAGAGGGAATAGAAAAGCTGAATTTATAAACAGCAGGAATAACCTCCACACTTAACTGCCTTTTAAGATTGGAGGTGTTTTCTCCAAAGTGAAATTCAGCTTTTCTGTATTGGTTCTACCTTGAAGTAAATTCCACTTTTTCTCTGAATAACTCTTAGATCAACAGTTTAGAATTCCCTTTTTTCCCCCACTTAACAAGTTTCATGGAAAAAACCTGAGCTATCATAAAAGAGGCTTTGTTTTCCTTGAGCGAGGAAAGCCACAGTGACCTGCAGGCTGTGATGGCAGCGCTGGGCTGTACAGGGAGGGGACATCGGGGGTCCCGCAGATTCCAGCCCCACGCCGTGCCTGTGGCGGAGGGAAGGGGGAACATCCAGCCCCGAGGGGGAGCCCCCAGGACACCTCCGAGCCCCTCTGGAAATGCTTTTCCTGGCAGGGCTGAAATGCAGCGATTCCCACCCAATTCCCACCCAATTCCCACCCAATTCCCACCCAATTCCCACCCAGTTCCCACCCAGTTCCCACCCAGTTCCCACCCAGTTCCCACCCAATTCCCACCCAATTCCCACCCAATTCCTACCCCAATTCCCACCCAATTCCCACCCAATTCCCACCCAGTTCCCACCCAATTCCCACCCAATTCCCACCCAATTCCCACCCAGTTCCCACCCAGTTCCCACCCAATTCCCACCCAATTCCCACCCAATTCCCACCCAGTTCCCACCCAATTCCCACCCAATTCCCACCCAGTTCCCACCCAATTCCTACCCCAATTCCCACCCAATTCCCACCCAATTCCCACCCAGTTCCCACCCAGGGGAATGCAGCAGCAGGGGGAGGGCAGAGCACGGCCTGGGGTGTGCCAAAGGCAGAGAACCAACAGCACCATCAGACCTGCTGGTTTCCTACAGCTCCTTGGAATCTGCACATCACCATCCTCACCATCACCATCCTCACCACCACCATCATCACCACCACCATCCTCACCATCACCATCATCACCCCTGTCAGCTCCAGCAAGGCGAGGCTGCAGCAGCTGGCATGGAAAGGATGAGGAGCAGAGAGAGCCCCGAGAGAGCCCCAGCTCTGTGCAGAGACCCCAAAGCCAGCACCTGAGGCAGGGATGGCAGGGCCACCAACCCCTGATGGCAGAGACACCAAATCTCAGATGGCAGAGACACAAACCCCCAGATGGCAGAGACCCCAAACCCCCAGCACCCGAGGCAGGGATGGCAGGGTCACCAAACCCAGATGGCAGGGAGACCAAACCCCTGATGGCAGAGACACCAAATCTCAGATGGCAGAGACCTCCAAATCCCCAGCACCCGAGGCAGGGATGGCAGGGGCAGCGTGGACAGGGGGATCAGGGCAGGGATTGGTTCAGTTTGGCCACAGAGTCTCCTCTCAGCCCTCCCGTGACTGAGGCCCAGGATAACGCTGTTCTGTCCCGTGAGGAGCCCCCCAGCCCCTTGGGGGTCACTGCCATGGGCACCCCGGCCCCCGGCAGCACAGGGTCCTGGCAGGGAGCAGCACCCTGGCTCCTGTTGTAATCCCTTCTGAAAAGGTCTCTAATGATATTTCCTCCCCTGCTCCGTTTAATGAATGGTAATAGGGAACTCTTGATTAGAAGCCTTTCATCATTTAGGACTAGGGGCTTTAGCTTTCTGACCTACTTTTCCTGCCAATGAAATTCCATTTTTAGCTTCAACTCAAGGTCTGAATGTTACCCAAATTCAGACCATCTGTTTTAGCTGCCTACGGGCTGAGAAGTTGATCCAAGGCAGGAGGACTAAATGGAACCAGTGTGTTAATATATTAAATATTCTCCACCCTTTGCATATTAAATAACCCACTTAGTTTATTCCTGAGAGCACACAAACATCCCCGTTCCCTTGGGCAGGGCCTGGGGCTGTTGTAAGGAACGTTCCTGCCACCAGTTGCTCTCGGGTCACCTTTTCTGTTCAGCTGGAGGAATGAGCAGCCAACAACCTCCAAATCCACCTCATCCCTTGATTTGGCTTTGGGGAGGGTTGGTACAGGGAAACCCATCAGGGAATAACCCTCCTCTCTTCCTAATTCTCCCCACTGCAGAAACACCAGAACGTGCTTCTGCTCAGAGGAGGACAATTTCAGGTGCACCTCTGTCCTTTTATCACACAAAGCTTAGTGAGAAATATGAATTTATAAACCAGAACGATATCAAAAAGGCAACTTTACCTGGAAAATCCCCACTAAGCAACTGCTGGCCACAGCTTTACTAAAAGTCAAAGCGAATCCAAGTGCTGAAGATAAGCTGCTGCTGGAGCTGATCGGCATCTCCAGCCCTCGCCCTCGCAGCTTGGCTGAGGGGCGGGATTGCAGCAGGATTTCTGGAGCATCCATGAAAACATTACCAAATGAATGATGCCAGGCAAAAAGCAAACAGTAGTGTGAAACCGTGCCAGATCTCGCAGTTGAATACCCAGCTGGGGAAGTGCCCGGCTCCAAACAAGGCAGAAAATAAGTATATTTAATGTAAAAGAATCCTAGCATGAAATAGGCTCTGTACTCCCCCGGCCACGGCTGATTTACTGCTCAAGGCTGGCATTTGACAGCCTCTTCGCAGATTTTCCTGCCTCAAAGGCAGCGGGGCTCTGCTCAGAGCTCACCCTGCCCGCAGGCACCAGGAGCCCAGCACAAGCGGCCCGTGCTCCGGGGGTCCCCAGCACCCCTGGACACCCTGGACACCCTGGGGACCCTGGACACCCTGGGGACCCTGGGGACGCTGGGCTGGGGAGGATAGGGCTCTGAGCAGCCTGGGGCGCCTGGCAATGTCCCTGCTCGCTGCGGGGACAGCGATAAATGACTTCCCCAAGGTCCCTGCCACTGGCGGAGCGGGCGGCAGAGCACCGGGAGCTCTGGGGGCTCATTCCCACGGGGGATGAGGAGGGATGAATTCAGCCCCAAGCCCGAGATCCAGGTGGCCCAGCCCCTCGGCACAGCCGTGAATTCCCCGCTGCTCTCCGCAGAGCCCGGGCAGGATGAGCCTTTGCTCCCCTTGGATCCCTGAGGTGACACAATCGCTATTTCCCCGGGCTCAGAGGGACACCAGGGTCACCTCGGCCTTGGCGCTGTGAGTGGAGGGACAGGAGCTGCCACGGGCGGTGCCCACAGCCGCCAATGCCCCCGGAGCCTTCCCTGGGTTCCAGCCACTTTCCTCTCCTCTGTGGGAACCACAACGCCGCCGAGGGAGCTGTCTGGGGTGTGAAACAGGATCTCCTGCACCTGGAGAGCTCCATGCTAATTCCATGCTTTATTCCAGCTCTTTTCATGCCGAAAGCCTTTCAAAATCACGGTGCATTGTGCAGTACATAGCGATATTATTCTGTCCCTATTGTCCTGAAGGCAGATGCTCACAGGCTGGAGCGAAACCCTCCTCCTCCTGGGCTGGGCTGAAGGCCACGGAGATAAAGCGGCTCCCCGGGAGCTGTCGGGGTGTGTGAGGCAGGAACACCGGGCGGGGAGAGCACTGACTGTGCCCCGGCTCCGGGAGATGTCCCTGTCCTGGGAGTGAAAACCCCCGGAGCTGGCAGCCGCTGTCCCCGGGGACAGAAAGGCGCGGTGATTTACCGCAGGTCACATCAAAGCCCCTGCAGCCCGCAGCCTCCCGGGGTGTTTGTGCGGCTCCGGCAGCCCCTCGGAGCCTCGGGAAGTTAATCATCACCCAGCTCCTCTATCTTCTCACCGCTCTAATGAGATTATTGATGAATTGCTTTGAATGCACTTTCTGGAGAAGTTTTTTAGATGACAGGTTGCCTTTTACTGAACAAATTAATGGGAAAGTTGAGTTCTCTCATTCCAACGTGGGGAGAAGAAGTTTTGGGTTTGAAATGCCTAATTAGTGCTAACTGCAATCCAATAGCTGAGCTGGCACCGTACGGGATGGAAATATGCCATTATAGCACGGGGACAGAAAGAGGCGCCCCAGCAATGAATACTGCAGGAGCTGGGGATGCCAGCAGAGCAGCAGGACAGTGCAGATCAGAGGCTCCATCAGAGGCCCCTCAGTCCGGCCGGGGGGATGGACACGGAGCTCTGGGCAGGTTGGCCTCGGACAAACAAATCTGGGACACTCCCAAACCTCGGGGCTGACGTTTGCAGTCCCAGCTCAGCCCAGGGAGGTCAGAGGTGTCCCCAGAGCCCCAGGCAGCAGATCCCCAGAGGGAGGAACCCTGGAGAATGCTCCAGAAGAGATGCAGTGGCCCAGGATCAGTCACCGCTGCTGGGTCCTGTCCCTGTCCCTGTCCTGTCCCTGTCCCTGTCCCTGTCCCTGTCCCTGTCCCTGTCCCTGTCCCATCCCTGTTCCTGTCCCTGTCCCTGTCCCTGTCCCTGTCCCTGTCCCATTCCTGTCCCTGTCCCTGTCCCTGTCCCTGTCCCTGTCCCTGTCCCATCCCTGTTCCTGTCCCTGTCCCCATCCCTGTCCCCGTCCCATCCCTGTCCCTGTCCCTGTCCCTGTCCCATCCCTGTCCCATCCCTGTCCCTGTCCCATCCCTGTCCCCGTCCCTGTCCCCATCCCTGTCCCTATCCCTGTCCCATCCCTGTCCCTGTCCCCGTCCCTGTCCCTGTCCCATCCCTGTCCCTGTCCCTGTCCCTCCAGCCCCTGCAGAGCTCCTCTCTGCAGCTTCTCTCACAGGAGCCTGCCAAATGAACTTCTCCATCTCCCCACAAAACCCTTCAGCTCCAAGGGTTTGATCTTCCCCGGGGGTGTTTTAAAGCCCCTCCTCTGAAGTCCCAAGTAATGAGGTAACTCTCAGTCTGCGTGTGAGAACAAAACTCCCCGAGACAGACTGTGAGCCAGACACTTATTATTACACTCTCCACAAATGCACAGAAGGGCTTTTTCTGCATGCTCCAGGTCACTGAGATCATGTTGGAGGCATATGATTAATTTTCAGCCTTATTGTGTTAAGGGCCAGCAGGAGAAAAGTGAGATTTTTTTTTTTTTTTAGACTCGGTGTTAAATGAGGTAGAAGAACTTGTCACTTGGCAAGAGCTTTGAAATGATCTTTGCATAAAGCAGCAGCTAAAAAGTTAATAGGGATAAAGAGTGAGGTATTGATTTGGGGTTTTGGTGTGGGGGAAGGCAGGAGAAGGATTCTGCTGGGATAAATGGGCCTTGGCTAATGGTGCCTGGAGCATTTAATGGGCAAGGAGTCCTGCTCCTACCCAGCCCCTCAAGCCAACATGCTCTTGCACGGGGCCGGGAAGTTCAGCCGATAAAAAAGGTGTTTTGAAATGTTTGTTTTTCCTCTTCATGTCAATTTTTCTCAGCTCAGCTCTGTTCCCCTCAAAGCCCTTTGTTGGTCACCAAATGTAAAAACAAAGCCTCAATTGTGATAAATCACTTCTCTTTTCAAAATCTGCTGCACCAGGCAGCAGAACACCTCAAAGATAACCACAGAAACCCCTAACAGCATCTGACAGCAACCAGGGGCTTCTCTAAATTTCAATTGTCCGTTGATTTTCCCCAGAGCAGAGGGGCTCCAGCCCTCAGACCATCTCACGGCCTCCTCTGCACTTGCCCCAGCAGCTCCACACGCTGTTCATGCAACACAAATTACAGCAGAAGATTGTTGGGTCCAGCCCAATCAGAATGAATATTTTGTATGAATATTCTTCAGCTGGTCTCACATCCCTGAGAATTCACCTTTCACTGAACACAGACTTTGAACAAGCCCCAAATTCCTGCCGGTGCAGACGGCAGGGGAGCTGCTGGGGCTGGGGGTGTAACTCAGCCCTCGTTTGCACCTGGGTGCCAGGGAATGGGGACACACGGACCCGTTCCCCAGCAGACACGGGGTTTAACTGTGCTGGAGCTCCTCTGCATGGAGAGCTGGGTGCGGCAGTGAGGGTGTGAACTGAAACACCCAGCAGCTGCTTGAAGCAGCACTTCTGCCTCTAAGGTGCCTTTCTCTGATGGCTCAGCTGCCAGAAAGGGCAGGGTGGCCGTGCCTGGTGGCAGCACCACGAGCTGTCCCTGTCCCTGTCCCTGTCCCTGTCCCTGTCCCTGTCCCATCCCTGTCCCCTCCCTGTCCCTGTCCCTGTCCCTGTCCCTGTCCCTGTCCCATCCCTGTCCCATCCCTGTCCCTGTCCCCTCCCTGCTCAGTGCCCGGGGTCCCTGCCAGGCTGGCACTGACGGAGGGCCCTCCCTGTGTGTTTGTGCCCCGCAGTTATGGTGACATGGTGCCCAAGACCATCGCTGGGAAGATCTTTGGCTCCATCTGCTCGCTGAGCGGGGTGCTGGTCATCGCCCTGCCCGTGCCCGTCATCGTCTCCAACTTCAGCCGCATCTACCACCAGAACCAGCGCGCCGACAAGCGCCGGGCACAGAAGGTGAGTGACCCCGGGGACACTGTGAGCCCTCCACAGGGCACCTGCCACCCTCACAGCCTGTGCTCAGCCCTGGCACGCTCCGACAACGCCCCCAAACCCATCCCTGGGCAGTGCAGGGGAAATGGGCCGATAACAGAACCAATGCGATTCCAGCAGAGGCTGTTCATTGTTCCCATCACACGGCAGATACAGATTCTGGGTCTGCTGTCCCCCTGGGCATCTCTGGGTTGGCCCAGCCGCTTCTCCCTGAGGCAGGCACATCCTTCAGGACACCCAATGGTCAATGTCCATCCTCACCTTTCCTCCCCCTGTCCAGGGTTTACATTTTTTGCAGACAGTTTCTCGGGCTCTCTTCTTATTTTTGATCCCGTTGTTTTCTCAGTAACCTTGATGAGTTCCTGAGGGCTCTAAGAACAGAACTGCAGGTGGTTTGATGATATTACTCACAACCAGTTTGGCTGCTGCATCAGAGTGGCCTGTGGTATACAGATATATATATACATAACCTGTATGTTACACAGATATATATATATATATATATACACACATAACCTGTATGTTACACAGGTATATATACATAACCTGTATGTTACACAGATATATATATACATAACCTGTATGTTGTACAGATACGCTGCCAGAGGCCAGGACCTGCCCGCGCCCCCACAGCTCTGGAAAAGGCACAGGACAGATAAACCCACCCCCAGAGCCCAACACAGCACAAACTGCACAAACTCACACCCTGCGACACACACTGATGGAAACCCAGAACACGGGCAGGGACTGAACTGTCAGTCCCCCCCCAAAGCAAAGCACTCACCCCAAAATAAAACAGAATATGCCACAGTAATTCCTGCCTGGCTGCTCTCCAGGACTTGTGGTCTGAAAAACTGTTGTCAAATTTCAGCTGCAGAATCCCCCACACGTGTTTCAGTGTTCTGGTGGTGTCCACCTCTGAGCCCCATTTCACACCAGGGGAAGGTGGAAACCTCACACACATCTGGATGGGTCATTGTGCAGCATTTCCCTGTTGTGTGTCATAAAATTACACCCAGTAATAACTTACCTAAGCACATTCCTAGCACAAGGAAAACAAACTCATAAGATCCCACAGGATTCCAGCGGAGGCTGACCCAAAGTCTGACCAGGACAATTCAAACATCCCTTGGACACAGAAATGTGCTGCCCCTGAAGTCCTCATTCCTGCACACACTGCACCGCTGTGTTTCCAGCAGCAGCAGGGCTGTTATTACTCACCTGTGCTCCACTCTGTGACACAAACACATCACTCTGGGCACAAAAGCCCTGAAATCAGGAGCTGATTCCTTCTGGCTGCCTCACTCCTTGTTGTCTCCATGTACCTTCAAACACACTCCTGCAGCAACGTGCACTTATCAGCACACCCCTCTCAAAGCCGGGACTGCAACACTGGGAACACACAACAGCCCCTGGAAATGTGAAGGGATTACTGAATATTCCAAATTCTGAACAGTTTTTTGCCAGTGGAAGCTCACTGAGTCACTGAGAGAGTATAACAGATTTACTGTATCTCTGTTTCAATCTGCTAAATTACACCACAGCCAGAATCAGGTTTTTACAACAACTGCAAACCAAAGGCCTGAGGTTCTTTTTCTCCCTGTGGAATGGTGTCTGCCAGAAATTCAAGGCTCAGGGGACCCGATGGAGAACAGTAGTAGAAAAATGTGTTATTTCTGCTTCAGGCAAGCATCTGGGCTGTGCCTCCTTCTCGCATCTCAGCGAGCTGACAGCACAGAGCTCAGACACAGGACCTACAAAACCACAAAATTTGGCAGTCAAAACACAAAAGGGGAGTAGCAGAGAGACAGAACAGACAGGACCGTGCAGGAATCAGCTGCAGCCCCAGCCGGTCCCTGCTGAGCTTTACCGACCCCTGCCCGAGGTCTGACACGGCCCCTGTGAGCCAGGGAGGGGTTTTGGAGGGACAGTCGCTCCTTTGTCCCATCACACAGCACAGCAGAGGCGGCAGGAGGGTGAAGGGGTGGGGAAGGCCCCGGCGTGCCCTGCCCTGCCCTGGAGCAGCTCACACCGGCATCCAGGGTGGTCAGGGCATTCAGGCGCTGGGCTCCAGTCACTGCACAGGGGTCTGGGGAGAGGCTGCACCCGGCCAGGAGCATCTGGGATTCCACTGGGGCAGGGACAGGGGAGGGGGCAAAGCGGGGAAGGACAGGGATGCTCAGGGAGAACCTTATGGGGACAGTGCCCAAGAGCCCATCCCGAGCCCTGAAGGCTCTGAGAGAAAGCTCCTGTTGTGCTGGAGCTGCTCCAGAACAGGCAGAGGCAGCAGCTGCCCAGCCCAGGGACACAGCGATGGGCCACACAAGACCCTGGGTCACCCCAGAGTGACTCCAGAGCTGGGTGAGGGCAGGGCTGAGCTCCTGCGTGGGGCTGCCCCTCTCTCCGGACAGCAAACCAAAGCTCCTTCCCCTGATCCAGCTCTTCCCTTTATTCACCGTGATCCTCCTGGTAACGGGGAAAAGGCCCACCACCTCTGATGCCAACATGATTGATTGCAGCTTTTATAAAGGCTTGCTGTATTGACACACACAGTGTATAATTTCCCCCCCATTTGAATTTCTAATTCCCTTGATATTGGTGGAATTTCTCAGTTAAGGAACTTTTCTCAAGTCAGAAGTGTGAGTAATTTTCACATGATCAGCACTGCATGAATACTAAGAAGAGGGAAAGGGGGAGAAGCACATTAATGACAGTCCCTCTGGAGATGGCCAGGATGTGCAGAGGGACATTCAGGATCTGCTTTGATACCACACTTGTTCCAGCATCATCCCACACTGAGCTGAATCCCAGCCTCAGAAACAGTTAAAACTCTGCCCCCATCCCACTGAAGCTACAAAGACATTTGCACGGCTTTTTCAAGGAGGATGGGAAAATCTCTTTGCTCTGTCAGTCCTTGAATATGAAGAACCCACCAGCAGAAACTCCTTATGAGAGAATTTAGGAGACAGCTCTGAATCAACACAGTGATTGTGCTTCCTTCAGCACACCAGGAACTCATGAATTATTGTCCTCTGTGAAGAGAAGTTCCTTGGGCATGTATTTGCCTTGGGAGCTCTGCTTAGTTCGAGAATCATGACTTTTATGATGTGCAGGTAGATTTCAAGGTAAGGCCAAGGACCTTATTAATTTTTTTATGTGAACTCCGACGGAGGTTTTCCCAGTGACAAAAAGCAAAGGCAGAAGCGCTGTGCAAGCCTCAGACTGGCGAGGTTGGCACTGGGGGGCAGAGCAGTGAGTGAAGGTGGGCTCTGAGGGCAGCTGACCTGCAGCCCCTGGGCGTCCTGAGCTGCCCCCCAGCACAGGAGAGCCCAGCCCCGTGCCCCTCTGAGCCCAGCCCTGACTCGGCCTCCCAACTGCTGAGGGGGCTCTGGTCCAGCGGGAAGAGGTATTTAAGTTACGTGAATAAAATACCGGGAGGTGGCTGTTACTCACCAGCATCTATTCTTCAGCTAACTGAGGAGAAATGTTCCTTAAAAAGAAAAAAACCCACCAAACACAAAACCCAACCAGCAGTGATCTAATCGCTTTAGAGAGAAATTATTCTTTGCCAAACCTGTACTGTGAGACAATTAATTACAAGGAGATCTGGCAAATCTTAATTCATTGCGCTGTGGCATCAAATTCTGTCCTCTGGCAGCAGCGAGGAGCAGGTCAGTGGGAATGGGAGACGAATTGATCATTTGTGACAAGGCTCATTTTGGTGAAATTGTTGTGTTTTTCTCCTTCCCCAACGACTTTCCCCCCCACCCCTTTTTTTTTTTTTTTTTTTGACTGATGTGCTAAGAATAGACCTTCCTGACTTTGAAATGACGCCGTTCTTCAGTGAATGTCACAGCCTTGGATTTAAAAGAGAATGTGACACTTAAAAGGCTTGACAATAGGACGACTTTGTAATTCAGATGATGCCGGAGGAGCCCCTCGCTCGGTTTGCAGCAAAGATGCGGCACGGACGAGCGGAGACAGGAGCTGGGCGGGGGACAACACCTCCCACCTCTCCACCCCGGCGTGAGAGGCAGAGCTGTGACAGCTCCGCCGGCTGCTCCTTTGGCAGCCCCGGGACGGAGCAGCTCACTGCTGGGAGCACAGCCCCCGGGGGTTGGGGGGACTTGGGGGGCCCAGGCGGGGCTGAGGGGCCGGGGGGACCCGGGGGACAGGAGACCCCGAGGGTTAAAGTCCGGCAGGGTTGGTTCTGGATCCCAGCTGGGGGAAAGGGAAGGTCCAAAGAGCGCCTCGCCCGGAGCGGGGCACCCACAGCCCCAGGAAAATGTCATTCTCAGGGGCTGGGAGGGAAGGAAAAGCCCGGCCCTGCCCCAAGTGCATTGGCCATTTAATGGCTGCCCAAAGGCGCTGCGACAGCCGCTGGGGCCGCGGAGTGGGGCTGCATCTCGGGGCTGCATCTCGGGGCTGAGATAGGGCTGTGATGGGGCTGAGATGGGGCTGTGCTGGGGCTGTGATGGGGCTGTGCTGGGGCTGTGATGGGGCTGAGATGGGGCTGTGATGGGGCTGTGATGGGGCTGTGATGGGGCTGTGATGGGGCTGAGATGGGGCTGTGCTGGGGCTGTGATGGGGCTGTGCTGGGGCTGTGATGGGGCTGTGATGGGGCTGAGATGGGGCTGAGATGGGGCTGTGATAGGGCTGTGCTGGGGCTGAGATGGGGCTGAGATGGGGCTGTGATGGGGCTGTGATGGGGCTGTGATAGGGCTGTGCTGGGGCTGAGATGGGGCTGTGCTGGGGCTGTGATGGGGCTGTGCTGGGGCTGTGCTGGGGCTGTGATGGGGCTGAGATGGGGCTGTGATGGGGCTGTGATAGGGCTGTGCTGGGGCTGAGATGGGGCTGTGCTGGGGCTGTGATGGGGCTGTGCTGGGGCTGTGATGGGGCTGTGATGGGGCTGAGATGGGGCTGAGATGGGGCTGTGATAGGGCTGTGCTGGGGCTGAGATGGGGCTGAGATGGGGCTGTGATGGGGCTGTGCTGGGGCTGTGATGGGGCTGTGCTGGGGCTGAGATGGGGCTGAGATGGGGCTGTGATGGGGCTGAGATGGGGCTGAGATGGGGCTGAGATGGGGCTGTGATGGGGCTGAGATGGGGCTGAGATGGGGCTGTGATGGGGCTGTGATGGGGCTGGGGCTGTGATGGGGCTGAGATGGGGCTGTGATGGGGCTGTGATGGGGCTGAGATGGGGCTGTGATGGGGCTGTGCTGGGGCTGTGATGGGGCTGAGATGGGGCTGTGCTGGGGCTGAGATGGGGCTGGGGCTGTGCTGGGGCTGTGATGGGGCTGTGCTGGGGCTGTGATGGGGCTGAGATGGGGCTGAGATGGGGCTGTGATGGGGCTGTGCTGGGGCTGTGCTGGGGCTGGGGCTGTGATGGGGCTGTGATGGGGCTGCACTGGGGCTGAGATGGGGCTGTGATGGGGCTGAGATGGGGCTGTGATGGGGCTGTGCTGGGGCTGTGCTGGGGCTGGGGCTGTGATGGGGCTGTGATGGGGCTGAGATGGGGCTGTGATGGGGCTGTGCTGGGGCTGAGATGGGGCTGTGATGGGGCTGAGATGGGGCTGTGATGGGGCTGAGATGGGGCTGTGATGGGGCTGTGATGGGGCTGTGATGGGGCTGGGGCTGTGATGGGGCTGTGATGGGGCTGTGATGGGGCTGAGATGGGGCTGAGATGGGGCTGTGCTGGGGCTGGGGCTGAGATGGGGCTGTGATGGGGCTGTGCTGGGGCTGTGATGGGGCTGGGGCTGTGATGGGGCTGAGATGGGGCTGTGATGGGGCTGAGATGGGGCTGTGATGGGGCTGTGATGGGGCTGAGATGGGGCTGTGCTGGGGCTGTGATGGGGCTGGGGCTGTGCTGGGGCTGTGCTGGGGCTGTGATGGGGCTGTGATGGGGCTGAGATGGGGCTGAGATGGGGCTGTGCTGGGGCTGTGATGGGGCTGGGGCTGTGCTGGGGCTGTGCTGGGGCTGTGATGGGGCTGTGATGGGGCTGAGATGGGGCTGAGATGGGGCTGTGATGGGGCTGTGATGGGGCTGTGATGGGGCTGGGGCTGGACTGGGGCTGTGATGGGGCTGTGATGGGGCTGTGCTGGGGCTGAGATGGGGCTGAGATGGGGCTGTGATGGGGCTGGGGCTGTGCTGGGGCTGTGCTGGGGCTGTGCTGGGGCTGTGCTGGGGCTGTGATGGGGCTGAGATGGGGCTGAGATGGGGCTGAGATGGGGCTGTGCTGGGGCTGTGATGGGGCTGAGATGGGGCTGTGATGGGGCTGGGGCTGTGCTGGGGCTGTGATGGGGCTGAGATGGGGCTGTGCTGGGGCTGTGATGGGGCTGAGATGGGGCTGTGATGGGGCTGGGGCTGTGATGGGGCTGAGATGGGGCTGTGATGGGGCTGTGCTGGGGCTGTGATGGGGCTGTGCTGGGGCTGTGATGGGGCTGAGATGGGGCTGAGATGGGGCTGTGCTGGGGCTGTGATGGGGCTGTGATGGGGCTGTGCTGGGGCTGAGATGGGGCTGTGCTGGGGCTGTGATGGGGCTGGGGCTGTGATGGGGCTGAGATGGGGCTGTGATGGGGCTGTGATGGGGCTGTGATGGGGCTGTGATGGGGCTGTGATGGGGCTGTGATGGGGCTGAGATGGGGCTGTGATGGGGCTGTGCTGGGGCTGTGCTGGGGCTGGGGCTGTGATGGGGCTGAGATGGGGCTGAGATGGGGCTGAGATGGGGCTGTGCTGGGGCTGTGATGGGGCTGTGATGCGGATGAACGGACAGGGGCAGGGAAGGGGACACACGGTCTGAGGTGAGAGGAAGGATAAATCCCCGAGCAGTTCCAGCAGCAAGGGCTGTGCAGGGGAAACCAGAGCTCTGCCAGGCAGCCGAGGAGAGGAGGAGGATGGAGGAAGAGGATGGAGGGATGGGGAGATGGAGGAAGGTTATTCCATCTCTCGGGAGAGGGTGGCACACAGGCAGCTGGGGAAGAGGCAACTCTGGAGATGCTTCCATTGGCTCCAGCCGAAAGGAAGGAAGAGCAGACCAATGTGTGGCTGTTCCTCAGTGGTTACAGGCTGTTCAGAGCCCGGGAGAGGGCAGCGGGGCAGGGAGAGGCCAGGTCCGGGCTGTGCCATCCCCGTGGCCGGGAGAAGGCGCCCACACATCTGTCAATAACTTTATAACCATTGATTTGCTCCAGAGCAGGGGAGGCAGCTCTGAGATGTTCTGTTTCTCAGCTGACACCCTGAATTTCGGAGGTGGGCTCCTGAAGTTCAGAGCGTGGAAAAGCAGGGCCAGAAAAAGTGACTGGAGCTGTGTGAGGAGAGCTCAGCTACAGAACATGACTCAGTTGCAGCAGGGGATGGGGTTGGGAACTTAGGGGGAGAGAGAAACAATAAGGTTAAAACTGGAGCTGGCTGACATTTAAAGAACATGTTTTTTTCAACCAGAACGAATCCGTGTGGAATATGTTTTTGTTGTTGTTGATATTTAACAGTCTTTGACAGGGGAAAAAAGGCTTTTTTTTTTTTTTTCTTTTTAAGATATTTCATTTTTGCTGGGCTAGGTACCACTTTCTCTGTTTGTCACATCCCTTAATAGAGTTCAGGGAGAAAAAACCCAAACAAACAAATAAGCCAAGGAGGAATCCTGCCTCTGTTCCTTCATATCATCGAGGAAAGCAAAACAACATTTCCCATCAGTTCAGCTGTTCCAAATTCCCTGAGTCCCAAATTGTCTGAGACAAGGAGCTGGCTCCTCTGAAGGGAAGGGCTGAACTCAGTGAGCTCCAGTTTCTGGGTTCAGCCTCCAGAGCAAGCCCCTACATCCAGCCACCAAAGCCTCCTGGCAGCGGGGCCCAGCGCCCGGCCGGAATTCCTTCCGCTCCATCCAGGAGCTGCTCGTGTTCCTTTGCAGCTTCACATCGGGTCTCAGTCACAGCAGGAAACAGCCTGGGACATCCAGGAGCCCGACGGATCCGTCCCCAGGGCTCTGCTGGGTCACCTCGGCCCTGGTTGTCCCTGGTTGTCCCTGGGCTGTCCCTGGGCTGTCCTTGGATGTCCCTGGGCTGTCCCAGCCCAGCCCAGGCTGTGGCACCTTGGCCCTGGGGTGTCCCTGTCCCTGTCTCTGTCCCTGTCCCTGTCCCCATCCCTGTCCCTGTCCTGTCCCTGTCCCTGTCCCTGTCCCTGTCCCTGTCCCCAGAGACATGTCACAGCAGCTCTGTCCCTCCCGCGGCTCCCGTGGCCGTGCCAGGGAAGGGAAATCCCAGCGCTGTCCGTGCTGCCGGCACATCCCGCGGGGACAAGGGACAGCCGGGGGGCTGTGGGACTGTCCCCAGCCCGTGACAGCGCTGGCAGCAGCCCCGGCGCCATCCCGTGCCCTGCGCAGCCCCACGGCTCCACACCGTCACTGAGCGCTCATCCATCAGGGCAGGGACCTCGGCGTGTGACACCGGATCAAATCCCGTTAATTCCCCATCCCCCGAATACTTCACAGCCATTAATTAGGAGTGTGAAAGAGATGATAGGAGCGAGCTCTGGGAACACAGATCAGAGAAGACAGAGAGATAAATCACAGGCAGGCAGCTGCTCCTCACTCTGGGCTCCAGTGGAACGCTGATGCTGGATGGAGAACAGCAGCATCCCTGTTCATGGTGCAGAAAGACGTGAGGGGCTTTTCTTGCCCTTTTTCTAAAGCAGAAGTTTCTAGACAAGTTCTGACACCCTGATTTACACCCCATAATTCCAGTCATTGCAGATTATTCCCACTCCAATTGGACACCTCTTTAACCACATCCTTGGAGCAATTCCGACCCAAGCTCTAAAAATCTGTACCAGCATTAATACTATAAAAAAAGCGTATAGAGGTTTTTATTATTATTATTACTGTTATTTTGAGAAGGGAGAGAGAAGGGAAGAGAGGAGGTTTTGTCACTCAGCTGGGCTGGTAATCTGGGGACTTCAGCAGAGAGGAACTTTGGGCTTCAGCCCAGCTGCAGCACCAGTGTAAAACATCACTCAGGCAAGGGACAAGTGTCCCTAAACTCAGTCCTTACACAGACCAAGGCCTGCTGTAACCCCTTCTGGGGGGTGAATACACAGACAGCACAGGCTGGAAGTCAGAAGGGATTTTCCAAACAGAAGAAAGAATTTCTGGAGCAAACATCCCACAGGAGTAAGAGCCTCACTACACCTGAGCCAGAGCTTGTTAACCTCCAGACGAGATTGTACAAAAAGAAGTTTCCAACAGGAGGGGACCTGGCCCAGTCCTCCAGGGGCTGCCTGACCATCCTGCCCGTTTTGCATAAATTCCCTGTTTAATCAGCCAGGAAATCTGTGACTGGGAGAGGCCCAGATCCATTAAACTCCATATTCTGTGCATTGTCCTATAAATAGCCTGAACACGATGTTCCTCGGTGTTGGGAAAGATTAAATGATAAAGTTCATTGGAAATGATGTTCTGTTGCTTTAATGGTGCCAAGGGTAAGGTGGCATTAAAAGGAGAGGCACAGAGGAGGAGAGGGGAATCTTTCATCTCGGGAAAAGTAATGAAGAGGCCCAAAATAAGATCAAGGTCTGGCTGTAAGTGGTTCTATCAAATTATATAGGAATATAATGAGTTCTCCACCGCCTCATTTCCATATGCAGCCCTGTAACATCTCCCCCAAAGCAAAAGTGACAGAATATTTGAGCTTGGCTCAAAAGCCGTTTAATGTAAAGGTTTGAGAGGAAGTGAAAGCCAAGTGTGCATACTTGGTTTCTTAGGGGAAAAAGAGGTTAAAAGGAGAAGGAAAAGTTTCTCTTAGATGTTGTAGCAGTGCTGTGCCTTGTTTAACTCTACAGTCTGCTTGTCACCTTCTCCAGCTTCCAGAATCAACACGTCCTTTCATCTAGGATTTAAATCCTTTCATCTAGGATTTAAAGTCCAAACCCCAAACAGGCAACAGATGCAGACCACAGCCAGGAAATGCAGCCCTGGCTGAATGGCTGGGATATTTCACCTTGGGAATACAAACCAGACCCAAACCACCCACTGATGGCTCTGGAGAGCAGCTTCATTTCAGCCTCAGAGGCCCAGTGGTGCTCACCCACTGCAGCAACCACCGGTAATATCCAAACTGGTGATGCCTGAGGAATTAGTGGGTAGAACACGGTTCATTAGCTGGTGTAGCTGCACTTGCTGCCAGGAATGCTCCTGGAGGAGGCCTCGAGAAGGGACAGCTCAGAGGGAGCTCCTCAATGGACAGCCTCAGGTGGGTGGGTTTGGAGAGACCCAAATCTCCCCTGGACACAGCGGGGGGTGGCTCTAATTCAGGTGACTCCACTGATCCATGAACACCCTGAGGTGTGGCAGGGTTTGGAGCTATTCCTGATTTGATTTTCTGATCATTTGATTTATTGATGATTCGATTCCAGAGGTCCTTTCCAAGCTCCTGCTGAGAGAGATGATGCCAGAACCAGCTCCAGGGCAGGGGCAGAAGGGGCTGCAGGGTCCATTCAGGTCCTCCCCTCCCTGCCTGCTCACAAACAGAAGCTCTGGGAAGATGAAGTTTCCTGGCAAACATGGAATTGTGTCATAGGTTGTAGCTTAATCATTTTTTATCCCACATAAATCAAGAGTCACTGTTATCTCCATAAGAACTGGATGAAAATCATTAATAAATAATAATTAGGTGTTTGCTGAGCCTGCCATCTGGGAAGCATTTCTCCCAGCCAGCAGCTCCTGCTCCCTGCACTTCTCCAAAAAGCATCGAGCTGAACTCAGGCCATTCTCTGTCCTCTGCCAGTCCCCAGGGTGCTGCACCCTCCCCACCTGGGCAGGTCTCCACTGCCCCTCCTGCTTATCCTGAGCCTCCAGTTTCCCAAACCCAGCAAACCCCAGAAGTCACTGAGCCCTGCCTTCCATCCTGCTCTGAGAAACACGTGGGCTCCCAGATAACCAAATTAATCATTCCAACCTGTAAGTGCCTGTCATTAGTATTATTATTTTCATCATATAAATTATCTTCCAGATTAGGTCATATGCATTTTGAGATCCTGTGGTTTCCTAGCAACTCCTCTCCCATCTCCATGCAGACACAGTGTGCCGTTTGCTTTTCCTTTTTTAGCCTCTGTCAGGGGTTATTTCAGTCACAGTGAGCTCAGGCCCGGCCCTGCTGACCTTTGGCTGTCACATTTGGGGGAGAAGATGCACAAGAAAACCATCCCCCCAAATGATGTTTGCAGGGGGACGCCAGAGCAGCCTCCACTGCCCATCCTGTGCCCACACCGGAGCCCTGAGCTCTGCAGGACAGGCCTGACAGAAACGTGCCCACAGGTGGGAAAACTGGCAGAATTTGGAAGATCTTTAACCCTTCTCTCCTGTCAGGTGTGATCCAAGTGCCAGAGCCCCAGAGACAGGGGACAGGCACCCACACAGGGGCAGAGCCTGTGTCACCCCCAGACCTGTCTGAGAATTCACACCTGCACACAGACACCGACAGAAAACACTGGGCTGCTGTTCCGGGCTTGTTTCTGGTCCAATAGAGGAGACTGTCTGGAGGGCCAAACCAATTTTAGGCACCAATTTTAATTAACTTCTCTAGCTGAGTTAATCAAGATATCTCCCCAATTTAATCCCGATGGGGACCGGAGCTGGGCGCTGGGAGGATCCTTTGTGTGAGGAGAACAGGATTAACTTCTGTCCTGCCCCACTGACATTTTTTAAAATAACAACGTCTGTTCTAAGCTACAAAAGCTGTGGGGTTTAATTATTTAGATAGCAAGTGGCCCTGTTTCAAAAGGAAAAGGGAACAGACCTCAGAACCGTCTCCACTCCACACGGAGAACAGCTATTAATATTTGATCCCCTGCTAGCCTGGAGGCACAGGGAATAATGTTCATTACAACAGCCTGACACTGAATCCACTGTCACAACTGGCTGAGCTGAAGAGGAGGATGAACCTTTGGTGCCACAGGTGAGGTGAGCTGATTCCTCCAGCAAAGGAAAGGATGTTAATCAGGCACAGAGAGAAATGGGAATCTTCAGTGGGGACCAGCAGAGCATCCCTGGGAAAACCACCCTGCGCCCAAACCCCTCCTGATGAGAGAGGTGCCTGTGAGCAGTGAGGAGCAGACACACAAAGGCACACACTCGTGTTTAGAGGAGCCAGTTTGATGGGAATGTAATTGTCAGGATCAGAGGGACAATGCCATATGTTGGGAAATGGAATATTGCTCAGTGCCTTGTCCTGGCTCTCCTCTCACGGCTCCCACCCCACAGCAGCACAATCCCCGTGGGTTTTGTTCAGGTTACAGCCTCAGGCCAGTCCCCTTCAGGGCCCAGAGCAACACAGCAGCCGGGGAAAGCTTTTCAGGAGAGGTGAAGGTCCAATTTCACTTCCCCGCTGTGTCCTCAGCCTGTGCCTTGCCCCGTCCCAGGCGGAGCACCTTGGCCTGGGATCAGAGATCTCACCTTGGCACAGAGATCTCACCCTCACTCTGCTCAGGAGCTCAGCCTTAAAATGGGACAGAGAAATCTAGGTGAGCTATAGAAAATAAAGCCAATTTCAGATGGCCCCATTTTGGGGGGGTCAAAAGAAGACCTATTTTTCAGGCTGGTCATAGTCTCTGTCACCCAATTAAAGCTGCAAACTTTACCCTGTGCACGCCTGAGAAACTGTCTGCTGGAGCACAAGCTCTTGAGGTTAAACAAATATTTCCAATATATTTCCAATATTTCCAGTACTGAGGGCCAGAGTGGCTCACAGCTGGACAGGGACAGAGCTCCTGAAACGGCTCCAGTCTCTGGACCCACTGCAGATATTTGCCTCCTGCCTCTGCTCTTCCCACAGCGTTTAGCCGTTAGCACCTCTGATTAGCAGGGAAAATCACGAGCTCCATGTTATTTAAGGGATTATGCAGCATTTTAAACTACAGCACAATGTAATTATTTTTTAATAGCTGCAGCTATTTCTTGTATTTACTTTTAATGGTGTTTGAGTCATAAATTAACAGTAGAAAAGAGAAAAGGCAAATCACTCGACAGAGACGCAGGCAGCAATTGAAAAGTTACAATGCTAAAAGGAATCATCAAAAATAATCCCAAAGGAAGAGGAAGGGTCAGTTTCTCTTGTTGCCATGACTCTGGACTGCTGGAGATGTGTATTTCTGGGCAGAGCTGTTTTATCAGATGCCACAGGTCATGGAGTTCCCTGTCCCATCCCTAACCCCACTGTCCTCATCCCTAACCCTAACCCCACTGTCCCTACCCTAACCTATCTCTGTCCCCATCCCTGTTCCCCCTGTCCCCATCCCTGTCCCCCTAACCTGTCTGTCCCCATCCCTGTCCCCTAACCCATCTGTCCCCATCTCTGTCCCCATCCCTGTCCCCATCCCTGTCCCCTAACCCGTCCCTGTCCCCCCGTCCCCCTCCCTGTCCCCTAACCCCTCTCTGTCCCCATCCCTGTTCCCCCTGTCCCCATCCCTGTCCCCTAACCCGTCTGTCCCCATCCCTGTCCCCCTCCCTGTCCCCTAACCCGTCTGTCCCCATCCCTGTCCCCATCCCTGTCCCCTAACCCGTCTCTGTCCCCGCAGAAGGCGCGCCTGGCGCGGATCCGCGTGGCCAAGACCGGCAGCTCCAACGCGTACCTGCACAGCAAACGGAACGGGCTCCTCAACGAGGCGCTGGAGCTCACGGTGAGCGCCGGCCCCGCCCGGAGCCCTGCCTGCCCCGCTGCTCCCCGGGCCGGCCTGCTGGGGACGGCTGGAGCCGGCCTCCTGGCTCCCTTCGGCTCCCATCTGCATCTCTAACTCCATCTCCCAGTTCCCATCTACATCTCCATCTCCCAGTTCCCATCTCCATCTCCATCTCCCAGTTCCCATCTCCATGTCCCATGTCCCATGTCCCATGTCCCAGCTCAGCCCCTGGCACTCGGGCTGTGCCCTCACACCCTGCACACAGCATTCCCCAGATTCACCATCCCTGGGGTGTTTAAACAAAGGCTGGGTGTGGCACTGGGCCAGGGTTTATGGAGGGGTTGGGGTGGGCTCGATGATCCTGGGGGTCTCTGCCAACCCTGTGATTGTGACTGTGATTGTGACTGTGATTGTGACTCTGATTGTGACTGTGACTCTGATTGTGACTGTGACTGTGATTGTGACTGTGATTGTGACTCTGATTGTGACTGTGACTGTGACTGTGACTGTGACTGTGATTGTGGCTGTGATTGTGACTCCGATTCACCACACCCTGCTCTCAGGGCCTTGGATCACACCCTGCACACAGGATGTGCAGGCACAGCTGGAATCCAGCTGCTCCCGTCCATGACAGGGAAAATCTTCCCTGAGCTCCTCCCTGAGCCAGGAGAGGGTCTGGCTTTCCAGCAGGGAGCAGGTTCACAGCTCCCTCTAATCCCTGGCTGCTGGAGCCGCTGGGGCTGGGCTGATTTACACAGCCCACACTATAAATACCCACTGCCTTCCATTTATTCTTCAGGAGTTTAATGTGTGCTATCTGATCATCGCCAACAGGACAGGAAAATATTCCCTAGCTCCTGTTTCAGGCAGCCTGCTGCTGGGTTTATTTTTAAAGGCCTCTGGAGGCCTCTGGCTGTTCAGGAGGAGGAAAGTTTTAAGTGCTCAGATTGCTCAGCAGAACCAGCAAACACGAGAGGAGGTTATTACATTAAGCCTGATCAACCCCAGAGCAGGTATTAGCACATTTCACGGATTTCGTCTCAAATAAACCAGCCTTTCATGCACTTGGGGAGCAGAGAGGGAGAGATGAAGAGTGACTGAGCCCCAGAGCCACCTACACCTCATTTGTGCAGCCTCACTCGGGACCTAATCCTCAATTTCCCTCTCCCTGGGACACAGCCCCGCTTTTGTGCCCAGGGAGGAGCAGCAGAGCTGGGGAAGGGTCTGGAGAACAAGTTCTCTGAGGAGCAGCTGAGGGAGCTGGGGGGCTCCTCCAGCCCCCAGGGCTCTGTAAGAGGAAAGCTGAGAACCCCCCCAGGCCCTGGAGAAGCCCCCAGAGGTGAGGCCAGAGGTGGCCCCGCTGGGTGGGCTCAGCCCAGGGGAGAGGTGCAGCCCCCGGCTCTGCCCCGTGGGATGAGCTCCGTGCCGCGGGGACACAGCAGCCCCTGGTCTCTGAAGTGCTCTGCAGGAGCTCTTCACACCAGATTTGGAAGGTGGGGCCCAGAGCAGTTCTGTTCTCCCTTCCATGACCAGCTGGATCCTCCTGGCTGCACACCCAGCGTCGCCTCCTGCTCTGCAAATGGCAGCTCGGGAAATCTGCTCCGGGACCATCTGGCTCTGCCGAGCAGCTCAGGAGAAGTTTCTGTGTCAAGTAAAGGACTGGTCAGAGCTACCCCAGAGCTTTATCCCCACTCAGGAGAGGCTCAGGACTGGCAGGTCAGCTCTGCTGGGACTCTGCTATTTCATTACCCAGAAAAGTGCAAAAATTTGACTAAAAATGTAAAATTTCCTTTAAAAGGAAGGCTTCTGGTTTTTAAAATTGCCAGGGGAGATTAGCAGGATCACTCAGTTTGCACTTGGTCTTCCAGCCTGTCACCTCCCCAAGGGTCTCCTCCCTTCTCTCGTCAGCCAAAGCTCCCTGCCAAGACCACTCAGGGAAGAGCAGCTGACACACCAGAGCTGGAGCCCAAAACGCACGAGGCTGAGAGAAATATTTGGCTGAATGGGTTCATTTTCTGGCACTGGCCCAAAAACAAGTGGGAAAAGGATCATTTTGGCTAAAAAGCTACTGTAGACACAGGAAGGAAAACAGAAACATTTCCAGAGAGGTTCAAGAGGATTTTTTTTTTTTTTACCCAATAACAGCCAAATTTAGATCTATAGGAGCTCCTACAGCAGGTTTTCACCAGGTTTTCTGGCTGCAAGCTCCCTCCTGGTGGGCTTATAGCTCTAAATCACAGAATCCCAGAAGGGTTTGGGCCAGAATCAAGACCCAACACTCTCTCTCTCCCCAGGTAGAGACACTAATTAATTACAGAACTGCAGAGCCTTCTTCCCTGCAGGGCTGCACGACCAGTTTAATTCCACGAGGCAAGATTTTATGTCCTTTCATTTTATGGCAGAACAACAAACTCTTCTAAAGAGAGCGAAATGTGAATGACAGCAAGTCTAGACAGCCCAATTTTTTAAGCTGTAAAAACATAAAGGAGCACGGCTTGAGCAGCTGCTGTAAGAGGCACCAAAACATTATCTCCATACTGTGCATATTTGTCAGTCAAATTAGTGTCAAACGCTCCCCTGCTCAGGTACGAGGCCTCTTTTGACACCTTGCCCAGGACGGGTGTGAGCAGCGATGGTTTGTTCATGGCCACGGGGCTGCTCTGCCCCAGCAGCACTCCCAACTGCAGTTACTGCCCGATGTGACACCCCCTGCCAGCCCCGGGATCCCACAGTGATCCCAGAGATATGGGATCGTGGTGTGACATTCCCCTGCCAGCCCCGGGATCCCACAGTGACCCCAGAGCTCTGGGATCATGGTGTGACATCCTTCTGCCATCCCAGTGACCCCAGAGCTATGGGATCATGGTGTGACACTCCCCTGCCAGCCCCGGGATCCCACAGTGATCCCAGAGATATGGGATCGTGGTGTGACATCCCTCTGACATCCCAGTGACCCCAGAGCTCTGGGATCGTGGTGTGACATTCCCCTGCCAGCCCAGGGATCCCAGAGATATAGGATCATGGTGTGACATCCCTCTGACATCCCAGTGATCCCAGAGCTATGGGATCATGGTGTGACACTCCCCTGCCAGCCCACTGACCCCACAGCTATGGGATCATGGTGTGACATTCCCCTGCCAGCCCAGGGATCCCACAGTGACCCCATAGCTCTGAGATTAAGGAGTCACTGTGACATCCCTCTGCCGTCCCAGTGACCCCAGAGCTATGGGATCATGGTGTGACACCCCCTGCCAGCCCAGGGATCCCACAGTGACCCTAGAGCTATGGGATCGTGGTGTGACATTCCCCTGCCATCCCAGTGACCCCAGAGCTCTGGGATCGTGGTGTGACATCCCCCTGGCAGCCCCAGGGATCCCAAAGTGATCCCAGAGCTCTGGGATCGTGGTGTGACATCCCTCTGCCCAGTGGCCCCAGCTCAGGTGTCCCTGTGACAAGGGCCCAGCAGTCCGTGTGACACTGCCCCCGTGGGGCTCTGCAGCCAAAGGCAGCACAGTGGAAGCCCGGGGCTGCTGGGGGTTCCAGAAGGTTCCGTGTGCTCTCCGGGGCACGGCGGGGGCACACGGAGCCCTCCTGCCCGGGAGCAGCCCCTCGGCAGCCGGGAGCCGCCCGGGGACAGGAGGATTCACCGCGGACAGCAGCAGAAGGGGATCAGCTGCCAGCCCAGCGCACACTCGTGCTCCACAAACGTGGGGATTTGAGGCATTTGCCATCTAGACACTGAGTACTCAGACTGTTTTCTTCTCATTTGGAGGTTTTTTTAGCGGGCTTTATGTCAGAAGTGCTCAAGGGATGGTGAGATTCTTCCCATGGCAGCAGCCTACAGATCCTCTTAGCACTAATCTCCTTGTACAGCTGAAATTCCCTCTGAGCTGCGGTGCCAGGAGGTGAATATCCCAGGCCCAGGAGGCTGGGAGCTCTGGGCCCTTCCACAAGGCCCAGATAAGCACTGGGCAGGGCCAGTCCAGCCCTGAACCAGCTCCCCAGGGCCCGTGCATGGAGCACCGAAATCCAGGTGAAGGGGAAGGATTTGGGATTTCAGAAGTGACAGCAGTGTGCTGCAGCCTCCCCACACACGGCCAGCAGCTCACTGAATGTCTTCCAAGAGCAAACCGAGTGGCAGCTGGCACCAAATCCTTGCAAACCTGGCATCCCTGCTGAAGGAGCAAGCCTCTCCTTCCCCCAGCAGCTCCTCTGCCGAAGGGCCAGGCTTTGCCTGCAGGAGCACAGGAACCACTGAGGCAGGACCCACGTCGGCAGGATCCTCTCCTCAGCACCACTCCCGAAATGCCAAGTGCAGAATGCCAAAATGCCAGCAGCTCCTGCAGATCCCAGCCCACCTTCCACCTGGGATGCTTGCTGGGGTTCCTGCTCTCTGCTTCTGGGAACACTGAGATGATGAGCAAACCTCCCCAAGACAAGGCACCGATCTCCCCCCTGTCACCTGAGGTCACTCCTGGTCACTGCCAGCTGTCCCCTGAGCCCTGGGGGCCGAGCCCAGCCCGGGGCTGGGGGCACAGGGACAGGCTGGGCGGTGCTGCCAGCGCTCAGCCACTGCCTTGGCTCTCCTGGGGCTGGGGGAGCTCTGTCTTGGCTCCCACATCCCATTTCCTCTCAGGCAAACCCTCAGAAAAAGGAACTTTGCAATCTGCTCTTCCTCTCTCTCTCCCCAGCGTTTGAGTGCAGCAGCATCTCTGCTTTAGGCTTCCAAGGACCTCCACGGGAAATATTCCAACCCAGCCTTCAGGGCCTCAGTCATCCCAGCAGGAGCCAGCAGGAGCTGCTGGATGTGTCACCTCACCAGGAGGACTGTTAATAACAAAATGGAACTGAGTTCTGGTTTTAGGCCACTCCTAAAAATACATCTGGGAATGTTCATCTTCCAAAACAAGAGCAACCAAAGGCCCGTAACCTGCCTGAGATGTGTTCCCCTGGAATCTCTGAATGCTCAGGGACTCAGCTTCCTTCACGGCCCCTTCAGCTGTGGCTTGGCACCTGCCAGGGACAGTCCTTCCTTCACTGGGGGATCACAGCCCCAGCCTGGAGCGGCACCTGGGGCCATCCAGTGCAGGGAGCAGTGGGACACGGGGGTGTCCTGCAATAAAATAAATAACTGCAGTGCTTCAACCACAGCTCGATGGGACCCCTCGAGGGCAACAATGTCTGGCCAAGGTGTTCTGCCACCCATTTCCTCTCCTGAGCAGCCATTCAAGCCGTGCACACGCAGTTTTTACTCCCAGATTTAGGCATCACAGAAGTCAGCCCCCCTTGTTTCTGAGGAAACATCTCCCAGCACCTCAGCTGCTGCTTCAGTGCTCCCGCTGTCTCTGCACAGCCCGTCCTCAAGGGCACAGCACACAGAACGTGTGCTGAGAGCCCAGGCTGCAGCAGCTCGGGGACAAGGAGTGTCCTCACACCAGAGGACCCACGGTGCCATCGGTGCCCGTGGGCAGCCGTCACTCGGGGCTTTGGTCACTGCCCAGGGCCGGCAGGGCCGGGGGCAGGACGAGCTCTGCCGTGCCCCCAGCACAGGCTCCGGGTCAGGGGACATCTGATGGCATTCAGCTCAGCAGCCTTCCTCTGGGAAAGCAGCACAGATTCCCTTTCCTTTGCCCTGGATGCTGAGCTCGGCACGGTCAGTGAGCAGCCCCGCCCCGGTTCCCTCCCCAGCCACAGGACACCCGGGACCCGGCCCTTGGGTCGAATCTGAACCCAGTGGACGAGCAAAACCCTTAAGGGAAAGCCTGAGGGAACTCCTAAGGGTCAGGAGAAAAGCTGCGAGGTGGCAGCTGAAATTGTTCTCTTGACCCCTGCGACAGCTCCTCTGGGTTTGTGGGTTCTGTGAGTTCTGTGTGTTCTGTGAGTTCTGTGTGTTCTGTGAGTTCTGCTGGTCCTGTGGATTCTTTGGGTTCCGTGGGTTCCGTGGATTCTTTGGGTTCCGTGGGTTCTGTGGATTCTTTGCGTTCCGTGGGTTCCGTGGGTTCTCCTGGCACTGTGGGCTCCGGTTTCACCCCCGGCCGAGTTTGTTCCCCCTGTCTCTGTGTCTGTTCAGGGATCCAGCGAGGAGGAGCAGCACACGACCAAAGGCACGTCGCTGATCGAGAGCCAACACCACCATCTGCTGCACTGCCTGGAGAAAACCACCGTAAGTGCCACCAGCGCTGCGCTCCGGGGCCGGGCTCCGGGAGATCCCCGGGGACTCTCCGGGATTGTCCCGCTCCTGCCGGGGCTGGCACCTCCTCCTGGGCTGCCCACAGCAGCCTGCAGGGCGTTAAATGACCTTCCGCTTCCTTGTCTTTAAAATAATAACACAATTCCCGTGCAGAGGGATCGGTATGGATTATCTGCTCCCCTCGGCCCCTGCACAGAGCCAGAGCAGCTTCTCAATCAAGTCACCCGAGCAGGAATTTCAGCGAGGGGCCCGGGAGAGCCTAGAAATGAGGAGTTTCGTCTCCTCGGTGCCCCTGAGAGAGACCCAAAGCGCATTTCCCCGGTGCTGTCGGTGACACAGCCCAGCCCCGAGGGACAGTGCTGCTGTCCGGGCAGGGGGCTGCTGCTGGGGACGGCAAAGGACAGCCTGGTGACAGTGCCACAGGCTGCGGAACGTCACCTGCAGCCCGGAGATGGTCCGGGGAGGGTGAACTGTGCTCAGGGGGGTTCAGGGGTTGCCTGGCTGCAGGGGCCCGTGGTTTATCCCAAAGCCACCCGGGCAGTTGGTACAGCACGACTCCTCTGTTTGCATCCTGCCGGGTGCTGGGAGCCACTTTTATTTTGCATTACTGGCTGATTGTGTATGCAGAAGTCTTTGAGAACGTTTCAGATATTTATTTGATACATACGTTTTGCTTCCAGGTTTATATAAAAGGTTCTGCAGTAAAGGAACACATTATCTATACCATGATTCATTCTAGGGAGAATATTCAATATTGAAATATTCATGCCTTTTTCTATCTGCATCCATCATCAAGTGTACTTTTGATTTCTGACTGGCAAGGGTTTCTTTTAGACAAATCACCTTCACTGTCATAGTTTGGCTTGTGCTGGAATAGCACCACTTAGGCCTCAGAGATACACTGGAAGAAGCTGATAATTAATTACAGTGGCCTGAGCCTAATGAGCTCGTGCCAAGGGCAGTGAACTGATTCTTCCTGTATCAGTGACTGCTGGACTTGTTTGACACAACTCATCCTGCCTTTATTTCAATGTTACATCACCAGCAGATGTTTCACAGCCTGACTCTTCAGTTTAAAACCTGCCTAAACCCTTCAGTACCACGGCCACATTTCACAAACCTCTTTCATTTGGAACGTGAATTGGCTGAAGCACGCGGAGATTGCAGGGTCTGTCCTGCAGAAAGGCCCCAGGGATGTGACCCTGCCGGGCCAGGGAACACCTCTGCGGCTGCTGCCAAACAGCGCCCCAATCTGGGGTGTGGTGCCCTAATTAGTGGGCGTGGCATCCTAATTAACGGGCGTGGTATCCTAATTCATGGGCGTGGTGCCCTAATTAGCGGGCGTGGTGCCCTAATTGGTGGGCGTGGTGCCCTGGCTGTGTCAGCCCAGCGCACTGACAAAGGCTGATCGCTGCCAGCTCAAACCTGCAAAGACCATGAACATACTCCAAATGTTCCTCTTTGTCAGAAAACAATGGCAATAGCAGTGACACTTGAATTCTCATTAAAACTCGGACGGGAATCTGCACAACGGGGTTTTCCCCTCGTGTTTTTCAGGCAGTTTTTATTGCCGTGGTGTAGCACCAAATTCAGACAGCGGGTTTGGATTCTGGTCTGGAATTCTCGGGCCAGAAAGTCCGGTGGGTTTGTGCGGAGATCCTGTATTGATGTAATCTAACAGTGCAGCAGAAAATTGAAATCGCAGTAAAAGCGTTTTTAAACACTGAAGAGTCATTTTGTGAGCGAGTTGCAGGAACGGAATGAGGAATGTACCATGGTTGCAAGCTTGTTTCAATGGGCAATTCACCTTTCCCCAAGGCAGGCAGAGGATGCTCCGAGTGCATTATTTCTTGGCCTGGTCCCTGGGTTGTCACTGGCACACGATTCCAGCCGAGTGGCTGTGAATGGTCCCAAATCTGCCGTGTCAGATGACAAAGTGTCCCTGGAGTACTCGGAGCTGCCACAACAGAGAGATTACTTTGTCGTATTCCCAGAGCAGATGGAGTTTGTTCAAACAAAAGGAGGGGTTTTTCCCTCTCATTCCAATTCCCAGACTGAGTCTGGACATTCACAGGCTGTTTTCTCCGAGTGCTGAGTGCCTTGAGCCCAGTCCTTCAACCCAAACCTTTCCTCTGTGTTCTCAGAGAGTTGGATCAAACCCCGCAGTCTGTTGGTGACACAGCAGCCAAACAATCCCGATCTGTGACCTGTGAACAGCAGCCGAAACCTTTGCCTTTGGCTCTCAAAAGATCAAAGTGACAAAGCTGTTCTGGGTTTGGTTCTGTTCCCACGAACAAAACGCTCAAGAGCCGAACTGTCAGAGGGGTTCTGGTTGAGGGGCCTGAGAGAAGGTTGTGTTGCCCATTCAAACCGGAGCTGGAATGCTGAGGCGAGAGATGCAGTGCTGGGACTAAACTTCTGAATGTGGAATGGACAATGAATTGTGTTTTTATCTTCTGTTGGCATGGTGTCCCGTAGGGATTGTCCTATCTTGTGGATGATCCCCTGTTATCTGTACGAACTTCCACCATCAAGGTATTTCCTTTTCGATTCGATCTGTTTTCTCTGTGGTCTCTGTGACGTGTCTGGGCAGTGTTGGCTTATTCCTCCTCCTGCTCTTGTCCTGGCGAGTTTGTGCACGTGGCTCCCTGTGGCTTCCCGGTGCTCTGTGCCCTGTGGAGCTGTTTTTGTCCCACTGAGCTCTGGTGGCTGCCTCCAGCATGGTCGCTTTTGTTCCCCATCTTTCCTGAAGCCGACAGGGGCTGGATGAAGCCTGTTCACTCCACCTGGGTGTTCACAGCCACACAAATGAGTTCTTTCTTTCAGGATTTCTTGTTCCTTAGCACAAAAGCTCTTTGCAGATTCAGCTTTCCGAATTTCCTTCCCTCCGAACACTTTCCCCTCCTCACTGCCGTGTTTATTCCTCCCAGCTCATGCACTGCAGGGATGCTTTGAAGCCAAGAGCCAATGCAAGCATTAAGTTCTCTGGCCAGGTGATCATCCAAATAAAACATGATCCCCAGGCCTGAAGGAAAAGGAGCAGGAGCTCCTATTGGGTTCCATAACCACGTGGCATTCCAGACTATTTGAGACCATTCTGGAATCCAGACTAAAAAAAAATGAGCAGAAATTCAACCCCTATGGATCTGAGCCCAACAGATTGACAATCCCAGACTGTGAGCGAGGCAGCAGTGACTCCCTCACACTTGTGTCGCTGCAGCAGCTCCTCTCGTGTCCCTGCTGGCGCAGGAGAGCAGAACCTTCCCTGGCCGCAGCCAGGGCCGGGGCATTTCCCGCTGGGATCAGCCCTTTCGGGTGCAGAGAGCATCTCCCACAGCGCAGGGGCTGCCCCGAGGCCGGGCTGGCCGTGACCGCTCTGCTTCTCCCCCGCCAGAACCACGAGTTCATCGACGAGCAGCTCTTCGAGCAGAACTGCATGGAGAGCTCCATGCAGAACTACCCGTCCTCCCGGAGCCCGTCGCTGAGCAGCCGCCAGGGGCTGGGCACCTCGTGCTGCTCCCGGCGCAGCAAGAAGACCACTCACCTGCCCAACTCCAGCGTGCCGGCCACGCGCCTGCGGAGCATGCAGGAGCTCAGCACCATCCACATCCAGTGCAGCGAGCAGCCCTCCCTCACCACCAGGTACCGCGGGGGCGCGCCCGGGCACGGCTGGGAGGGCTGTGCCCAGATGTGGCCAGCTGCAGGCTGGCAGGGTTAGCAGGGCTGTCCCCAGATGTGCCCAGCTGCAGGGCTGGCA
The DNA here is from genome assembly GCF_009819655.1 of Sylvia atricapilla. Lineage (NCBI taxonomy): Eukaryota > Metazoa > Chordata > Aves > Passeriformes > Sylviidae > Sylvia > Sylvia atricapilla. The sequence goes on from NC_089164.1 coordinate 512,731, forward strand.
GGGTAAGCAGGGCTGGGAGGGCTGTATCCAGCTGTCCCCAGCTGTGCCCAGCTGCAGGGATGTCCCCAGCTGTGCCCAGCTGAAGGGCTGGCAGGGATGTCCCCAGATGTGCCCAGCTGCAGGCTGGCAGGGTGGCAGGGCTGGGAGGGCTGTGCCCAGCTGTGCCCAGCTGCAGGGCTGTCCCCAGCTGTGCCCAGCTGCAGGCTGGCAGGATGGCAGGGCTGTCCCCAGCTGTGCCCAGCTGCAGGGCTGTCCCCAGCTGTGCCCAGCTGCAGGCTGGCAGGGTGGCAGGGCTGTTCTCCAGCCAGGGGCAGGGGCTGGTGGCAGCCTCTCTGTGTCCCCCAGCGCTGACCCGAGGGAAGTGGCTCCGGCTGTCCCGGGAAGAGCCCGGTTAACTCCGGGCTCCGGGGCAGCTTGGGAGGGGCTCTCGGGACAAGGCTCTTCCCCCGGAGGGTGGCAGGGCACGGACCCGCCTCCCCAGGGCGTGGGCACCTGGCCAAAGCCAGCAGCGTCTGCCAGCCAAAGCTGCTGCACGGCTGGCGTGGGCCCCTGGACACTTCGCTGGTTCTCATGGTCCAAAAGTCTAAATTGCCTCTCTGAGCATCACTTGGAAGCAAATAAGAGGAATTTCACAGTGGTGTCTTAGTAGCTGTGACCTACAAAGCCATAAAGGACACAGGTTAAGTGTCCCTTAATAGAAAATATTCAAAATTTCATTTTATACATAAATTGCTGCACAAGAATCATTTATTCACCGTATAATTCCTGCGAATATTCAATTACTTTCCAAATCCCCCTCAGCCCATCACGTTTTTTGTGCACCGGGGCTGGTTTTGAACGTCCCATTCCTCTTCTCCCCACTCCCATCAAGGGGATGTGGAAACAGAAACAAAGCTGCCTTGGGGGCAGCAAGCGATTACTTGGTGCCAGAAGGGCATTTCAGAGCATGAATTATGAATGAATAAGTACAAAACAAGTCTCCAGCTATTTCGGTTTCAATATGACAATATTTTAAACCAGCACCTGAAGCAGTAATTCAGAGGAATGTCAGCTGTTCCAGGTGCTAAATCAGATGCTGGTGATATTTTAAATGTCAACACTTATTTCACTTGCTTATCAAACTGGGCAAGGACGGAGAGAGGAAAAATTAAAAAAAAAATAAAAAAGCATTTCAGTTATTTTTCCCGTGGAATGCACGCAGCTGGGTTAGCTGGTCCCCCGGCAGAGGCACCCCGCCCGGGGCTGCCCCACTCTCAGCCTGTGAGAGGTTCTGCTCCTGGGTGTCAGGATCCAGGAGGGCTCAGAAACCTTCCTCTGGTGAGTCAGTCCCGAGAACAGCAGCAGCAGCCTCCCCACGGGGAGCCTCACTCGCAAAGGACGGGCCTTGTGCCGAAAATGAACGTGTTGGGCTGGTAATAGCAGACTCCTGTAGCTGTGCAGATGCACTGAAATCAACCTATCATTTTCCCTCTGTAATTAATTATAGGATGCAATTGATGCAGATCTAATAAGAATGCTCCCAGCTGTCAGATCCTTGAAACTACTGCAGAGAGCAATAAAATAGAAAAGACCAAGGGACGGTGAATATGAAAGAGGTATTTGAAATGCAAGAAAGACAACATCTTTCTCGGAAAGAACTACCTGTGCTCTGAAAAGACGCACTACACAGGGCGGTGCATTTAGACGTCCTTTTAAATAAACCAGAATTGTGCAAGGAGGAGATGGAAACAGAACAATTTGCCCCGCGAAATCTGTCTCCTCACCAGGGGGAACATTACCAGAGCCCGGTGTAATCTGTGCAGACATAAATAGTGCCTTGCAGGAACGGGGTGGGGGGCGTTTAAACGGAGCCTTTGAATATTCGAGCCGAGTAAGAGCCTGATTCAGAGCCACAACCATCCCCATCCTTCCCAGCGCCTCCCCTCGCCAGAAACAAGCCGAGCGCTAAATTTATTTTCTAGTCGTTCCAGCCTCAACATGAAGCCGGACGAGGGGCTGAGAGCGAACTGCAAAGCCGCGCAGATGACCACGGCCATCATCAGCATCCCCACGCCGCCGGCGCTGACTCCCGAGGGCGAGAGCGGCCCCGGCAGCCCCGGGCCGGCCACGAACCTTCCCAGCGCCAACGTGGTCAAGGTGTCGGCCTTGTGAGGAGGGCGGCCCGGGCTCCGGGGACACGCGGCTGCGGGCGGGGACAGCGCCGGGGCCGCCCCGGGGACAGGGGACACTGCCCGGGACAGCGCGGGCCACGGCGACGGCGGGCCACGGAGCCTAACACTGTGTATCGCAGCACCTTTTTAAAGGTTTTTAATGGATAATATTTATTCATGAGGAAATGACTGAAAAAAAAAGGTGAAAAACAATGGATTTTGTGATTATTTTTTTTTTCTTCTTCATGGAGCAGAACCTTTAAACCAACCAAAATTTCACTTTTTTTTTTTTTTTTTTTTTTTTTTCTTTTATAGGAAAAGATTTAGACAAAAGAAGCCACCTGTCACAGCAGTCCCCTGCATCGCTGTGTGTGTGTGTGAGTGTGCAAGAGCCCCCGGAGGGAGGAGCCCAGCAGAGGCCAGGTGTGCACACACACACACACACACACACCTCCCACCCCTGGGTGCCATCCCCCATTTAGACTATTTTGTATCCGCCTTTTAAGTCAATACAGTGCAACTGCAAACAGTGTGTTTGTCTGCTAATTATTGTCTGTGGAAACATATTTGTGGAGAAAAAACAAAAAAACAACAACGACAAAGAAGACAGGCTTTAGTAGAGTTTTAGTCCCACCTGGGTATCTGCTTTCTATTTTTGTTATCACTTACTTGTAAGAGTGTGACTAGACTACAGTTCTGTATTTTTAAAAAGGAAAAAAAAAAAAAAAAAAGAAAAAAAAAGGTAGGATTCTTTTTTAATACTGTGCACACCAATGGCAAAGAATGAAAGCACTGAACTCAACTGCATCAAGCGTTCATGAGTCTACCAGAGGTTCCTTGTAATGTATGCCCATGCTTTTTATGGTTCGGTTCCTGTATAGAAATTCCTTTGCTAGCACTGGACGTGTAACCCATTGTAAATAGTAGCCAAATAATGTCTGGATTTATACTTGATAATTATTAACCCCAGAGCCAAATGCCTTGCATGGACAGAGAGGTGTTTGGCTTTTTCACAGTCTTAGGGCTCCAGTTGTCCCACCCTTGGCTCCTGGGCTGCGTTGATTTTGGGGATAGACAAGGTCAGCAATTCCAGTTCTCCAGGCCCAGCACAGGATCTGCCTGAGAAGGGGGAGCAGGAGCTGGGGAACCGTTTGTGACATGTGCTGCAGACAGCATTCTCTGTTCACTCTGGCTGTGGGAAAACCTAACCAGGAGCTAAGAGCCAACCAAAAACTGGAGAACACTGTGTGGTACTGCCAGGTACCTCCTGCTGGCACCGAGCTGTGCTCGGTGCTGGCACCTCCTCCCGAGGGAGGATCCGTGGTGAGGAAAGCCATGGACCTGAAAGAGCTGATTCCCCCTGCCCAGAGGAACTCCCTCCTGCCCTTCTGCCCTCCTGGAGCCCCTTTTCCAGAGGGGTCCACGAAGGGCAGATGAGGAACAGCCCCAGCCCCAGCCCCAGCCTGCCTGGCTGCTCCTGGCTCATGCACAAACCTCCCCAAGGCCAATGCTCTGCCCCAGCAGCCCAGGGGACAGGGACACCTCCCAGCCCGCCCTGAGCAGAGATTTTATCAACATCACTTAAGAGAACGGCTCAAAGAGTGTTTGAGGCTGCTTCAGCAAAGGGATGATGGTGGTTTTTTTTAACATCCGTCATGACCTCTCCCGGTGTAATATTTATATGCACATATACACACACATATAACTGATTACAGACACATACATGTATAGATAATTAATGCTGATTACACATAGGAGCTGCACCCTGCTTTGGCAGCACTCCTGCTGGGAGTGAGTGATGGCTGATGCATTAACTCAACCCCCCCTTAGAATCCTACAACATCCTAGGAACAGTAGGGCTACGCCTGAGCCTCCAGTAGCTGCACCAGCTTCCAGTCATTTATCCCAGTGCTGTAATATGTTACCCCAAACTATGTTTAGTCCTGTTTTAAAAGGTTTAGATGCTCTGCCTTTTGCTGCTTCCTGTAGGAGGTTATACTGCAGTTAATCTTACCATTACTGAGGTTTTTTTTCTCGATGTTTTAATTCATTTTAGCTTTGTTTTCATTAACTGTCATCATCTAGATCAGAGGCCTTTGCTCTCCAGCACTTGCCACCTTTGCAACCTCATCTCCACTGGCACAGAGGAGGGTGAAATGCCCCTGTGCTGACAGGGGACAGGAATAAAAATAACAAAGTCAGGGATTCCACGTGGATTCTTGGTGCTGCCTTTCTTATTCCTGATTTAGTGTGAGTGCAGATCCAGGCACCAGAATCTCTGTATCTGTAAATATCTGCCGTGGCAGCCCTCGTCCAAAGCACGACTGGGCTTTTAACTGCTGCCAACCAAACCTTTGGGAAAAGAGTATTACATTCTATTTTAAGAGGCTAAAAAGAAGGAGGAAAGCCTTCCAGGAGTTTCTGGCTGGCTGCTTGGGCACTGATTGCCACAGCCTCTGTTTTCTTCCAAAAACCAGGAATTGTTATCCCTGCTGGGGAACCACGGCTTGTGCCTCTGCCATGAAGTGGGCAGGTGCTGCCCCACGCTGTCAGCTCCTCACACAGGCTCTCAGGGGATAAAACCACAGAATTAGGGAAGTCTGAGCCTAGAGGAACAGGGCTAAAAGGATTTTTAACGGAGGCATTAGCTCCCCTTATCCTCTGAAGTTCCCCAAGTAAAGCTTCCAAAAGCACCTGGAACTGCATTGTGGAAACCCTGTGTGCCCCCCAGGAGAGCTGCAGGGACAGGGATCCACCCCACAGGGACAGGGATCCACCCCACAGGGACAGGGATCCACCCCACAGGGACAGGGATCCATCCCATAGGGACAGGGATCCATCCCACAGGGACAGGGATCCACCCCACAGGGACAGGGATCCACCCCACAGGGACAGGGATGGATCTGCCCTACAGCCCCTTGTCCCTGACCCAGGGAGGGCAGAACAGCTTTAGAACCCTTTAACAGCACGGAGAGCAGCCCAAGCCACCCCTGGGAATTCCTGACCCTCACCTGAAGGACGTGGCTCATTCCCTGCAGTGCCCCAGTGCTGCCCTGCCTTACCAGCACCCCAACCTCAGGGCACACCCGGCCCTGAGCCCACACAAAACCAGCTCCTGGCCCTGCCCAGCACAGGAACGGCACAGAACAGGAGCAACACCAGGAATGGGGCAGGAATGGGGCAGGAACAGCACAGAAACAGCCCCAGGAACAGCCCCAGAACAGGGGCAGGCCCTGGGAACAGCCCCACCAGTGCTGTGCTGGAATTGCAGCTCAAAGCCTTCCCCCTCCTCTCATTCCTTGCCACTTTCTATAGTTTTAGAAAAAGAGATAAAACTTTTTTTGTACAAAAGGCAAGTGGAAGGACATTGTTTGTGCAGATTTTCCTAAAGCAATATGAAAAGTATCAAAGGAGCAACTCCTTTTTCTGAGCATTTTATTTCTTTTCTAAAGCTTTTTCTGAAGGAAAAATATTTTCACTGATTTTCAGCCTATTCTATCAATAGATTTTCTCTCTTCTCACCTGGCACTGAGCTGCTGACAGGATTCACACCCAGCTGGCAGCAAATGATAAAAAATACCTTTCACACATTGGCTTTGACTTCTATTCTTTCCAAAACAGTTCCAAAAACTTTCCTTAAAAAGACAACCTGAGTAACACACATTGCTTTAGTGTGGAATAAACCTCAGGATAATTCAAAATACATCTTTCTTTAATTGGCCAGAAAGACCAAATTTAATCAGTGCCACTTGGTCAACCTAAACCTGTTGCTAATACACCTGTACTGCAACCCAGAATTTGTCATTCTAGTCCAGACACTTCAGGTGTATGCATGAAAATAAGATTTAAAGCAGCTAAAGAATGCAAATTTCCTTCAAGGTTTTGCTTTTTTATGTAAAGAGGTTGCAAAGATGTTGCACCTTACATGTATTGTAAAAAAAATACAGGAAATTAAAAGTCACATTTAATTTGTGTGTTGCAGCATCCCTTGGATTTGTAATATCTTAATCTGTTGGACTAAGGCAGAGCTACAAAGTCAGCACTCGTGGAGAGCTGGTGAACATCAGGAGCTTTGAATTGCAAACTTAATTCTGCTTTTAAAGTCAGGTGAATAAAACACCTTTTCCACATCATTCACCCCTCCAGTCCATCTCAGTATTTTGGTTTAGAACACTTGTTTTTCTCCAACACTTGGAGCCCACTGCAGTAGATCCGTGGGCTTAGAGCCCAAGGTTTGGGTTTTGTATTTGCCAAAAACGCTGTCCATGGTGACTTCTCTTTCTAAAACTGTAAGAGCAAAGGAAGGCAGTGAACGCCAGGAGCTGAGCAGCAGCAGCCTGGGCTCTCTCCCGAGTTCCTGAGCAGTCACTGAGTGAGCTGGGAGAAGTCATTTCACCTCTCTGCCCTCCCTACAGCCTGTAGAGCAGTGAGCACCTCCCCCTGCACTCGCAGAGCTCAATTCACAACTCCCCAAAACGCCCCAGGGGCTGAACTCTGGAGACAGAAGCGCTGCTCCTGTTCAGGGAGCAGAACCTGTGCCAGCAAAGCTGCAGGTGGAACAAGAGACAGAGAGCTTGAGAAACTCCCTCCTGCTGTTCCCAGCCAGGTGTGTCCCCGTGTGTGTCCGTGTGTCCCTCCCCTGTGGGTGAACCCAGTGCTGCCCCAGAGCCTGGGCTGGGGGAAGTCCCAAGGCTCTTCCCCACTGTTCAGCCACCGCTGGGAGCTCCCGGGGCTCCTTGGACCAACCAAGTCTCTAAAACCGGTCTGATGGTCTATTTTTGATAAACCAGTATGGCATTCCAATGCAACGGTGTTTTCTTTAGGAGTTCTATGTTATAAGAAGCTCTCGACCTTATTATTTTCTATTTTCGTACTTTAAATGGGCTTTGCTTTACAAATGTCAGAGGAGAGATCTGAAATGTACTGGACACAACTGCAGGTAGCTTCATTTGGGAACAACTTTCTAGGAGAACCAAGTTTCCTGTTGTCTTCTTTTGGAATTGTAGTGCATATGTTGAAACTTGTATATCATTTACAGTATTGAGTCTTGTGCCACTGCTGTACCTGATGTATCCAATCCGGATTAAACAGAGTATGTGCCACAAATACCAACAGGATGCTGTGATTCCTTCTAAAAACCTCCTGGGAGGTTCTTCTGGAGAACTTGGGGTGTGGATCTAGGCCATCTGAGTTGCCTTTAAATACTAATTAACTCTTCCCTAGGCAGTCATTAATGAAATCAGTGAGATGTCACAGCACTGCAATAATGCAGATACTGAAGTGCTCCTCTCACAGTGCCCTCTCTGTGACTGCCAAGAGCTGGAATCCTGTTCTCTTGGCCTTTTCCAGCTACACAAAGGGGAGGCCCCTCCCCGGAGTCATCTGTGGCACAAAGGGAGTGAGGCAGAGACAAAGCACAGAAAGAAAAACTTTCCAGCTTAGGGCAGAGGCAGCCCAGGGTCAGCACCCCGAACCAAGAACCAACCAGTTCCCATCTTCTCCTGCCCCAGGACAGCTCTGTACAAGCCAAACAGGAAATATCAATTAGTTTTAGCACTAATGGGTAACTCCCTTTCTCATTAAAGCTTCCCTGTAAGTGTGGGAAGTCTGATATTGTTGCACCCAGAGGGACAGACCAATTATGATTTCTGCACATTTTCTACATAATTAAATCCTCCACCGCACGGCTTGCTGCACACCTTGCTATAGAAATGTTATTTATACAGTGTTAATTAACTGGATTTGAATTAGCAATACGGGCTTTGAGATGCTCATTTCACTCTGCCACTTCACTGGGATATAATCAGTGCCTGGTGTTGACCAAGAGAATTACGGAAAATGGGATGATCACCGACTTGGAGCAGACCATGGAGTCTCACAGAGGATTCAGCCTCACCCAACAGCTACAGGGAGGGCAAGGCAGGCAGGAGGGAGGAGAGGCCCTGGCACAGGTGCCCAGAGCAGCTGAGGCTGCCCCTGGATCCCTGGCAGTGCCCCAGGCCAGGCTGGATGGGGTTTGGAGCCTGGGACAGTGGGAGTGTCCCTGCCATGGCAGGGGTAGAGCAAGGTGAACTTTAATGTCCCTTCCCACCTGAACCATCCTGGGATTCCATGAAATACAACTGGGATTGGTTTGTGTTTTCTCCTTTCTGACATTTCTTATGTGGGAATGGCTGCCTTTTATCATCCTGCTTTTACTTTGGATGGTAAAGATTCCAACTGAGCATGCAGCTGCCTTTCTTCTCCTTTTATTAACAAATGGTAACACTGGACCTGTGTAAAATGTTCATCAGACACAGCTGCTTATAAAAAGACTCCACTTTTCTTCATCTCAGCCAACACTGGTCTCATCTCATGTCCCTCAGAGTAGCACTGCTGTCCCAGACCTGCCCAGTCCTGGTCCCGACCAGCAGCATCAGGACATCCATCTGTGGAATTCTGGAATCAGTCCTCACCCTTCAGCAGCTCCTGGAGATAGACTGAGTTGATGTGGTAGGCATTCATGCAGCTGAACTGCCACTGGCTCCTGCTGTAGTGAGACACTGCAGTGTAGTAGCTCTGCCAGGCGTCGTAGTAACACCTCCAGTAGTCCTCATAACTCCAGCCCTCGAGTGGAGCCTCCTCCCAGGAGCTGCAGCTCTGCTCCTCCTCACCTCTGCTCCTGGCAGGACTGCAGAACTGATGCTTCTGGCTTTTCTTGTGTTTAGCAGTTTGTTTGAGGACTTTCTTTTTCACGTCGTTTTTCCCTGGGACGTGGGAGCGCTCCCGAGGCTTCTGCGGAGCAGGACAGGAACCTGCAGGGCCCTGCCGTGCTGTGGGCACAGCTCCTGCCTCCTGAGGGCCTGCAGAGGCCTCCAAGCACGAGTCATGGGCCCTGCTGGGAAAGGAATCCCTGGAGCTGTCGGAGCCATCGCTGTCAGCAGACACGTCCCTGGCTGCTGCTGTCTCTGGGTGATGTTCCATCTCCTCCCACTCCACATCCCCATTTCTGGGCAGCTCACGCCGCTCTCCTGGGCCTGAGTAACTTCTTAAAATCTCCACCTCTCTCTCTGACCCTTCTTTAATGAAATAATCATAGTCTTCAACAAAATCTGAGAAGCTCCAGGGATTGGTGAGTTGGTTTTTGAAAGAAGACAAGCATGGAATTTTGGGAAGGTTTTTTCTTAAGGTCTCCTCATCTGGAGCCTGAGTGCTGTGCTGCTCATCCATCCTGGAGATGGGTTTGACCTGATTCCTCTGCTCTGGGTGACATCCAGGAGTTTGAGGGGTTCTACTATTTTTCTGTACATTTGCAGGATTTGTGCACTTTTTAATCTGTTTTTGCTTTGGAGTCTTTTTTGGCCTTTGTACAGAAGAATTGTCCTTTGGAAGATTGGAGGGAGGCTGAGGTATGTCTGAGAAGCCATTCTGGACAGGCTGCAGCACTGCCTGCTCTGGTTTAGGACACACAGTGTCACAATTCACCACAGGACCCGGAGGTATTGCAGGTCTAACTTCCACCTCGCCATCCTCAAACTGCTCCATCATTCCAGGAGGGATTGGCTCTGCACAGGAGAGAAACCAGCAGCCACTCAGCCAAGGGCATCCTTCCCTCTGGAACTCACACAGGTACCCAAGTGAAGCTTCTCAGAATGGCACATCAGACATCAAGTGACGGCCACAAACCAACCCCTTCAATGCTTGCAAGAGTTTAAAGAGCCAGAACTTTTCCTTCAGAGCAGGCATCAAAGGCTGCTCAAGACAAACACCACCACAGAGTGTGGAGAGCGTGGACTAAACGCAAAGCAGCCCCAGCAGAGAAGCCCCACATCAGCCCCCTGGGCCTGGGTGAAGCTCAGACTAACAGCAAACCCCCAGCCCAGCTGACCCCCAGCACAGAGCCCACCTGGCAGAGGGACAAGCTGCAGGTTGCACTTCTGAGCAATTCCCATCATGGTGTTCTCCTCCTCGCCACGGCAGCAGTAGGTGACAGCCAGACCCAGGGTGCCTGTGGGACACAGCAGAGCAGTTAGGCCCCAGCAGAGGAAGAAGAGGAGCAGAGGAGCAGGGGCAGCAGGACAGGCCCAAGCTGTCCCCATGTCCCCATTCCCCATGTCCCCCTGTCCCCTACCCCCCTGTCCCATGTCCCTCTGTCCCCCTGTCACTCTGTCCCGCTATCCCTCCATCCCCCGTCCTCCTATCCCCTATCCCCTATCCCCCTGTCCCCCAATCCCCTGTCCCCTGTCCCCAGTCCCTTATCCCCCTGTCCCCCAATCCCCTGTCCCCTGTCCCCTATGTCCCCATGTCCCCCATCCCCTATCCCTCATCCCCTGTCCCCTTATCCCCAATCCCCCATCCCCTGTCCCCTATCCCCTGTCCCCCTGTCCCTCAATCCCCTGTCCCCTATGTCCCCAATCCCCTGTCCCCAATCCCCCATTCCCTGTCCCCCTGTCCCCTGTCCCCCATCCCCCATTCCCTGTCCCCAATCCCCCATCCCCTGTCCCCCGTCCCCACCGAAGCGCCCGGCGCGGCCGATGCGATGCATGTAGGTCTCCCAGTCCAGGGGCACGTCCAGGTTGATGACCAGGTTCACCTTCTCAGCATCGATGCCACGGGATGTCTGCAGGAGGGAGGAGGGCACTGAGGGCTGGGTAACTGCACAGAGCCTTCCACAGACACAGCACCCGCGGGTGGCGTGGGCCAGCCTCCCACAGGGACCCCAGCACAGACAGGGAGCAGCTCTGGGGCGCAACGGGGAAACTGGACACTGCTTTTGGGCCAGGACACAGAGTGGGTGGGGCTGCATGGGCCCTAAAAGCGTCATCTCAGTCCTGCCCCTGCCAGTGAGGAGTGGAGGTGATTTCTACTCCTCACGGTGAAAATAAGTCACGGTGGTTTATCAGCACATTTATGTTCTCTCCGATATCTCCAAACCAAATCTAGTCCTCTGGAGCAACTTTATGTGCAATACTTCTGCACGCTGTAAAATTTGCAGGGCAGTTAATGCATTTGAAATAGAATCAGTAAAAAGGTTGTTTGACAGCAGTAAAAGCTCACCAGGTCTGTGGAAATCAGAACTCTGCAGTGGAACTGCTTTAATTTAGCCATGGCATCGAGTCGCTGGTTTTGATTCATGTTGCCTAGGAAGACGGAAATTAGAAGCAGGTTACATTCCTCATCTTTATGCCCCTCACATTCCAGAAAACACCGCTTTGTATCATCAGAAACAAGTCAGAAACTTCCTCAAACAACAGTTCCAGATGAGTAAAGAAGGAACAAACAAAACTGGAGAACTCAGATCACTCATCACAAAAACAATTCTTTTTCTTGTAGACTGAGTCTTAAAAGACCTATGAGGATTCAAATCCTATTCTCAGCCATTTAACCAGAGGCCCTGCAAGGCAAGATTTCAGATAGATTTTCCTATTTCAGGTCACGTTTATGCACAATTTCAGGGGAATCAGAAAACTGTGAGTGGATTTACCTGAAATGCACTCGGCAGGGAAGCCTCTGGATGTCAGTATTTCAGCCAGATGTTGAGCCCTGAGGGAACACACACATTCAAAACTGGAAATAAAACCCCAGGCCAAACAACACCTGGGCAGTTCACAGGTTATTCCCCACAGCCAAGGACTGCAATCTGGTATTTTCAGTACTTCACACTGCATTCCTCAGGCTGTATTTCAGACCTGAAGATTCCAGACTGCTCTGAGAGCTCACAGGCCCCATAAATTTATCCACATGCACAGAAATTTACCCAAGGCTGGACATTACAACCACAGCTTTCAACCAAGCTTTGTTCAGGTGTTGGTTCAAGTGCTTGTTATGGTTATTATTTTTTATGTATTAATGTTTATTACCTGCTGTGCAAATTTGAGAAGACTAAGGCTTGGTTGAAAGGAATCTTGCTGAACAACTCCTGCAGGTGCTGGGTTTTTTCCTCAAAGGTTTTATGTGGGAGGGGATGGGAATTCACAATTTTGTAGTATTGCTTCAGCCCTGAGCAGGAAACCAAAACAACAGATTAGAGGTTGCCATAAAAACATGCACAGAGCTCTGTAAACATGTGATACTGCAGCTGAAGGGAAACTGCAAACAAGGACACACAGAAGAACCTCCAGGAGAAGTTTTTCTTAAAAGGCTGATTTTTTTTTTAATGGATAGAAAGAGCAGAGAGTTCCATTTGCCACTAGTATTTTAAAAATACAAAATCACAAACTAGTTTGGGTTGGAAAGGCCTTTAAAGACCTTCTTATTCCACTTCAAGATTCACTATAGCAATGTGGGGAATCAATATTCACAAGCTGAACACCTCAGGGGTGAAATAACAAAAAATCCTGCATTCCAGGCACGTGTTTTGGGCTTAGTGTCCTCCCCTTAATCTCTTGCTGACTCTGAGTGCCTTACCAAGAAGGGCTGGGTCCGTGGGGTTCAGCCTGACAAACGTGGGCTCCCTCATGTACCTGGTGAGAGCAGCAGCCAAGGACTCGGGGTAGGTGGCCGAGACTGCCAGCATCTGCTTATTGACGGGCAGGGAGGAGTAGATCCAGCTGAGAGACAAAACCAGGGGATTATTCACACAAGTGTGGCTGACCTAAGGACACGGCCCTGAGAGAGAGGAGTGCTGTGCCTCACTTGATCTGCTCCTGGAAGCTGCCCTCCTCCAGCAGCTTGTCGGCCTCGTCCAGCACGAAGAGCCGCACGCTGCCCGTGCTCAGGTAGCCCAGCTCGATCAGCTGCTTGATCCTCCCTGCAGGGGAGGGAAAAACACCTGCAAACACCTGAACTGAAACATCCCAACGGTGAACTTGTAAAGTATTCTTGAGCTACCGCTGAGGCTGTGCCCCACTGATGGCAACACACGCAGCCCACCCCGTCACTGAACCGGGCAGGATCCCGGGAGCCGAAACACAGCAGAGCTGCTCCCTCCGTACCTGGGGAGCCCACGGCAATGTGGCACTTCTTCAGCCTGCTTCTGTCCTGGCTCAGAGGAGTCCCCCCGATGAACACATGGCATTCCAAGCGTTCCATTTTTATCCCAATCGTTGTGATCACGGCGTGGATCTGCACAGCGATCTCCCTCGTGGGCGCCAGGATCAGGATCTGGGGGGGGGGGGCAAGGATTAGAAGGGAGGATGGAAGCCGCAGGATGGCGCTGGGAGCTAAGCCCCGGCGCCGTGGTGCTTTACCACGCGGTGTCTCACGGCCTCCGACGCCGTACCCCAAAAAGAGCGATTCCCCGTCCCGCAGCCCCGGGCCGGCTCACCTGCGTGGCGGGGCTCTCCAGCAGCACCGCGTCCAGGGCGATGGTGGCGAACACGCACGTCTTGCCGGTGCCAGACTTGGCCTGCACGATGAGATCTGCAAAGAGCGGCCAGAGGGGTGAGGGCAGCGGCCAGGGGGGTCAGCGCAGCCCCCGGCGTGTGCCCGGCCCCGCGCCCGGCCCGCCCGCTCACCCAGCCCGCAGCGCCCCAGCGGGATGGCCTTCAGCTGCACCGGCGACGGCCGATGGAACCCCGCCGCCTCCAGCCCCTCCAGCACCGGCGGCGACAGCAGCAGAGAGCCGAAATCGGAGGGGCCGCCGGGCACCAGCACATCGCGGGTGCGGAACCGGCCCGGTGCCTCCCTGGGCGCCGCCATCTTGGCGGGGCGGGAAGGGAAGTCTCGCGAGAGGTGCCCCGATCCCGCGCAGGGAGACGAGCGGTGCCGCCGCCAGGGGGCGCCGGACGAGCAGCGGTGCCGCCGCCAGGGGGCGCTGCGCAGGGAGACATGGCGGCGGCTGCGCCTCACGGAGCGGGCTGGGAACGGGCTGGGAACGGGCACGGAGCCGGCACGGAACAGCCCCGGGGCCGTGCTGAGCCCTGCCAGCTCGGCTGTACACGGGCTGTGCCCTGCCAGTCACGGAACAGCCCCAAACCACCGCGGAGCCCGGCTCCTGGCCCCGCACGGACACCCCAAAGGCAGCCCGGGCCCGAGAGGGGGTCACGGAACGCACCATCCATCAGCCTACAGAAAAGTACTGCAAAAACATAACAGTGCAGTATTCACACAGCAAAGGGCAAATGTGTTCATCTGTATGTGCGTTACTACTACCCTCTGTAGGCCACTTATTTTAAATCGTGGGTGGGTTTATGAATATGAGCTTTTATCTCAGCGCTTCAGAGGCGCTGGCCGTGCATTTTCCATTCATGGCAGGGGGAGCTGGAAAATCTCCACAGTGGCTTTTTCTGTACAGCACTTACACTGGGTCATTATTCCTGCAGTGCCGGGCAGCCTAAACCAAATTAATGCCTTTGGTGTATCACGGCTTGGTCACGCCTTTGAAATTCCTCATCTCTATATTCCTGATGGGGGAGAAGAGTCCCTCAGATTCTGTGCAGTTATTTTTTTATTCTGATGGCATTTTCCTATGAATATCTGAGTAGCAAACACTGAACCCTGCAGGACAAAGAGCTGTTCCAGTTTGGAGCCCTCCGCCAAGGGAGACACCAGGTGATTGGGACTGTGCCCCAGAGCACAGGTAACAGGATCTGCAGGCATTCTGCTCGTCCAATTATTTATATTTTTTAATTTTTGAGTGGATATTCTCATTGGTCCTCAAGGGGAAAGAGTCTCCAACATGAAATAATTGTCCCTGGATAAATCTGGGAAAGGAGACAGACAAAGACACCTGGCCAAATAACAAACATCTGATTAAATAGAGCCTTTCATAACCCTTTTAAATTGATGTGATTTGAACAGACAAGGAAGAGCAGTGAGGAGGGACTGTTCCCGGGGGAGAAGGACAGCGAGGAGGTCACAAAACAAGCCCCAGGTGCCATCGCAGGGACTGCTCCTCTCTCTGTTTTTCTCACTTATCCCTTTTCTCCCAGGGTTTCAATAGTTGCG
Source organism: Sylvia atricapilla (assembly GCF_009819655.1). Lineage (NCBI taxonomy): Eukaryota > Metazoa > Chordata > Aves > Passeriformes > Sylviidae > Sylvia > Sylvia atricapilla. The sequence goes on from NC_089164.1 coordinate 527,748, forward strand.
ATATAACCGAGGTGATCTGAGACAGCCGTGATTCTCTGTGGTGCATTAATGAGACATTCAGACGCTGTCCCGTCATTCACAAGGATGCTGCTGTTAGTTCATTTCCCTTCTGCTGCCCGAGGCAGACAGACTCCGAACCCCGTGTGTGAGACACCCTTGGCAGGTTTGCTGTCCCTCTCCCGCTGCTTTTGGCCTGACTGAGGGAGCTGTGACACATTCCAGCTCCCGCAGCTCTGTCAGCGGATCCCAGGGAAGGAAGGTTGTGTTTTAACCCTCATCCCCGCAGTAAATGCTCCCTGCTGGTGCTCCTTTGCCCTGAGCTCGGTGTAGGTGCTGTGAGTCACGGCATCAATAGGGATCTTGGCCCCGCAGGCCTGGATCTGGCTCTGTGACTCTCCGGCACCGAATTCCCCTTGTCACCCTTCCCGTGTCAGCGCCGCCACCAGGAATCTGCAGCTCGGCAGTGACATGGCTTTGCCTTTGCTCGCAGTGAGGAAGAATCCCTGCTCAGGGCAGCCTTCGGAAATCTTGCCGTTTAATCTGAATACTCTGCAGGCAGAGTAGGTCCTGGGAAAGGATTTAGGTAAAAGAAGCAGATGAGACATCCTTCAGAGCGGGAGTATTACTAAAATTACAGATTCTTTTGAAGGGATATAAACTCTAGCTTGGGGTCATAAAAATCCTTGAGGTTTTAGGATGTAGAAAAGCCCTGCTAGGGAAAAAATTCTTCCTCCCATACACACTGAGAGCATGTTTTATTCCTCCAAGAAAGTGCTCACCACATTTTTGGCCCTGCTGGAAAGTGCACATCACATGTTTGATTTTAATTCTGTGCTGGATTGATTCTCCCCTGTATCTGGGTATCGATGTCTCAGCTTTAGGTAAATGATGTTCTAAGACACCTCTGACTGCTGCTGATGCTCCAGGTCAGGTGGTCACTACCCCAGACTATTTCAGCCCAACACCTGCAGTACCAGGACTTAGTGCTTCTACTAAATACTTCTCACAAATTTATCCATCTCTCCTTTTGTTACAAATCAACTTTTCATTCCCACCACCTAAATTCCTGTTGTGTCTCTTTGAAATACTGAGGTAAAACGCTCGTGGATAATTTGCATTGGCTTCCAGAACTGTTGGGTTGTGTCTATTTTAAGAATATATTCATTATAGATTTGGACATTGCTTTGCTACTGCGAACAGGCACCAGCCTTGCCTTATTCCTTTGCCTTCAAAGGGTTTTGTCTTTCAGATCTGCCAAGACATGGAATTATTCAGAGCAAATCTGGTTTACATAATATTTGTAGAATATTTTGAAAGTGAGATAATCTCATCCTCCTCTCCCAGATGTTTTCAGATTAAGACAGGGAAGTTTCTCTGCTCTCTGCAGCACGTGTGAGTCACTCTTTGGAGTGTGGGACGTATTTGTGTTTACACTGCCATGGAAACTGTGTTTGTTCTCTGTGCAGTGGAGCCCAGGACAGTGAAAGGGCCATTGATCCCAGCAGAGACAGTGGCTGCAGGCTCACCACCCAAAATTGACTCCCAGCACCCTGCACATGACTTGTCCTCTGGAAAAAGAAGCTGCATGGCAAGTTACCAAGTAGCAGCAAGTCTTGGGAGCAGCAGAATCTTCTCTTGTTTTAGTGACTAACAAAGTTGTGGGTTTTCCCCAGCGGGTCTGGTGTGTGGAGCTGGCATACATAACGACGGTGAGGAGGAGGATGGTGATGCCTTTCCATCCATCTAAGGCTCATTGCAGTGCCCTCCTGTGGGATGGATTTGGGTCCTTGTCAGGCACGTTCTTCCCGAAGATCCCCAGGCTGCAGATGGAATCTCCAGCCCCTGGGGGAGTCACCACGGGCAGGGTGCAGCTGCAGATAAAAGACCTCAGGGACGGGTCAGAGCAGCGACTGCAGCCCTGCAGAGAGAAATGCCAGTGTTCTACTCCTGTTGTTTTCCTCCAGATAAATAAACATCATCCCATTTTAATCTTAGATACCAAGATCTGCTAAATTATTTTTTCAGCTCGTATGAGCAGGATCTAGGTCAGGCAAACGCAGCGAGCCGAGATGAAATCCAGTGGTGGTTCAGCACAAGGCACACAGAGGCTGCACAGGAGCTGCCCTGGTGCCCACTCCTGGCTCTCCAGTGCAGGCAGAGCAATGTCAGGGGCTGGAATTTAGCTGGAGCAGCATTAAAAGTTTTCATTTTGAGGATGGGCCATAGAGAGGCTGGGGAATGTCAGAACTTTATGAAAAGGCCACAAGTGCAGGGACTGTGTGCACTAAATTAGACTTAATGGAAGCAACAGTCAGATTTCCAGGGGTGTTTTATCTCTTTATGCACAAATATAAAACCAAAGTTCTGACATTATACCCTTACCTATCGTGGCTGGTTGTTTCTGCCCCAGCGGGTTTAAACAAGGATGGATGCAATTCAGGTCATGCTGCAGCTGAAGTGGGAGGAAATTCTGAAAGGTCTGTCGTCAGTGTGCAGGAAAGTCGAAAGGAAAGAAAATTCAGTGATAACCACTCTTGTTAGTTCAGCAAAGAACAGTCACGTGGGAGCCTGGAGAAACCAGATCAATGAACTGAAAGACAACAAATGAGATGAGCCTTCAGCTGTGAAAGGATGGATGTTCCCTCAATCAGGAAGGAACGAGGCAGTTCACAGAAGTGGAATACTCCACTCTGAAGGAGTATTCTAATTTTTGCCCAAGGATCTCAGTTCTTCTTTTTATCCTGAAATAAACCATGTAGCTTTCTGCTTGAGGGTGTTTTATTCTTGGCTCTGTGTTTTCTCGGAGATCTGATTTTCCACTGCACTGCACCATCTGCTCATGGTTTACACCACGACGCAGTGGAAGGAGTGCAGGGCCTGGCATGAGGTGTCGGTGCTGCTTTGAACCAGTTGTCTACACGCAGGAGAAAAATGCTGCTTAGGAAGGAAATCCTACTGAGAAAATATTTCAGATTTTTTCTCTCCTCTTGCAAGTTCCCAGGAGTTTGGAGCACATGAATATTCTGGTCTTTTCTTTACCCTGTGCTCGTGAACTTCTTTATCAGTCTCCTGGGACAGGAGCAGCCCCGGAGGCTGGAAAATGGATCAAAAAGATGTCCTTAGCAGAAGCCAAAGAGAGCCTAGAAACTCTTCCTGTTCATCTGCCAGAAGATCACAGAGTTTGGTGTCTTGCAAGAGGCACAGGATCTTGCAGCATCTGCCACTTGCTCTGTACACGTGCAGGTGGCCTCCTGAATCCCTGCCATGAGCTGGGGGTAAGACACTGTGTAAGTTCCATTTGATCCCTCCAGTGACGGCGGGTGTCCTCCTCGCTGTGCCGCAGCAGTCGGATCTGAAGGCATCGCTCCAGCTCAGCAGCGATGCAGTGACCAGACTTGGGGGCCCTTTGTGCCACGTCTGGGACACTGCAGGGACACTGGGTCACTCCCTGGCATTCCCTGTGCCCCCGGAGCAGAGCCAGGGACAGTCCTGGGCTCCACTGGGGCCATCCCAGCCGTCCAATGTCCCACTCCCGCCTGGCTCCTCACCCTGCCATATGCTGGGATAGGCTGTGGACATCCACACCCAACCCCGGCCCCTGGGAACAGCCAGCTGGCCAGCAAATCCTGCCAGATTTCAGGGAAAAATCACATTTTTCAGGGAAAAATCATAGCTGGGCTAGGTGGCTTAGACTGTAAGAAAGACTCGAGACCAGCAAGTACCCACCCACACCATGGCACGGCCTGCTGGAGGGGATTCACTTTTTGATACGGTCGTTTCTTTAATAAATTTTTATTTTACTGCCCCACGTTCTACAGAGCCTCGAAGAGAGGAGCTGCTCCCTCGCTGAACAGATGGGAAATGGGAGCCCTGAAATGAGCGAAGAGACAGGGAATTTTGACCCATAATAACCGAGACACTGGAAGGATCAATAAGCATTAACTCTGGAGTGTTTTCCAAACACATGTGAAAGGGCAGATTGCAAATTTCCCATTTCAATTGGATTTTGACACAAAGGTCAGCTTTCAAAAGCACTGAAACTGACTTCTACAAACAAAGAAGCAAATAAACCAAATCCAATTACCTTCTATGAAAAATGTATTCCTCCAAAAAACAAAGACCTGGAGAGGCAAAAATTTTAGCCAGTCTTTGTGAAATTTATGGGGCAAAACCCAAGTTTTTAATCTCAAATTTGAAAACACAAACTACTATCTGTCCTCCTATCAAGTTCTTCAGCATTGCAGAATGACTCTGCCAAACCTTGCTAAATTATCACGGGGGACTCAGCATTTATCATCTAAACAACACACTTCGCAAATAAGATAAGAATGATATTTATTTGTGAGAAACACTCAAAACTTCAAACTCTTTCAGACTCGGTGCAGTTATGGAGTCTGATGATCCAAAATCGTCTGTATTTTTTTTCCCCGGCTCGCATGTCCATCTGTTGAGTGTCCTGTGGTGAGAAGCAATATTAGAGCTTGTTGATCCGAGATAAAAGACTCCCGCTCCGACATCCCCACAGCCCGGAGATTTCCCGGTGCTGCTGCGCTCAGACCGACACCGCGAGGGGAAACTCGTGACAATGAACCCGCAAAAGCCCTGCCGACACCTGCCCGTGCTCCGTGCGCTGTCCCCGGCTCGGCCCGTGTCTGTGTCCCTGTCCGTGTCCCTGTCCGTGTCCCTGTCCGTGTCTCTGTCCCTGTCCCGGCCCCGCCACAGCCCGGGGGACAGGCACAGGGGACACCGCCGCCAGGACAAAACGGGGACGCCGCGACCGCGTGCCTTTGCAATTTCTCCCGATTAATGCCATGTAGGTTAATCCGTGCTTTCGGTGGGGTGGTCCGCGTCTGCGGAGCGACGTGCCCAGCGCACAGCGGGACCGGCTAAAGGGCCCGGTGGGGCCGGGCGGAGCGCGGGGCTGCCTCTGGGGAGCGCCCGCCGCCTCCGGCGGGGCTGCGAGCGCCGGGGCCGCCCGGGGGATGCGCTGTGCGCTGCCCCCGCCCGCACACGCGGCCCCGCCGCCGCGCTCAGCGCCTGCCGCCTTCTGCCCTGAGTTCTGCCCGGCATCCTGCTCCGATCCCTGCTCCGAGCCCTGCCCCGCATCCTGCCCCGAGCCCTGCTCTGATCCCTGCCCCGAGCCCGCTGTGAGCCCTGCCCCGAGCCCTGCCCCGAGCCCTGCCCCGAGCCCTGCCCCGCCGGCAGCCGCCGCCCCCCGGAGCCGCCCCCGGCCAGCGGAGCCCCGCTCCCCTCCGGCCAGCCCCGGCCAGCCCCCGGCCAGCCCCGGCCAGCCCCGGCCAGCCCCGGCCAGCCCCCGGCCAGCCCCGGCCAGCCCTTCTCCCCTCCCCTGCCGCGGCGGGGCCGCGCCGAGCCGGGCCATGGAGCAGCACCTGCGGCGCCTGCGGCAGGAGCTGGTAAGGGCCGGGGCTCGGGGCAGCGCGGCGGGGGCGGCTCTGGAGCGGGGCTGGGGGTCCCGCCGCTCCCGTCCCCGTGAGCGGGGCAGGTCCCGGCTATGGGGCGGGGGTCCCGGCTATGGGGCGGGGGTCCCGGTTATAGGTCTGGGATCCCGATGCTTCCGACCCCCTGAACGGGGGCAGGTCCCAGGTATGGGTCGGGGGTCCTGGGTTGGGGGTCCCGGTTATGGCTCGGGGGTCGCGGTTATGGATTGAGGGTCCCGGTTATGGGTCAAGGTCCCGGTTATGGGTCAGGGGTCCCGGTTATGGCTCGGGGGTCCCGGTTATGGGTCAGGGGTCCCGGTTATGGCTCGGGGGTCGCGGTTATGGATTGAGGGTCCCGGTTATGGCTCGGGGGTCCCGGTTATGGGTCAGGGGTCCCGGTTATGGCTCGAGGGTCCCGGTTATGGCTCGGGGGTCGCGGTTATGGATTGAGGGTCCCGGTTATGGATTGGGGTCCCGGTTATGGGTCAGGGGTCCCGGTTATGGGTCAGGGGTCCCGGTTATGGCTCGGGGGTCCCATCCCCGTGCGCGGGGCAGGTCCCATCCCCGCCGGCGGTGGCCGCTCGGGCTCGGTCCGTGTGTCCGGGAGGAGCGCGGCGGGGACGCGCGGGGGCTTTAGCGACAAGCTGCCAGCACAGGTCAGGGATCAGAGAATCAGCCACGGAGATGGATGGGAACAACTTTGTGGCAATCCGAAGGCTGTAAAGGGAGCGCGGTGGCGCCTCCGGGCCCCGTGCGAACCCTTCCTCCCGAGGACAGCCTTTGTGAGGAGGGAGCGGTGTCTGGCCCCGCCGCTCCTGCCCGGCTGGCCGCGGCCGGGCCGTGCCGGGGCTTGTCCCGCTGCCCTCGGGAGGAGGAACCGGCACTTCCCAAAACAGGCTTCCAGGGGGTCTGCGGGATCCTGATAAAGAGACCATGAGAACAAAAGGGGAGGACGAGGCAGAGCGAGAAGGGGCGGGTGAAGTCTGGGGACGCCAGGAGCTCCCGGGCTGGGCTGGGGAGGCTGGTTTCGGCCGGTCGGTGCTCCGTGGGCTGTGTGCGGTGCTGCCCTGCAGGAAACATCCCGTGTGTGTGTGACAGCAGTCCCTGCGGGCGGGCCGAGCTCCAGCCGTGCCCGGGGCAGCCGCGGGGCTGGAGAGCCCTGTGCTCCTCAGATCTTGTGAAACACGGGCCTTTTCCTCCCGATAAATGTGGCAGCGGTGACATTTGACCCGCTGGCGTTCCCAGTGTTTCCCCAGCAAACGCGGGAGGTGAAGAGCGAACTAAAACAAAGGAAAATGGGAGTCACTGGTGTGCTGCACACGGAGAGTGATGAATGAAATGCAAACTGCAAACCAGGTACAGAATAATCAGAGAGCTCCTGAAAATCTGACTGAGTCAGAAGGTGAGATGGGAGAAAGAATAACTTCCAGAAGAACATCCTAAGAATAGGGTTCCTAAATCAGTGTTTTGTCCTCTGGCCAAAGTGGTTTTGTTATCTGAGCAGTATTTCTGTAGAGGAGCCTAAACACTGCACCTCTGAATCTAAACCAGGACTGTTTTGTAGTGCAAAGTACAACTTGTGAAGAGTCAATATCTTCAACAGAAAGGCAGATCCCTCTCACTTAATGTGAAAGGCAGGAAAAAAATACTTTGAGTGAGAAAATTCTGGCTTTTTTTTTCACTCCTTGTAGGAATCTCTTTTTTTCAATTGTAAAAATGCAACAGTTTTTATTATATCAATAAACCGTGACCTAGCCAGACAGAATTCTGTGTGTATGCTCGGCTTAAAAGACCTGGGAAGGGGCAGTTGTCACCTTCAGCTGGACGAGCTGTGACTTGACTGAGAGCAGCCTGGGTCTCCTCGCGTTTGCTTTGCACCAGTCACATTCGTTCCCCCTCCCACCGCCCGGGTTTTGTTACTCAGACTTTAAAACTTCCTTTCACACGGGTTCTGCAGGGATCCCAGGGCAGTTGTGGGACATCTGCAGGGTGCAGCTGGCCAGGGGTCACCTCCCTCAGCCTCCGTGCAGCTGAGCAGCTCAGCCTGGAGTGAAAGTGGGAGCAGTGGCAATGGGAACAACCATCGCTGGTATCCTGAGCGGTAACAGCTTGTAAAAATCAGTCCCCGTAGCCCGGAATTAAAATAGATTACTGTTTGTGTGAGGAGCAGCGAGCAGGGACAGCTGGGCCCATCTGCACCACGGGCTCTGGAGCTGCTGCTCTGCCCCTGCCCGGCCTTTGGGTGCCCCAGGGCCACGGGCAGCAGTGGTGACAGTGGCTTTGGCCCCAGTGAGTGGGGCAGGGGACAGTCCAGCCCCGGCAGCCCCCCGGATTTAGGAGCCCCAGGCTGTGCTGTGCCCGGGGAGCAGCGCTGCTGGGCAGGGAGGTGCTGCAGAGCTTCCCTCTGGATTTATTCCTTACCCTCCGTGAGGAGCCAGGTGTATGAGGGCTGCTCAGGGTCACACGGCAGGGTTAGAGACTGTCCCATCAGCAGAGGGACAGTCTCAGTGCAAGCAGCCTCTGGTTTGCTGAACCAGACTTTTGGCCAGTTTTGAGGAGGGGATTTTCTCAAGAAATAGTGGATGTCGGCCCAGTTCCCAAGGAAAGGTTATCTTCTGGTGCAAGCCAACCCCCAGCAGTGTGAGATAGGAGGATTCCAGCTCTGGTTTTCCTTTCCCTTGCTCTGTTTATTGAAAACACGTTGAATGTGCCCCGAGAGCACGGCGAGCCGTGCCAGCAGGGCTGAGCAGTGCCAGCAGGGCTGAGCAGTGAGGCCGGGCTGTGCTGACCCTGCTCTTCCCGTTTCCTGTGGCAGGGCTCTGCCAGCGCTCCCCAGGATCACTCCCAGCCCTTTCAGGCAGCCGGGGGATCTCCTGTCCCAGCCGCGTGCTGCCGCTGTAAGCTGATCGTCTCTGGCATCTGTGGTGTCCCTTTGATTGGAATTCATCCAGAGGCTGGGCGGGCACGAGAGCCTCAGCTGCCACAGGCATCCACGGCCCGCGGGGATGGGGACACCTCTGCTGGGCTGTGTCACCCCGGGCCCCTCAGCCCGTGTCCGACACTCGGTGCCAGCTCTGCGCCTCGGGTGCAGGACATGCCCCAGCGCTCCTTCTCCTCCGGGAGCCTCTGGGGATTGCTGGGCTCGCTGTGCCTCGGGGAACCTGCCGTGCTGCTCTGTGGCCGTGGGGAGGGACAAGTGGCACTGCCGCACTCCTGTCACCCGTCCTTGCCCTGGCAGTTGTGAAATGTGCCCCAGAGCTCGGGAATTGCCCTTCGTGCAGCTCATCCCCATCCTCAGAGCCCCCTGGCCCTTTGGGCTGCACTGGGACCCTGCAGAGGGTCTGAGGCACGGCAGGGCCGTGTGCCTGCTCCCCGGTCACTGAACAGGGCAGTTCTCTCCGCTCAGGGGCTGATGGAGCAGGAGTTTTGTCTTGCTGAGGGGTCAGCAGAGGGGTTTCCTTTCCGTGAGGGGTCAGATGGAGCAGTTTTGTCTTGCTGAGGGGTCAGCAGAGGGGTTTCCTTTCCGTGGGGGGTCAGATGGAGCAGTTTTGTCTTGCTGAGGGGTCAGCAGAGGGGTTTCCTTTCCGTGCCCCACGCCGCACTGGCAGTGCTTCCTGCGCTCTGCCACCAGCACAGGTCACACTGACGGGCTGCAGCATCGCCCTTGGCCCCTGGGATGGGGCCTGGGGCTCGTCTGCAGCTCCAATAATCGCTGTTTTCTCTCTGGGTGCGGGGGGCAGATTCCCCTGCCACGTGCTTTGTGTGCCTGGAGCAGGTGAGGGGGCACAGGCAGCTCTGCTCCGAGTGTCGTGGTCTTTCAGATGAATCCAGGACATTTCTGGGGTTTCTGTTGCTTTCTTCTGGGAGGAAAAGGATTTAATTAACCGCTCTGACTCGAACTTTTAATGTTCTCCCTGCACATTTGTCATAAATGCATCAAATTACTGAGTTTGATAGAGTCTGACTCCCTTCTTACATGAATTTATGTCCTGGTAGACAATGTTTCTTGCTATGAATATCCTGCAGGAATAGAACATTTGGTCTGAGTGAAAAATACAGCCAATTATTTTTACTCTTTGTCTCACACTGGGTCCTATTCCGGTAACTGTGTCAGGCTCCAGAGGAGCTGCTGTTTTCATTGCTGCTCCCTCTGGAGGGGCAGCTCGGGCGCTGTGCAGCCTGTGAGGCACAAATGCAGCCCTGAGGGTCCGGGGTCGCTGCTCCAAGGGCAGCAGTGGGAGCAGGCAGCTCCTTGTGTGTCTCTGCTGCTGCAGGTCCCTTTTTGGGTGCTCTAACCCAGTGCCAGAAGGTTGGGGGGTTGTCACAGGTTCCTTGGTGTTCCTGAGGGAAAGGTGCAAAGGAGTGACTTGACAGCAGATGTCCTGTCACGGGTAACTGGGGAGAGAAGGCAGCCACAGGCTCTGTCCTCTGGGTTATTTCCAGAGCAGTCACCTAAAGATGAGGATGGGTATTTTCAGACTCCCATCTCCACATAACCAGGAATGTTAAAGAGCAGATTCCCAGGGAAGCAGGGCTGGGCTGAAAACTGACATTTTTACCATCATCTTCAGTGGCCTGTCCTGTGGTCCCTCTTATCCGTGGGTTGTGAGTCAAAGTCTGAAGATTGGAGTTACTTTTGGCCCATTTTTATCCGGGTTGAGGAGAATTGATTTTTCTGGTCTGCCTTTAGGCACAGGGAGTGTTGTTGGGAAGCACAGACCAATATCCTTGCAGTGGGAAGGAAGGTGGAGAACGGAGTGATGCGTGTGAGTTTTCATGGTTAACATGTGCTCAGGATCCGCAGGAACTGCTGTGAGGGTGAGCCTCGGGCTCAGCCTCAGCGTCCTTCCTCTGTCAGCTCACCTGAGAGCTCAGTGACCACCCCGTGTGCACCCACACGCCCCGTGGGGACAGGAGCTGGGACTTGGAATCACAGGGATCAAAAGCCAGGGCTGCAAGACGAGTGCAGGCCCTGGGCATCCCCCGGGGCAGGAGAAGGCGGGTGGGACGTGGAGCTCTGTGGGAGCTGTGCCCAGCCACAACTGCAGCCTTCTGGGGATTAATCCAGTTAGTGACCCAAAGGAAAACACAGGAACAACATGATCAGCTCAGCAGTTCTAAAATAATTTCAGTCTCTATTATGTCATCTGCTTTAAATACCGATTGTTTGGGGCTGGCTCTGCTGCCCATCAGAACTATTATTAAGAACCATTTGCCATTTGTTCTTTCCTGTCCTCTTAGCAATAACTTCCTGTCTGTGCATGTCTTTTCCCTGAGAGCTGGACATCTGTCTTCCTCCTCGCTGTGACAAACACACTCAGGGCTCTTTGGCCCAGCTCTGTGTCCTGGGGTTTTCCTTTCCTTCAGCAAGCTGCTGCAGGCAGATGTGGGGGTGGGCTGGGAGTGCAGACATCCCAGCTGTGGCTCCAGGAGACCCTTTGGAGATCCTCTGGAACTGGATTCTGAGAGTTTGGAGATGTCAACAGAAAAACATCACTTCCCAGAGTGGCTGGGGAAAGTTGCTCATTCACCTGGGAAGTGACCAGGAAAATGTCGGGTTTGTCCATCTCAGGGCTGAGTTTGATGAGACGCCAGTCCCTGCTGGGGAGGTTCCTTGGGACAGGCTCTGCCCCTCTCTGCTCAGCAGTGCTGGGAGGTCACTGCCTCCCCGGCTGTGGGCACCTGGGGCTGTTGTTTGGGTGAGGAGATCATGGGGAGGGACTTCCCATGGGACTTCCAAAGCAGCTGGTGCCTTGGCTGCTCAGGGTGGGGCATTCCCAGTGCAGAACCCGCTCTGGATACGGACTCTGGAGGTTTGGGTTTGGTTCCCCCCATGTTGAACATTCCCTTTGATCGTTTGAAAGCGGAATTTTGAATTTTGCACTTCAGTTTTGGGTGCTTTGGGGTGCCTGCAGTTTGACTTTGCTTTGGAGGAGCACTGAGGCAGAGCACAGGAGGGCTGGGCCAGGTAACAGCTCAGTGTGGAGACAGGGACCTCTCCCATCACACAGCAGGCACCGCAGGGAGCACAGCCCTGTGAGTACTTGTCTTGCTGTAAAGGGCATGAGTTGGCTTGTGCAGAATTAGACAGAAAAATTTTCATGCCAATTTTTAGGGATTGCAAAAGTTTCAGGAATAATGACATCCAATTTGAGGCATCTGATTTTTTTTTTTTTTTAACTGGTTTATGGAGATAGATTTGGATGTCTGCAAGCTGTCATGGTTCTAAGAGGGCTTTTTTTGGAAGCAGAGGAGCCAAACAACCACTTCTATTGAAGGGCAGAGTGTCTCAGATTAGACACCCTGGAAATGTGCTGGGTTTGTGCACCTTGAGCAGGGAGCAGCAGGAGGCAGAGGGGAGGGGAGGCAGCCCCTGTGCAGCCCCAGTGCAGGAGGCAGCCCCTGTGCAGCCCCAGTGCTGCAGCCCCTGTGCTCTGCAGCCCCTGTGCACTGCAGCCCCCTGGCCCCACGGCAGGTGGGCATTTGCAGCTCCCGGAGGCCCAGAGCATCTCCTCATGCCCAGCTTACGTAAGGGCCCTTGCATAAGCCCGGCACGGCCGGGGTCCCTCTCCAGGCCACGTGGAGGCTCTCTGGGGTTCTGTGTCACATTCATGCTCTGCTTGCAATCCACTTCACCGCGGATTTGAGTTCCTTCTGCATGAAGTGTGTGAGCAAGAGCCAGTGAGGCTGCAAGGGCTCCCTTCAGCTGGAGTTCCACCACCTCCAGCAGTGCATCCATTTGATTTCCAGCTCAGTCTGCTGAATTATTTGCAGAATCCCTTTTTCTTCTCGCAGCCCAGGTAGTTCAGTCCTGACCCTCTGCCAGGGAGGTGATCTCTCTCCTCTGGGACATTGTTCCTTTTCTGGGGAGTCTCAGAGAAGCCAGTCTGAACTTGGGAGCGCTGAGATCTTGGCAGGGAGGAGAGGCTGGCACTTAGACACTGGGGAAGGTTTATTTTCCCTCCAGAATTTTCTTTCCAAGGTGAGTACTCTTAATTGCAGGTGGATGGAATCCAAGCCCCGCGGGCTGTTGGGTCACCAGGCAGTGACTTCACCTTGGGCTGGGCTCCCCTCACTCTGCACTCTGTAAAAGACTGAGCAGATACCATGAGGAGCAAAAGATAAAGCAGGGGGGGTTGGTTTGCTTCATTTTTTAACTTGCACAACCCAAAATTGCAGCAGCGTGTGCCAGCAGAGTTAAAAGTCTCAGGATGTTGAAAACCCCGTGGCTGCTGGTGGGACTCACATTGCAGGAGGGGCACTGCAGGGTGGGCTTCAGGATGCACCCCTCTGGGGCTGCCGGTGGGGCAGGAGAGAGGAGTCAGAGCCCAGAGCCTGCTCTGCTCCCTGTGCTGTGAGGGCAGCTCAGCCCAGGCGTCCCCATCTCTGTCACTCACAGGGGAGCTTTCCAGGGAGGAAAACATTCCCTGTCCTTCTCCAGCCCAGCCCAGGCGTCCCCATCTCAGCCATCCACAGGGGAGCTTTCCAGGGAGGAAAACATCTCCAGTCCTTCTCCAGCCCAGCCCAGGCGTCCCCATCTCTGTCACTCACGGGAGATTTCCATGGAGGAAAACATCCCCTGTCCTTTTCAGGCTCCCAGCCTGGCTCTGGCACCGGGTTTGGCAGCCCCAGCTCCTTTGTTCAGCAGGAGGAGTGCCGGGTTTGGGCTCGGGTCTGTTCGTGCCTGTGAGGGAAGGGTTCATTCCCCCGGGCTGTGCCTGGCTGAGCCCGGCAGGGCTGTCCTGTGCCAGGGCAGCTCCCCGGGGCCGGGGGGGACCGGGACAGGAGCCGGGGGGATGGAGGAGCCCAGCACAGGGATGAGGAGCCCAGCACAGGGATGAGGAGCCCAGCACAGGGATGAGGAGCCCAGCACAGGGATGGAGGAGCCCAGCACAGGGATGGAGGAGCCCAGCACAGGGATGAGGAGCCCAGGGATGAGGAGCCCAGCACAGGGATGAGGAGCCCGGGGATGAGGAGCCCAGCACAGGGATGAGGAGCCCAGCACAGGGATGAGGAGCCCAGGGATGAGGAGCCCAGCACAGGGATGAGGAGCCCAGCACAGGGATGAGGAGCCCAGGGATGAGGAGCCCAGCACAGGGATGAGGAGCCCGGGGATGAGGAGCCCAGCACAGGGATGAGAAGCCCAGCACAGGGATGAGAAGCCCAGCACAGGGATGAGAAGCCCAGCACAGGGATGAGGAGCCCAGCACAGGGATGAGGAGCCCAGCCCGGGGATGAGGAGCCCAGCCCGGGGATGAGGAGCCCAGCACAGGGATGAGGAGCCCAGCACAGGGATGAGGAGCCCAGCACAGGGATGAGGAGCCCAGCCCGGGGATGAGGAGCCCAGGGATGAGGAGCCCAGCACAGGGATGAGGAGCCCAGCACAGGGATGAGGAGCCCGGGGATGAGGAGCCCAGCACAGGGATGAGGAGCCCAGCCCGGGGATGAGGAGCCCAGGGATGAGGAGCCCAGCACAGGGATGAGGAGCCCAGCACAGGGATGAGGAGCCCAGCCCGGGGATGAGGAGCCCAGGGATGAGGAGCCCAGCACAGGGATGAGGAGCCCAGCACAGGGATGAGGAGCCCAGCACAGGGATGAGGAGCCCGGGGATGAGGAGCCCAGCACAGGGATGAGGAGCCCAGCACAGGGATGAGGAGCCCGGGGATGAGGAGCCCAGCACAGGGATGATGAGCCCAGCACAGGGATGAGGAGCCCAGGGATGAGGAGCCCAGCACAGGGATGAGGAGCCCAGCACAGGGATGAGGAGCCCAGCCCGGGGATGAGGAGCCCAGCCCGGGGATGAGGAGCCCAGCACAGGAATGAGGAGCCCAGCACAGGGATGAGGAGCCCAGCACAGGGATGAGGAGCCCGGGGATGAGGAGCCCAGCACAGGGATGAGGAGCCCAGCACAGGGATGAGGAGCCCGGGGATGAGGAGCCCAGCACAGGGATGAGGAGCCCAGCACAGGGATGAGGAGCCCGGGGATGAGGAGCCCAGCACAGGGATGATGAGCCCAGCACAGGGATGAGGAGCCCAGGGATGAGGAGCCCAGCACAGGGATGAGGAGCCCAGCACAGGGATGAGGAGCCCAGCCCGGGGATGAGGAGCCCAGCCCGGGGATGAGGAGCCCAGCACAGGAATGAGGAGCCCAGCACAGGGATGAGGAGCCCAGCACAGGGATGAGGAGCCCGGGGATGAGGAGCCCAGCCCGGGGATGAGGAGCCCAGCCCGGGGATGAGGAGCCCAGCACGGGGATGAGGAGCCCAGCACAGGGATGAGGAGCCCAGCCCGGGGATGAGGAGCTCGCACTCCCCACGGGCGATTACTGCCGGGGGATTTGGTGGGAATTGGCCAATGAGGGGCCAAGCTGCCTCCAAATCCAGCTTTTTCCAAAGCCCCAGATAAAAGAGGCTGCCATTAATAAGGCAAGAAAGGTTAGGAGGAGCAGCATTCCAGCAGATCTGGCGAGGTAAGGGGAGGGCTCTGTCTGAGGCCCCGGCTCGGTGGGGGAACCAGGAGCTTGGAGAGGCTGTGATTGGGACAGTATTTGCACGTCTGCAGCAGGAGTTTATTTGCTGATGTTAAGAAATGCCATAGCTGGAGGCTCTGGGTGGTGGAATCAGGAAGCTGAGCACAGATTTTCTGTATCTTTGTAGCCGTGTGCTCATTCCGGGTGATAAACAAGTTTCTTGAGAGAAAAGCTCTGAAAAATGGCTGTAACCTGCTGGTGAGTTTAGTTTTAGGTTCTGGGGTTGGGAATGGGCATTTGTGGTCAGAAACTGCTGAGCACTTTGCACTTAGGGAGCTGGGTTGTCACAGGTTTCTGATGGCTGCTCCTTCTCACTGCTCAGTCCACGTACAGAGAGGGAAATAGAGCAAGTGACTGAGCCAGCTTAGTTAGGATGAAGGAGATGGAGAAAATAAAGCGTGGTAATGTAAAGCTGAACACAAGGAAAAAAAGAAAAACTGGCCTTTTTCACCCTAATCCTGAGATGTGTTGCTGTAGAAAAAACGGTGATGGGCCTTTTGAAGTGCTGGTGACAGCGCAGGCTGGAGCTGCCCTGGACGGGGTAATCTCTTGTGACACGGCCTCAGCTCCAGCCCCGCCGGCCCCCGCTGCTCCCTGCCCCTTCCCAGCGCCCCTCCTGCTCCAAAGAACAAGTGGCAGCTGTTGGAAAGTGGAGCCCGTTTGCTTCCTGGTGTGCTTTGGGAATATGATCCAGATCCTGCAGGAGACAGAGAGCAGCAGAGCCAAAGGGAACGGGGGGACTCGAGGAGCTCTGGAGAATTTCTTGCTTATTTTAAACCTGGTGCAGGAAGTTCAGTCTTTGTGGTGAGGCTCAGGGATGAAGCAGAGCTGCTACTAAAGGTCCTGGGCTGGCAATCAAAGAATTCCTGGTTGAATGTGAGTAACCCCAGAGTTTGTTGGTTGTTCTGTGCAGAATTTCCAGTGCATTGAAATGTCTTTGATTGTCCTCCAGCGAGAGGTGCCTGTGCTGAGGGCATTGAGAGCTGAAGATGTGTTATGGAGTAACAGTTTAATTATTCCTGGGCTTTATTTTTAATCGAATTGAGCACCCCAGGTAAGGAAGCCAGGCTCTGTTCTGGCTCCTGATTTCAGCTGGTGACAGGGCACAAAAGACTCAAAAGCACAAGAATATCCTAAAACTGGCGGCAACCAAAACCATTCATAATTCTACACCTTGGGCTTCTGCCAAGCAATTAATGGAGATTCAAACTCTTTATTTTGGTTGTCAGGTCAAACAAGCCACTTCTGTCAGCTCCTCTTATTCCTAGAGGGACACTCCTAGGAAAGTCTCAGGGAGGTCGGGTGCAGTTGGTGAAGTGGCTGTAGTGCAGGGGGACGTGTGGTCAGGAGGGCGGGGATGGCCCAGAAAGGTGCTCAGCCCTGCTCTGCTGCCCCGTGCTGCTGCTGTCCTGGGGACACTGCTGGGGACACTGCTGGGGACACTGCTGGGGACACTGATCCACTGGGGACACTGCTGGGGACACTGCTGGGGACAGTGCTGAGGACACTGATCCACTGAGGACACTGCTGGGGACACTGCTGGGGACACTGAT
Organism: Sylvia atricapilla; assembly: GCF_009819655.1. NCBI lineage: Eukaryota > Metazoa > Chordata > Aves > Passeriformes > Sylviidae > Sylvia > Sylvia atricapilla. Next base: position 544,268 of record NC_089164.1, read on the forward strand.
CCACTGGGGACACTGCTGGGGACACTGCTGGTGACACTGCTGGGGACACTGCTGGGGACACTGATCCATTGGGGACACTGCTGGGGACAGTGCTGGGGACAGTGCTGGGGACACTGATCCACTGGGGACAGTGCTGGTGACAATGCTGGGGACGCTGACCGTGTGCTCTTCCCTCCGCAGCTGTCCATGAAGGAGGTGGGCGACGGGCTGCACGAGCAGATGACGTGCATGATGGGCGCCCTGCAGGAGCTGAAGCTGCTGCAGGTGCAGACGGCCCTGGAGCACCTGGACCTCTCGGGGCGCCGGGGGCCCGGGCAGGACGCGGGGCTGGGGGACGCTCGGGGACGCTGCCCCCCTGCCCCCGTGTCCCACCCCACGGCGTTCCCGGAGCCTGAGCAGCCCCCGGAGCCCCCGTCCTGCTCCCGCAGCCTCGGCAGCGAGGGTCGGAGCCCCCCTCCAGAACCCGGCCCCGTGTCCAGCGGGGCAGAGCACGGCCAGCCCTGGGCACGGGGCACGGCCGGGGGGTGGCCTCTGGGCCAGGAGTGCCCCGGCGGTGACGATGGCCACGACTGGACGTCGTCCCTCATGTCCCAGAGCAGGAACCGGCAGCCGCTGGTGCTGGGGGACAACATCTTTGCAGACTTGGTGGGGAACTGGCTGGACCTGCCCGAGCTGGATAAGAAGGGGGAGAAGAGCGAGGCGTCCCTGTCCGTGAGCAGGTCCCAGGAGCTCTGCAGGAAGTTCTCCCTCACGGCCAACATCTTCAAGAAGTTCCTGAGGAGCGTCCGGCCGGACCGGGACAGGCTGCTCAAGGAGAAACCCTGCTGGCTTCCTCCTGAGGACAAACAGCCCCAGATCTCCAAGAGGTCCAAAAAGATCAGCAAACTCAAGGGGACGTTTTACCTGCCCCTGCACGGGAACCTGCAGAGCCATCACGGCAAAGCAGAGAGGTGCCCCAGGGCAGACAGCCGGGGTGAGCACCCCAAAACCAGCAGCAGGAAAGTCCACGAGCCCAGAGACTACAGCCAGGCGGGGTTTGACATCAACACGGCCGTTTGGGTCTGAGCCTGGCCCTGCCCTGCGTTTCCACAGCCACCACCAGCTGGAGGCCACCTCAGCTCCTCGGGAGCCTCCCGAGCTCTCCACAGGGACACCAGAGGAGTCCTGCAGAACGTTCTGCGCGTGGGATTTTCTGGAGAACCCAGCTCCAGGGACTGGCTGAGCAGCAGCTGGCTCAGCCCACCTGGGGAGACCTTTGGGGACCAGAATTGGCAAAAATAACCCGAATCTTGAGCAGCTTTAGGGTGAGTGGTGCCACAGGTGAGCAGCTCCTGGTGCCAGGCCCATCCCGTCATCTCCAGCCCAGTGGCTGCAGCACAAAATCCACGGTGTGCATGTGTGTGTATGAGTGTGCAAATATAGAGATATATATATAGTTTTGTTAAAAAATCTATTCCTGCTTGTGCACTTGACACTGGTTCTAAACCAGGCATCCCAAGCCTCGTACCTGAAGCACTTGTTATTTAAATGGAAAGAAATAAGTTTGAATTTGTAAGACTTGAACAATTGCTGAGTGGGGGGCAAATCCCCAGCTTTGGGGGCTTTCCCCTAAACTGCATCCCTGGTGCCTTCCCAGCATCTCCCCCTCCCCTGCCAGTTAAACCTGGGGGGCACAAGGCTCCTTCTGGGGGGTTGTGACCCGGGGTCTCGGTGGCTTTGCCCCTCTGCCCTCCCCTTGTCCCTGTGGATCTCTCCAGGTACAACGTTGCTGAAGTTGACTGTTGGATTTTCGCCCCGGTGCAAAGTTCAATCCCCATTTTCTTGTTGTGTTCCCTGTTGCTGTTGTACAAACTTTGTCTGGACAGAACCAAGTTCTCCCGTGTGCGACTCTCCAAGAGTTTCCAATAAAGTGGGATCAGTCTGCTCTCTGCTGTGGGACAGCCTCATCTCTTCTCTCCCTCTGGGCACTTCCCTGCCCGTGCCCAGCCGGGATCAGGCGCTTTGGGGAGCAGCCAGGAGAGTTTCCATTCCAGGAGAGGTCGTTGGCAGCTCCCTGCCCAGCTGCCAGCACTGCCCCAGAGGCACAGCCCCAGCACATCCCCTGCACATCCCCTGCACAGCCCCTGCAGCCCCTGCAGAGGCACATCCCCTGCACATCCCCTGCACATCCCCTGCACATCCCCTGCATCCCCTGCACATCCCCTGCATCCCCTGCACAGCCCCTGCACAGCCCCCAGAGCCCCCAGAGCCCCCAGGGTTTCTGCAGCTCCCCGATCCCTGCTGCCCCCAGCCGGGGCCCGGCAGAGGACAGGGCTCTGGGGGAGAAGCTGCTCGCAGGGCAGAGCCCCGGGGGCTGGAGGAGGGTCCCGGGGGTCCTGGCCCGGCCCCAGGGAGCCAGAGCCCGGCGGTGCCTCTGCAGCCCCAGCAGGTGCTCGTGCCTGCGGCAGGCTCGTGTTCCACAACCTGTTCCCCTCACTCCCGCTTTAGGGGGGGCTTTGGAGCCGGCAGGGGGATTGGGTTTTTTTTTTAACCACGCAACTCCGCTGCTGCTGTAACTTCCCAAGGCAGAGAGGCCAGTGGGGCAGAGGCGTGGAGGCAGGATTCTTTTTCTCCTTTGCAAATTAAATATAGGCACAAGGCTGGCCCTGTTTGTGCCCATACAAGGAGAGGAGCAGGGCAGCACCGAGCTCAGCGCTTCTGCAGGGACCTGAGCAGGCTTTTGTCCTTCCTCCTCGTGGGCTTCAGGGCCGCTGCTTCCCCCTTCCTCACTTCTCTAAGTGCTGAGAGGCTGATTGTAAAGCGTTTTGTTTTCCTCCTCTTTTATCAATGGCTCATCCTGTTTGTTACCTCCCTGCTCCTTTCCAGAGGGTCAGTAAAGAGTTGCCCCGGGGGTCCCAGCCCAGGTACATCCTGGGGGTCCCGGCCCAGAGCCCGGGGGTCCCAGCCCGGGCACAGCCTGGGGGTCCCAGCCCAAGTACATCCTGGGGGTCTCAGCCCAGAGCCCTGGGGTCCCAGCCGTGCCCCCTGGCACCGAGGAGATCTGCAGGAGAGGGGATCTGCAGGACAGGGAGATTTGTCGGACAGGGGGGCTGCAGCCCGGGATGCCCTCGGGGCTCCTCTCCGGGGGAAAAGCAGCTCCCAGGGCAGCTCCCAGGGCTGTCCCCGTGTCCTGCTGCCGGCCTGTGGCAGCCGCACTGTGCCAGCCCCGGAGCCCCTCCCGGGCTGAGCCCAGCCCAGCAGCTCCAGCCGCTGCTCCCCGGCCTCGGGCCCTCGGCAGGAGCCCCGGGAGCTTTCCCCGGAGGAGCAGCGCTTGTGGCCCCACGTGCTGCTGCCAGCTGCCCCCGGGGCCGTGCCAGGAGCCGCTCCCATCAGCTGCTGGCCCTGTCCCCTCTGTCCCCGCTCCAGGGACGGGCCATTGTTCCTGCTCCACGTGTTCAGCGCCGCTCCCGGCCCCAGCTGCCTCCCACACGTTCCTTTCCCACCCAAAGTGCTCCTGCTGTGGCCCTGCCCCGGCCACCGCCCCGGCAGCAGGGACAGAGCCCGGGGAGCTGCTGCACCTCCTGCCCTCAGCTCCAGGGACGGACAGCCTGGGGCTGCCTTCATTTGCTCCTCTGCAGGATCAAACCCCGCTGGGGCACTCTGCATGGACGGCTGACCGAAGGCCCAACGTGGTTTCAAACGTGTTGCTGTTCTCTCTGCCTGTTAAGCGTATCTTCAGAGCGTGTTTTGCATTAAAATGGGATTATTCAGGGTGTTGGCAGTGACAAATCCGCTGTGGTCCAGGCTTCAAACGCTTGGAAATAGTGAGAAAATGTAGTTGTGTCTCTTAAGAGGAAAAAAATATTTAATAAATATTCTTTATAGACATTCAAATAATCCAGAATATCACCCAAGCCAGACATCCTCCCTAATTTAGTCTCCGGAGTGGGATCTGCTAATAGATCAGAGTTGGGTTTGTGAATTACCATTTCACTTCTCCAGGGACTTCTCCTGAAATTATAATGGCTTTCACTCCTCTTCTTTCCTTCGTGAAACTGCCACGAAATTGTTCTCCATTATTAAGTATGAGCCCACCTAATTAGCAGCAGGGCAGTGTCTGGGGAGGCCCTGGCTGTGTCCTGTGGGCTCAGGGCAGATCCCACACACGGGGCAATACTGACAGGAGCAGCTCCCCGGGAAGCTGCCGGGGCACTCGGGTTTATCGGGGGTCTCGGCTCAGTCTCCTCCAGGGGCTGTGGGCAGCACGCCCCAGAGCTGCCGAAGGCACCGGCCCCGAGCGCTGGCTCCGGCCCAAATGGCTTAATGGGAAGAGAGGATTTAGCTCTTACCATCAATCCAGGGCTTTTCCAGGAGCTGCTCCTGCTCAGCCTCCCCGGGCTTTCCCTTCCTGGTGCCCACACCCGGCTCCGGGGCCAGATGGCCTCCAGAAGGCTCCCGAATGTGCCTGTAATTAAAAAGCCTCGATGCTCAAAACCATTTCCCAGCTTACCCCCTGACAGTGGGATGGGGCTCCCTGGGCTGCTGCGGCAGGAGGAGAGGGGACACGGCTGGATGCCCCGGGGGTGCCCTTGCCACTGGGGTTTATTTACTGTTGTGCAGTGGCTTAAACTGGCAGAGGGCAGGTTTGGATGGGAGACGGGGCAGGAATTCCTGCCTGGCAGGGTGGGCAGGCCCTGGGTGCCCAGAGAAGCTGTGGCTGCCCCGGGATCCCCGGCAGTGCCCAAGGCCAGGCTGGACGGGGCTTGGAGCAGCCCGGGACAGCGGGAGGTGTCCCTGGGCAGGGGGTGGAATTCGGGATGTTTAAGGCTCCTTCCAACCCACACCCTTCTGGGGTTCAGTGATTGACCCACAGGAGCTGGGGGTCCCTGTGCCCTGCACACCTGGGCTGGGCTGTACTGCACACCTGGGCTGGGCTGGGCTTCACACCTGGGCTGGGCTGCACACCTGGGCTGTGCCCTGCACACCTGGGCTGTGCTGTGCTGCACACCTGGGATGTACTGCACATCTGGACTGTACTGCACACCTGGGCTGGGCTGTGCTGCACACCTGGGCTGTGCTGCACACCTGGACTGTACTGCACACCTGGGCTGTGCTGTACTGCACACCTGGGCTGTGCTGACCCTCCCGGGGCTCCTGGTGCTGGGGAGGCTCAGCCCAGCCCCTGAACCACCCGTGCCGCTGTGCCCACTGACCTGGGAGCCTTTCTGCCTGAGCCAAAACTTCCCCTCCATTCCCTTTGCTGAGCCCAGCAGGAAAGGAATCACCACATCCTGCTGGATCCATGCGAGTCAAGGTCCAGCGCTGGTTTATTCCCCCCAGCACATTCCCCATCCCCTTCATCGTAATGTTCATCACCCTCATCAGAATCCCTTCCTCCAGCAGCGTTTCCACAGCCCGTCTCTGCAGGGGGAGGCCGGGGTTTATTTCCCTTCCCTTTTGTTCGGGTTCATTTGTATCCTCGCGGCATTTCTAATCAAGGACTCGCACCCCTTCCAGCTGGCAGGCAATCTCCTGTGCCGCTGGTAGAGCAGAAATGAAATGAGTTTACTGCAACAATCGGCCCCGGGGAGGCTGAGCTGGGGCAGCTTTGGGGATCCTGAGCACCCCTGGGTGCCAGCTGGGCTGACCCCTGCAGCCTCCTCGTGTCCTCTCTGCAGCTGCAGGGGTCCTTCCCATGGGCCGCTGCTCAGCTCTGGGGTGGGGTTCCCGAGCAGCCCCCGGGGCCGGGGCCGAGCCCAGCGCGGTCCCGTCAGGGGCTCACAGGCTGGGCTCTCTCCCGTCCCCCCGTGCCGGGATGGCTCAGCTCTGGCTGTCCGGGGGTTACCTGCCCAGAGCTCCCCGTCCTCCTCCTCCTCCTCCTCCTCCTCCTCCTCCTCCTCCTCCTCCTCCTCTCTCCCCGTCCCGGGCCCATTCGGCAGCCGAAGGCAGGCGGCCAGGCGTTTCTGCTGCAGCTGCCTGATCTGCATGTGCTCATGCTAATGGTGTGGAAAGGATTCACGGCCGGCTTTGTGCTGAGCTTCCTGTGCCCTGAATGGAGCTCTGCTCGGGAAAAGGAGAGAGCGGGTCCTGTGCATGTGGGGTCATTGCAGCGGGGAGCTTTCTGTGTGCTGCTTACCTGCTTCTCAATCGTGCCGCTGATGTCATGCTGTTGGCTCTGCACGGAATATCCGCCTCAAAGAGGCAAGTAACAGAGATATTCCCGAGGGAAATTCGCATTTATTCCTGGGGGGAATTCGCATTTATTCCCGAGGGGAATGGGAGAAACATTCTATTTGCAGCTATAGAGAGCATTGAGAGGCTCTCTGGAGAAAAGCTGCGCTGCCAGGAAAGTGGAGCCGGAGTTCTCCTTCCGCAGGGGTTTTATGGCAGCTCTAATTCACGGCGAGATGGGCAGGATAAGGCACCTGGAGCAGCCAAAGCGCCGCTTCCTCCCAGCGCCCTGCGGCCGCCCCCGCTGCTCCTCTTCCTCGGCCCGGGAGTGAGGGTCAGCCTGGGCCGGGACAGGGCAGGGACAGGGCAGGGACAGGGCAGGGACAGGGCAGGGACAGGACAGGGACAGGACAGGGCAGGGGGACAGCGGCGGGCCGGGGTCACAGTGCCACTGCTGGCTGCAGGGTGACAGAGTCACTGCCGCTTGTGGCTCCGGGGTCACACTGAGTGGCACTGGGGTCACAGAATGTCTGACACTGGTGGCTCCGGGGTGCCAGTGGCCCCGGTGGCTCCGGGGTGCCAGAGTGGCCCCGGTGTCCCCAGCCCAGCCCCGGAGCCCCCCAGCCGGGCAGGAGCCCCGGCCTCCATCCCGGAGTGTTTAACCTCCCTGGGTTTCAGTCTCCCTGCGCAGCCTGTCACCCCTGCAGCACCCCCGGGGCAGGACTCCCGGTGTCCCCAGCCCCGGGGATTGTCCCCAGCCCCGGGGGTTGTCCCCAGCAGGGGCTCAGGTCCTTGGCCATGACGGGATTCCACGGGACAGGGGTAATTCCGTGTGACACGTCTCTGCAGCCTCGGAGAATCCCGAAGCAGGACGATGCTCACAGGGCGCAGAGCTCCCATCTCTGTGCAGCGCCAGGTTCAGGACTTGGCAGCGTTTCCTCTGGGGGACAGCAGGTCCCGAACGCGACACTGGAAATGAATCAGTCAGATTGCAGCCCTGCGCTGGGGCCGTGGGGCCGATGCCTTCACGCTCTGCGCAGCGCCCAGGAGCTCTCAGCTCTCCGCTGGAGGAGGGAGATCTCCGTGCGCCCAAAGGGGCTGAGCTGCTCCTGCCCCGGGGGAGGAGAAACACAACCAGCAGCAGCCAGCCCTCGGCTTCCTGGGCCATTGACCCGGGATTATTCAGGCCCTGACCCCGCGCAGGAAAGGAGCGCCTTTGTCCCCGGGGACTGTGCCCGGGCCGGGCCGGGACCCGCGGGGCTCAGACAGCTCATTACACGGGCAGAAAATTCAATTGTGGTCACAAAATCCCCAGTGCCACGGCGTGGGGCCTCCGTTCACAGCTCGGGAGCGGGAGGGACCCGTTTTCCTCTGCCGCTCTGGGATTCAGGGCCCAAGGGCAGTTGTGTGCTGGCGGAGTCTCGGGGGAGGTTTGGGGCAGTGTCCCCACAGCCCCGGGGATGGGGAAGGACAGTCCCGGGCTGGAAGGAGCTCTGCGGGCAGCAGCGGGAGGCGTTTTCCCGGGGAAGCCTCGGCAGCCGGAGCCCTGGCTGAGCTTCCCGGGGAGGACACGGCCGGGAAAGGGTTACCGGCTGTCTCCGGGCAGGAGACAAAAACCCCAGCGCGCTCATCTAATTACCTTCTCTAACAGGATACCCTCTCATGATTTTAATTACTCACGTAATTTGGGAAGTAATTCGCAGCGCATCCCTGCAGGGTGCACGAGTCTGAGCCGGGAACAATGTGCTCGAGCCGGCTGCGGGAGAGGGGAGAGGGCGAGCCCCAGGGGACACGGGGACCTTCCCTGGGCAAAGCCTGGGGACACCCCGATAGCACATTGTCACCCGTGGGTGCGTCCCCGGCCGGCACCGCCCCGACCCCGCCGGGGTTTGGGGTCTGGGATGGGAGCAGTGACACCCGCCGGGGTTTGGGGTCTGGGATGGGAGCAGTGACACCGGACGGGGATCCCGGCGGGGTTTGGGGTCTGGGATGGGAGCAGTGACACCGGGCGGGGTTTGGGGTCTGGGGTAGGAGCAGTGACACCGGGCGGGGATCCCGGCGGAGTTTGGGGTCCCCGGAATGAGCAGTGACACCGGGCGGGGATCCCGCCGGGGTTTGGGGTCTGGGATGGGCGCAGTGACACCGGGCGGGGTTTGGGGTCTGGGATGGGAGCAGTGACACCCGCCGGGGTTTGGGGTCTGGGATGGGAGCAGTGACACCCGCCGGGGTTTGGGGTCTGGGATGGGAGCAGTGACACCGGGCGGGGATCCCGCCGGGGTTTGGGGTCTGGGATGGGAGCAGTGACACCGGGCGGGGTTTGGGGTCTGGGATGGGAGCAGTGACACCGGGCGGGGATCCCGGCGGAGTTTGGGGTCCCCGGAATGAACAGTGACACCGGGCGGGGATCCCGGCAGGTCCCGGTGTCCCTCCTGCCCCTGCGGAGCCGCTGCGGGTTCACTGTCCCTTTGAATCCCACCAGAGATCCTCTCCCGTGGCCCTGATGGGGGCTGTGATCCCTGCAGAGCCCCCGGGCTCCCCCAGCCCAACACCGGGCCGAGGAGCGGCCCCCGATGCCCCCGGAGCGATAATCGGGCAGCCCCCGGCGCTGGTGGATGTTGGAAATGTTTTTATCCACGGTCCTGCATCTGAATGTTGTTTTTTTTTTTTTTAAACATAGACTCACAGGGTTCAGCAAAACTGCGCCCCCAGCACGCACTTGTTTGGTTTCTTCGCTGTCTTTTGTAAGTTCCCCTGCTTAATTAGGATGCAAACAATCCCAGAGGAATGTTTAATTAATATTATAAAGCAACAATGGGATGATTAAGCGAGTCTGGGCAGCTGCTATTTGTACACAGGACATGTGGCACTTGTTGGGGGCCAGCGCGTCGAGGAATAAAACCATTCCACGCATCTCCCCGTGCACTTTTATTGCTTGTTTTAATTGTCTGCTTGAGGCCTTTTCTCCTCTTTGTGTTGGCTCAGGCGGAGCGAGAGGAGCCGAGATTTAACTGGGTCTCTTGTTCAGAGTAATTACAGTGAAAGCCTCGAGTCCCGGAGCCTCCTGGCAGCTCTGCCCGGCCCGAGGGCTCCGCACACAGCCCGGGGGCCTTCGGGCAGGGAATGGCCCAAACTGGGCCGGGAACAGGCCTGGGAGAGCCCCGGAGCAAAGAGCATCCCGCAGGATGGGGACAGGCTGGGAGGAGCAGCAGAACCCGCTGGGCTCCCCCCGGGCAGGGCAGGGGCGGGATGGGGAGTCCGGGGATCACCCCCCAGCCCTGGGAATCCCTGGCGGGGTTGGAAGGGACCCTGCAGACCTCCTCATCCCCCCGCCGTGGGCACCAGGGGCACCCGGGGCACCCCACTGCGCTGAGAGGGGCTCCTCACACAGCTCCTCACACAGCTCCTCACACAGCTCCTCACACAGCTCCTCACACAGCTCCTCACACAGCTCCGGGATGCTCTCAGCCCCCAGTGATGCTCTCAGCCCCAGTGATGCTCTCAGCCCCAGTGATGCTCTCAGCCCCAGTGATGCTCTCAGCCCCCCAGTGATGCTCTCAGCCCCAGTGATGTTCTCACCCCCCCAGTGATGCTCTCAGCCCCCAGTGATGCTCTCAGCCCCAGTGATGCTCTCGATCCCCCCAGTGATGCTCTCAGCCCCCAGTGATGCTCTCAGCCCCAGTGATGCTCTCAGCCCCAGTGATGCTCTCAGCCCCCAGTGATGCTCTCAGCCCCCAGTGATGCTCTCAGCCCCAGCGATGCTCTCAGCCCCCAGTGATGCTCTCAGCCCCAGTGATGCTCTCAGCCCCCAGTGATGCTCTCAGCCCCAGTGATGCTCTCAGCCCCAGTGATGCTCTCAGCCCCAGTGATGCTCTCAACCCCCCAGTGATGCTCTCAGCCCCCCAGTGATGCTCTCGATCCCCCCAGTGATGCTCTCAGCCCCCAGTGATGCTCTCAGCCCCCAGTGATGCTCTCAGTCCCAGCGATGCTCTCACCCCCCCGTGCCGTCGTGCCGTGGGTTTTAGGGCATTTCCCGTTTGGAAATGGTTTCTCTGCAGCTCCTCAGGAGCCTGTGCACAACCTGAAGTAATTGCATTTGCCTTGGGTTGAACTCTTTTGGCACTTTCTAAAAATAAACCCTCGATTTCTTCTCCTCGCCGTGGAGCTGCCTCTGCTGGGAGCAGGACCGAACAAACTGCTGAAAAATGAAAGGGAGTGGGAAATCCAGCGGGAGGGACACGGGATGCCGACAGCACAGCCCGGAGTGTGGCAGAGGCTCAGCTCCCGGCAGACGGTGGCCGAGAAATCCCTGTGGGGCCGGGGCTGGGCGCAGCAGCACACCTCGGCGCTGTCGCTCCCGTCTGCCCCGGCAGCTGCAGCCCTGGCACAGGGCAGGCACGATCCCAGCGCGGGCTGCTCCAGGAGCCCAGCCCCAAGCCCGCGGCCCCGGCAGCAGCACCCGGGAGCTCTTCACCCTGCCACAGCCCCAGAGAGCCCCGGCCTTTCCCCCAGCCCTGCCCTGGCAGCTCCAGGGGCTCAGGAGACACCCGGGAGCCTTTTCCCTCCTGGCCCAGAGCAGCTTTTGCTCTGACTCATCCTGACGTGTCTCATTCACCACCTCGCACTTATTCAATTATTACTTCAGCCCTGGCCCCGCTCTGGGGAGCTTATCTCACACCAAATCCTTCTCAGTCAAGCCCTAAACGCTGATTGCTTCAGAAGGAAAGGGCCAAGAGCCGCCCGTGGGCCGCTGGTCAGCCTCAGCAGGTTTGTTGGACAGAGGAACCCCCCGAGGTGGGCAGAGAGGCACAGCCAGGGCCGGCTCCTGCCGGGAAAGGTGCCTCCGGCTCTGGGGTGGGTTCTGACACACACAGCCACACACAGTCACACACAGTCACACACAGTCACACACAGTCACACGCAGTCACACACAGTCACACACAGTCACACACAGTCACACACAGTCACACGCAGTCACACGCAGTCACACGCAGTCACACACAGTCACACACAGTCACACGCAGTCACACACAGTCACACACAGTCACAGAGTCCCACACAGTCACACACAGTCACACGCAGTCACACACAGCCACACACAGTCACACACAGTCACAGCCGGGTCCTGCAGGGCACACACAGTCACACACAGTCACACACAGTCACACACAGTCACACGCAGTCACACACAGTCACACGCAGTCACACACAGCCACACACAGTCACACACAGTCACACACAGTCACAGAGTCACACACAGTCACACACAGTCACACACAGTCACACACAGCCACTGCCGGGTCCTGCTCCTGCCGGGGCCGGTTTCACCCAGCAGAGGGATTGGGGAGCTGAGCCCCTGGTCTGAGGACTCCTCCAGCTCCAATCCGTGTCCTGGGTGTGCTCAGCACTGCTGGACTTGGGGAGAGGGGGAGGTGGATCCTTTCCTTGTTCCCGCTGAGATCCCTGTACAATTCTGACCAGAGATCACAACTCCTGGTTGCCACTGAGGGTTTGCTTGCCACATTCTGGTGCTTCTGCCCTGGATGGTACCGGAGTGAGCTGACCCGGGTTCACAGGACGGGGCAGAAACCCTCAGTGTGCAAGTGTTGGTTCATCACAGAGCCACTGAGGCTGGAGAAGCCCTCTGAGGCCAAACCCAGCCGTCCCAGCACTGCCAAGGCCACCTCTGCCCCACGTTCCCCGTGCACGGGGCTTTGGGACTGTCCCAGGGGCGTTCCAGAGGCTGCTCAGTTCCTTCTGCGTTTGGGGCAGCTCTGGAGCTGCTGCTGTGCACATCCAGCCCTGCCCTCTGCTCCCCTGTTCCTGCAGCCGAATCGGGGCCTGGGGCTGGAGCTGGCTGCTGTCGGGTCTCCCTCACTTCAAACACCATTTATCACCCGGGATTATCCTGCGGGGGCTCCTGGGCCGTCATATCTAATAACCCGAACTGCTTCAAATCAAGTGATTTCTCCCGTGAATTTGAGCCGACCTGACACAGCAGCTTGACACTCCTTGTCTCCAAAGCCGAAGGGAAGATGGGTGAAGGGAAGATGGGTGTAGGAGGCTGGGCTCCAGCAGCCCTCAAAACGTCACAGCCACGCTGGAGCCGGGGCAGGGAGAGGGAGCTGGAGTGAATTTACCCGAGGGCTGGTTTAATTTGACAATTAAACAGCCTGGGCAGGGAGGGGCAGCAGCCCTGCTCCTCTCGCTCACCCCGGAGGGCGGCAGGGGAGTGGGTTCTCTGTGAAGCCCCTGCAGGGGAAGGGCAGGGCTGAGGCCCCAGGGCAGAGGGCTCTGGGCGGAGAGCTCCCGGGGGAGACGATGATCCAGCGCTGGGGGATCATCCCGGGTGCCCCCGGCACCGAGGGGCCTCATAAAGCCCCAGTGTCCGGCCGGGGAGCCGCTCCCGGCCCGTGAACGGGCCCTTTGTGGTGTCGGTGGGCGCTGGAGCATCCTCCCCGCACAAGGCGCTCCCTGTGCCCGCAGCTGCCCCGCGCCGGCCGGGACGTGGCCGGCCGAGGGAAATGCCGGGGATGTTTGCCGGGCTCGGGGCAGGGCCCAGGCAGCACGGACATTCCCAGCCCAGCCCCGGGCTGCAGCTCTGCCCCCGGCCGGCCCAGAGCCGGCACAATGGGTTCAGCCGCCTCTGGGGCGCCTCCATCGGGAGAGAATCCCGCTGGCCCCAGGGACGGAGGATCCAGGACACGCTTCAGATCCTGCCTCTCACCACGGGAGGAACCAGCAGTTTCCTCGTGTGCAGCCTCCTGCCGAGTGGGGAGAGAAGGCTGCTGTCGGTCCGGGATAGCACAGACAGGGTTCCCCCAGGTCCCTGGAATTCGGGAGGGATTTCCCGTGGCAGGAGCAGGAGCAGGGGCAGAGCTGTGCCCGGACTGCCGGGAGCCTGCGGCGTTGGCTAACCCACCCCGGCTGGGGGCTACCGAGCCCAGAGCCCCCCAGTCCTCTCCTCTCCCTCCTCCTGCACGGGGCTGGCTCCCACATTGGAGGAGTTTCCTTCCAGGAGGAAAGACAGAGCCGTGGCTGAAAGCCAGAGCACCGAGCAGCTGCTGCAGGGAAAGGAGAGCCAGAACCCAGCCCCAGCCAGGGTGGGCAGGGGGCTCAGCCCCAGCCAGGGTGGGCAGGGGGCTCAGCCCCAGCCAGGGTGGGCAGGGGGCTCAGCCACAGCCAGGGTGGGCAGGGGGCTCGGCCACAGCCAGGGTGGGCAGGGGGCTCAGCCCCAGAGAGGGGTGGGCAGGGGGCTCAGCCACAGCCAGGGTGGGCAGGGGGCTCAGCCACAGCCAGGGTGGGCAGGGGGCTCAGCCACAGCCAGGGTGGGCAGGGGGCTCAGTCACAGCCAGGGTGGGCAGGGGGCTCAGCCACAGCCAGGACAGCGAGCACACGCTGGGTATTCACCAAGTGGCACCTGGGCATCTGGAAAATCCAATTTCATTCCTCAGTGCCTGGTCCTGGCAAAAGAAAGAAAACATTCATTAGTTCTGGCGATTTTGCCAAGGTTAATGGTGAATTTAAGGGGAATTTTCTGGTCTCTCGGGTGGCTGCAGGATGCAGGACGCCCCACATCAGCCCCTGCCGTGGCAGGAATGCAGCTCAGAGGCAGGGACAAACCTGGTGTGAGCACCCTGGGAACGTTCCCTGTCACCTGTCTGGGTCAGCATCTCATCCTGCAATTAAAATTCCCAGTGAGGCAGGACGTGTGGGATCACCTGATCCAACCCACTGGGGGAAACACGGCTTAGAATCACCTTCAGAAAACACTGACAGTCGGTAAGCAGAGCCTGGGGGTGTGGGAGCAGCACAGGAGCTGATGGCCGGGGGTCTGCGGGGGATCTGTGCACAGCTCAGAGGAGCTGGATGGCTCCAGGGGAATTCTAAATGTGCCCCCTTGCTCACAGCAAAATCCCCCTGTGCTCAGCTGGTTCTGGTCAAGAGCAGCAGCCGGGCACTTGTGGGCGGTTGTTCTTTCCCCTCTCTTTAGGACATTCTGCACGAAGCGATTTTTAACCCAGTGACATTAACAATGCTTCGGGACATTTCCGTGTGACACGGAGCTGCAGCGGCTCGAGCGTGTCCCATGGATCTGGGGCCATTGTGCTGAAATCCATTAGAGAAGAACTTTCCTTTTATCCAGTGCGAAAACGAGCGCCCTGCGGGGGCAGAGGGGAGGGGAGAGGGCGGTTTGCGCTGCCCAAATCCCGAATTAGAGCGATGCCAGCGGAGCCGTCCCCAGCCCGGAGCCTCTCCCACACTCCCATCTAGCGGCAGCGGGGCTCGGAGCGCTGCGGCCGCTCGGCCCTCCTCATCCTCATCCCCATCCTCACCCCCATCCCCATCCTCATCCCCATCCTCATCCTCATCCCCATCCTCATCCCCATCCTCCTCCTCATCCTCATCCCCATCCCCATCCCCATCCCCATCCTCATCCCCATCCCCCTCCTCATCCTCCTCCTCATCCTCCTCCTCATCCTCCTCCTCATCCCCATCCCCATCCTCATCCTCATCCCCATCCCCATCCTCATCCTCCTCCTCATCCCCATCCCCATCCTCATCCTCATCCCCATCCCCATCCTCATCCTCATCCTCATCCTCATCCCCATCCCCATCCCCATCCCCATCCCCATCCCCATCCTCACCCCGCACACCCCCGTTCACAGCCCACTCCGTGCCCCGGCTTAGACAAGACACGTCCAGCGATCATTGAAATGACTTTATTACTAAAATATTTTTACATTTCTAAGGGTAACCGACCTGCAAACACCGAGCTTTGCTCCTCCTGAGAAAGGTGCAGAGGCGGCTTGAAGACAGGGAGCTGAAGGGACTGTGCCTGTCCCAGCGCCTGCCAGCAGGCAGATGTTGTCACACCACCCAGATGTTGTCACACCACCCAGATGTTGTCACACCACCCAGATGTTTGCATCCAGCCTTGTTGGGGCTGCACTTGGAGACTGGGATCTCTGTAATTCAACAGCTGCATCAGGAGCAGAGTTTTAGGAAAACCCTTTTACAAAACCTGCTCGCCCTGGACTCCAGTAACTCCACGGCAGGCACAGGAACAGGTCACACTTTAATCCCCTTCGGGAGCAGCAGGACAAGGCCTGGGCTGAGTGCTCCCTGTGAAGACATTTCTGCTCTCACTCAGCAGGGGCAGCAGCAAATCCTGCAGCCCCAGGGGATCCAGCAGATCCCACAGCCCCAGGGGGATCCAGCAGATCCCACAGCCCCAGGGGATCCAGCAGATCCCACAGCCCCGGGAGGATCCAGCAGATCCTGGGGGGTCCCAGCAGATCCCACAGCCCCGGGGGGATCCAGCAGATCCAGCATATCCCCAGGAGGTCCTGGGGTCCCACGGGGGCTCTGACCTGCACCCACGGGAGGATGCAGCACCCACGGGGCTCTCTTCAGATCCTGCTCTTTGGAACTTCCTTAAACCAATAGACATTTAAAAAAATCCACAAGGAACGAACCCAAAATGAAACCAAACCAACCCTTCAGCTGATCAGGGACCTCCAGGCAAAACCTGCTCTGAAACCCAGATCATCCTCCGAGCCAGCCAAGCCTGGGACTGACACCAAACTTGTGCAGCTCAGAGCCACCGAGCAGGGAAATATCTGCAGGAAAACAATCTTCAACAAGCCAAGAGACAAGCCAAGAGCTGCCTGCTGTCCTTTGGGAGGGGAACACCACACCCAGCATTGGGGAGCCTCAACAAACCCCCTGAGCCACCAGGGTGGGACAGAACTCCCAGAATGTGGGGCAAAGCCAAAGGCTGGAAACGGTAACAAAAACACAGAAACAAAAATGAAAATGTACTAAAATTTAATCATTCATAAAAGCTGTAATTTAATCTGTGACAGTAAAACACAAGAAGCAATATTAGAGTTGGTTTAGTATATTATATATTTTTGCTTTTAAAGCCATAGAAATCAGTTATCCCAGTTTTTTTTTCCTATAAAAGACCCATTTTTTCCAAAGCATTATGCACAAACATTTTTAATTAGAATACAATGGCTGAATGAAAATAATGATATTCCGTAACTTTTAAATATAAAATGAAGTCAATGACTCAAAAAGTTATTTGTTGCAGTGAGTTCAAAGGGAAATTTTGGATAATATATATCTATAGTTATAGATATAAAATATAACAGTGGAACATTTTTAGTGCTTGATGGGGAGAAATTATGATAAAATGGTCAATATGAATTTTAATTATAGTAGCAATCTCTAACATTTGAAATGCATCCATGCTCCTTGGGATAATCATATGCTAGAGTCAATTATATTTATTTTCACATCTGTTAATTGCTATTGCAAAGGAGGAGGAAGGAGGAATATTGGCTTAAATTTCCAAGAGATATACACAGAGCAACTGCTTTTTCTGGGGGCTGTGTGCAAACCATTGTTCAGACCTAAATCCTTCCCGTAGGATATAAAAAACAGGAGAAGCTTCTTCCGATATGTTACTCATTTCCGTAAGGTTCTGGAGTTGGGAATGCTGGCACTTTCCAGGTAGGCAACAGTTCTTCATTCCTGCAATCTGGGGAAGGTGAAACAGAGCACAAAGAGAAGAGGATGGAGGGACATTTCTCCCTCTGCTGCTGGGATCAGAGCCCGAGAGCCAAGGGCCCGTGCCCACAGCAGCTCCTTTCCCCAGAACTCAGGGCTGCTTCCAGCTACAGAAAGCAGGAGATTGTGGAACTCTCTCAGTGTTGTGTTTTATCGGGGCCACAGCGCAGTGTCACACAACTGCCACCCTCCTGCCACTGCCTGATAGTGCCCCCGGCCCCAGAACCCCGGGTCAGCAGCCCAGGGGGGCACTGATCCAGCTTTTCCCTTCTGGGATAATAAAACCCCTCTCAAAGCCTGAGCAGTCAGAGTCCTCCCGAGCTGTGGCCACCAGGCTTGGCCCAGAGGGGCTTCAGGAGGTGCTGGAGGGTGAGAAAAGGGCTCGGGGTCCCTGCCAGCCCAAACCCTGCAGGGCTCTGTGCCTCCAGGGGGCTGAGCACAGGGACTCCTCCAGCAGCTCCAGTGCTGCTGCACACGGGCTCTGGCAGGGAGGGAAGGGCAGGGATAGTTTCCTCCTGGGCTGGGGAATGCAAACTCCATCCTGCCTGAGCAGCAGGGATCACCTGAGCAACAGGAAAAGCCACTTCAGGCTCTTCAGTTCCCTTTCCCAAAGCCATTGCTCCCCACTGCCCTGGGCTGTGACTGTGCCACCCAAAGCCCGGGCTAAGAGCCTCCTGAATCAGCCCAGAACAGCCCCTGCAGTGCCCTGACCCTCCTGAGGCACTCCTGGGCAGCCTCAGGGCCAGCAGGGCTCAGGCCTGGCAGGGTCCTGTCCTCAGGAATTCAGCCCCCAGAGCCCCCAGAGCCGGGAGCTTTTCTCCAGCTGGGCTGCTCTGCCCCAGCAGCAGGACACAGCCCAGGAGCCCTCTGGGGGTGACAGAGGCAGGTGGCAGAGCTGGGCCATCACCCAGTGCCCTTCTCTGCCCCCAGATGGGGACATTCCTGTCCCAAACCTGGAGCCACAGAGCTGCTGTTTCCTGCCGGCAGCATGACAGAGCAGCTGTGAGCACACAGAGTTCCCTGCCAAGATACACAGGAAGATTATTTATAGCTGTGTCCAGCCTTGGCGGGGTTTTTTGGTTGGGTTTGGTTTGGGGTTTTTTATGTTTGCTTGTTTGTTTGCTTTGGTGGGCAGCTTTTTCTTTCTGTGCCACTGAAGCCCATGTCCCACCCAAAGCAACCTGGAATTGTCCCCAGCGCTCCCAGCACGGGGCCAGGAACACTGATCAGGGGAGAAAAAGGGAGCCAAAGTGAGCCCAGAGCTCAGAGGGCAGAGGGAGAGCCCAGAGGGGTGAGAGGAAAGGCCCAGGAAGAGCAGCAGAGGGAAGGGGCCCCTCAGGAGCTGCTCTGCTCACCTGCCCCAGGTAGGAGCACACCCCTCTTACCTGGCTCAGAGCTGCTGCGTGGTGGGAGTCTAGAGCAGCAGACATGATTTCTTTTTAGGCTTCTTCTTTTCCACTGGTGTTTTTCTATTTATCTGTCTGACCAGGTCATAAAAGATCTGCAAATGAAAAACACAAGTGAAAAATCCAAGTGACAGAACACAAGCTGTCAAGGCTGAGGCAGGCTGGGGAGCTGACAATTCTCTCCTGGTGGCTGCAGTTGTGTAAATTCAATTAAACTGCCTGAATTTATTAAATGTTTCTCAAGCAGCTGCTTATGGAAGAAGAAACCCAAAGTTCCCATCAGTGTGCAGAACATCAGGGAGCTGGAAATTCAGTTTATCACACCCAAAGCCTTCAGAGGAGCACAGCAATGAAATGGTGACATTTTCCTGGCTTTGGAAAAGTGGGAGCAAACTCGGGATTAACAAAAGGTTTTCTAAGAGGGGCATAAACACCCCCAGGATCAGCCTGGCAGTGGTGCCCCCGGGCTGGGGGGTCTGCAGAGCCCCAGAGGACAAGAGGCCTGTCCCTGCTGTCCCTCCCAACAGCTGAACTCTGACATTTCCAGCACGGGACCTCTCCAGGGCCCTCTCTCAGCTTTTGGGAACTCTGGTGCTGGGAGTTGTTTTCCCAGCAGGACTCAACCCATTTATAGCAAAATGAGCTTTGCAAAAATGCTTGGAGCTGGGTCACAGCATTGAGGAGAAATATTTCAACCTTCAGAGGGCTCCACCCTTGTCCTTGTTTATTTTTTCCCCTTCCTGGAGTGGCTGACAGCTCACAAATTCTTGTTGATTCCAAAGAAATTCCAAAGACAAAGGAACAGTTTATAACACACTGTAACAACTGAAATTTAAGATTTTCCTTTCTCTTAAGTTAGATTATTTATCTGCTAGTACTGACTGTGAGTACAGACATCTGCAACAAGGTTTCAGGAATGCCACCACCCCTAAAAACAGTCAGGGTGCTGCAGGAGCATCTCAGAGGTCACCAGAAGGACACTCCTGATTCACTCTGGATTAAAAGCTTATCATCTGAAAGGTCTGATGCACATTCAGCAAATGCATGTAGGAATTTATCACTCTTTACCTAGATTTTAACAAATTTAGAAACTCCAAAAGCAGTGAGAAAGGAGGAATAAACCCCCCAAAATGCAAGTGCTCCCCCAGGCCAGGAGCCAGCAGGGTGAACTCCCAGTGCTGCCCATTCACAGTTTCTCTCTTTGATTTCCTCAGCTTTTGTACTTTCCACAGCTAGGAAATACCAACTGGCAGGAAACCAGAAACTCATCTCCCACATAACCAGGTTCTTCTCTCTGCTGTGACCTCCCTGGAGGCTGCAGCCCCAGCAGGGGAAGGGGGAGGCCCCAGGTGAGGGATGAGGGGTGTCCCAGGCTGTGGCCCCACAGAACCCCCCTTCCCAGGGGTGAGGGTCACTCTGCACCCCAAAGGTGGGATGCAGCCATCCCAGGAGATCCCTGCTGGATCACTGAGCTGCTGCTCCCTGCCCCAGCACCACCCAGCACACAGACAGACCCCTGCTCTGCCGGTGCTGAGCACTGCACCAGGCTGAGCCCAGCCACAGCAGCTGCAACTCCCAGAGCCTGCAGCTCCCTTCCCTCTCCAGCAGCCCCACGCAGCACATCCTGCTGCCTGGAGCCCGGCCTGGGCCAGGATCCTGCTGCTCCTGCTTATCCCAGCCCCCTGGACAGCCCCACTTATCAGCTGGCAGCAGCCCAGCCCTGCTGCACGGGGTCACCTCAGCTTTTGTGCCTGCAAACTTGGCCTCTGGCACGGGCAGATAACTCCCAGCACAGAATAAAACCGTGGTGGGTGATGTGGAGCAGACCCAGAGCCCCAGGCAGCAGCAGGAGGCAGCCCAGAGCAAAGGGCTCTCAGCTAAACTTGGCTTTGGGCAGGGTTTTAGCCACTGGGGGCTTGCAGAGGGCTGTGAGGAGGCACCTGCAGCCAGAAATGCAAATCTTCCAAAGCAACGGCCAGCCCCACACGAGACAGGAGCACAAGGGGCATCACCCACGTCTGCAGTGGCAGCAGTTCCCTCACAAAACACTGCCTCCAGATAAAGTTTATCTAAGGCAGGAGTCACCCAGCCAGCTGGGGCTGCTCAGGAGCCTCTGCACCCCTGGGCCCTGAGAGGGGCCCCAGAAACACGTGGCTGGGAGTCACCCGCCTCTGCAGAGACAAGGGAGCAAACCTCCCTACAGCAGCCAGAAAAGTCCTGACTACACACCACAGCAGCCCTGCCCAGGCTGGGAACCCAGGCTCATCCTGAACGTCCCCAGGCAGACACAACTGCTGGGTCAGTCCCTGTCCACGCTGGGACACGGGAGCAGGGGCTGCTTACCTCGTTTACGTTGATTTTGGACTTTGCAGACGATTCTAGAAAGGCACAGTTACACCACTGTCGTGCTAAGTTCTGCCCCTGCTCTTTGCCCACGACTCGTTCTTCCTCCAGGTCACATTTATTGCCAACCAGAATCATGGGAACCTGCAGAGGGGCAAGCAGGAGGGGGAAATGCAACATCAAAAATGCAGCACCAAAAATGCAGCACCAAAAAAAATGAAAACCAGTAATCATCAGGAGACGAGGATGAAGTGGCCCCTGCCCCTCCCCAGTGCCTGTCACAGCTGTGGCCCTCCAGGATGTCCCCAAGGTGCAGGAGGAGGTGTCCCAGGCCAGGGGGAGCACCCTGGGGTGGTGCCAGCTGTCCCTGCTCAGGGATGAGCTTTGAGGACCCTCCCCACCCAAACCACTCTGGGTTCTGTAGCACCTTCAATAGGGAACCAAACCCACCCCAGATTCTCTCCCAAGGAGCCCAGCCTGGGGCCAGGTGCAGCAGCAGGTGACAGGAGTGGCCCCAGAGGCTGGCCCAGCCCCGTGTGCCCCGGCAGGGCTCGGGCCATGTCCCCTGGGTGCTGTGACAGCTCAGGGGATGGCACTGCTCAGGGCACAGCAGGACGGTGCCACAGCCCAGCACCGTTTCCTGTTTCCCCCACACTGAGCACAAGCACAAAAAACCCTCAAGAGCTGCTGATCAGGGTGTGCACCCCTCCACTTCCTCAGACATTGAATTCTTTGAGCAGAAACAGAGTCCTTTCCAGCTGGAAAACAGATCACCACCCGCTTCATTTGGTAACTTACTACAGACACACTGTGTGTTTTCAATCTACTTCAGTGTTAATATTTGTGGCCTCTTCCTGACACTCAGGATTAATTTTTGGCTTTAAAACTCCAGCCATACCCATTAGAAAATGATCATATTTTTAATTTTGAGACATAAATTTTCCTTATTACATCAGGAACCTGAAGTCACAGTACAGATGAAGCAAATGCAAAAAAAGCTCATTTGAAATCAGATTTACAGGATATTTATAACTCTATCAGCTTTGACAGAGTTGTAAATATCCTGTTCTTTATAGTTTTCTAGACAGTTAAAGAGATATTTTCTCATACTGAAACATGAAAATGAGTTTTGAACGTGTTCAGCAAAAAAACTGAAGTGTATGAGGCTGAGAAATAATAGGGCAAAAATACTACACTGAGTATTCTGAGATGAGTAAGCAGTACAGCTTTGGAAGACATGAAACTCTGTGTAAGGCTATTTCAAAAGGTATTAATGGTTTATCCAAAAATGGAGTTTGGTAAGCAACAACCTTTGCCCATTTACTGTTAGAAGACTGGAATTTAAACTCTTGCAGATAAATATAATGTAACCATTTCTGTAGGGGGACTTTAGACACATTCTGACACGGAAGACAGAAAGGAGCACGTTTCCTCACTCACCAAAACGTGGTCTAAACATTCAAAATGTTCTCAAGCTTGGATTCCACAGGTAACACACCAGGCAAATAAATGTATTTTAACAATGCAGTAAGAGCCTGAAGGCCAGAGGAAAGTCTGCTGAGGGCTGGAGCTGCCCAGCTGAGCACAAACCCTCCCTGAGAGCACTGAGACTCCCAGCACAGGCTCCTGCCAGCAGGACTGACCCAGCAGCAGCCCCTGCCCCAGGGAAAAGCAGTTTGGCTCAGAGAGGGGCTCAGCTACAGCAGGGAGAGGCCAGGAGCAGCACAGGACAGACCCAGCCCCAGGGGTCTGTGCCTGCCCCACCTTCTGCCAAACACCCAACTCCCCACAGCCGGCTCTTCCTCTTTTCAAAAGGAGTTTAAAACAACCAAAACAACAGCCCAGACTCCACCAGGCCCGTCCTGGTTCAGTTCCTGCCCCTGTGTGACCTCCCTGGGTGACAGACTTTTGCCAGGTGACAGAGTTGAGAAGCTGCTCAGGGCTGCAGAGAATTCCCAGCTGAGCCTGGGAAATGCCACAGCTTTGGACTTCCCCTTCACACCTCTGGAATAACCCTGGCAGTCTCCAGGGCAGCTGCAGAGCCACCGAGAACATCCTTACCCTTCTTTTCCCTTAACTTTGGGGGAAATAAAGCACAGCTAAAGCACTGAGCAAGAAGAAAATGCAAATCCTGGAGAGGAGTTTAAAGGGAAAAAAGTGAAGTAATGTTGTTCTCAATCAGCTCCCACCATTCCAAAAGCCTGTGGTTTCCAGGACATGGGACAATTTGGTTTTGTGATGCCCCTTAGCAGGTGCTGGGCCTCAAACAACAGCACTGGAAACTACAGGGCTCTGAGAACTTACTGCACACTACCCAGGAACATTCTTTGAAAGCAGCTTGGTTTGTAAACACACAGGCATTGGAGAGCAAACACTGCTGAACCGTTGGCAGAAATAAAACCAAACACATTGTACTCACATCTTCAGTGTCCTTAACCCGTAAAATCTGTTCCCTCAGGTCCTGGAGGTCGTTAAACGTGGACTGTGCTGTTATAGAATATACTAGTGCAAACCCCTGCCCGTTCTTCATGTACAGATCCCTCATGGCTGTGAATTGCTCCTGCAAGCAGATATTTTTAAAAGTAATTAGCTGGTGAATGCAGCTAATGAATAGTTCCAAAGGAATACTCTTATTGTACTGGAGACAAGAATACAGTGCCACAGAGCATGGATTTACATATTTACCCTGCACAGAAACCCACTGGAGCATGGAAATTGAATAAAAGCATTAACACTCCTTCCCTTCGGTGGTGTTTTTTCCCCTTAATAAAGGGCTTCTTAAAAAAAAAAAAAACGGGGAAAAGATGAAGAGCAGCAATGAAACCATCTCTGCAGACAGACTGAAATGCCAGAGGAGGCTGGACAACTGTGCCAGCAGGGCCAGGACTTCCACCAGACCCACACAGCAATGATTCCTGCTCCTGCTGGTGAGAACTTCCAACTTCCAGGGAGCAGCACCTGCCTGGGATGTGCTGGCAGCCCCCAGAGGGTTTGTTTGCTGGGGGACAGGGCAGTGCCAGGGCAGTGCCAGGGCAGTGCCAGGGCTGCTCCAGGCTCTGCAGGGTTTGCTCAGCTCCCCACACAGCTGAGGCACTGCCAGGGAAGCAGCTCCTGTGCCTGGCACAGGCTGTGCCCTTGTGCCCTGGCCACTTGCAAAGGTCACGTTTAAAATCCTCCCGCAGCAGAAAGCTGGGCTGGGGGTGGCACAGGGGACAGCAGGCTCTGTGCCCCAGCACTGACAGAGCAGAGAGTTGGGCTGGGGATGGCACAGGGGACACCAGGCTCTGTGCCCCAGCACTGACAGAGCAGAGAGTTGGGCTGGGGATGGCACAGGGGACACCAGGCTCTGTGCCCCAGCACTGACAGAGCAGAGAGTTGGGCTGGGGGTGGCACAGGGGACACCAGGCTCTGTGCCCCAGCACTGACAGAGCAGAGAGTTGGGCTGGGGGTGGCACAGGGGACAGCAGGCTCTGTGCCCCAGCACTGACAGAGCAGAGAGTTGGGCTGGGGGTGGCACAGGGGACACCAGGCTCTGTGCCCCAGCACTGACAGAGCTCCCCAGGCCACTGGCACTCACCACACCGGGCTGAGGGTGTTTAACAAAATCCTCCCATTTAAATTACTGCTGCTGATTTACTGCTTTTGCTTGGGCAGGATTAGCATTCTTAACAAAGGAACTCCAATTAGATAAAGAAATGCCACTTACTGTCCCTGCTGTGTCGAGGATCTCCAGCATACACTGCTGACAGTCTACTTCCACTTGCTGGGGGAAAAGGGGAACAAAGAGCTCAGAATGAATTGTCTGCAGTGGGACAGGCAAGAGGAATGTCAGCTCAGTTTGTATTTCTGCACAAAGGGCTCTCAGCAGAGCAGGCACCTGCACGTCCCCAGGGCTGAGCAGCACTGCTCTAGAGGATTAATCCTGCCCCAAGCCGGGCATTTGGGTCAGCTCACATGCTCCAGGACTCCCTTCATTAGCAAGGCTTAAACGAGCAGCTCACCGTAAACATCTCATCTTAAGTGAGATTGGAAATATCTCGACTTAATCCACTCTCGCAAATCAAAGCACCTTAAAACTTTAATTTTTCTTTGCTGCTGGGACAGAAGGGAATAAGGGAAGAAGAAAATGTAGAAATATTTCAGGATCCTCACAGTGAGACTTTGCAAAACTTCCACTCACTGAGAAACGTCTCGGACCTAACGAGGGCAATTCCAGGAAAGTCAAGTAAATTTAACAGCAGAACTCATTCCACAATTTAATTTAATTATCAGAGGCACAAATGTCACAAGTTTTTAGTGTATGTTTTGGTGCCTTTCACGCTGGTGACATTTCTGCTAATCCGTGGAACAATGGGTCACTTGACATCCAGGAGGGAAGAAAGCAGCTCTGTGCCTGGGGTTATGTAAGAGCCCAGGGCTCCTGCAGGGACTCTGCTCACAGCTCCAGCCCTGCATCCAAAACAGCCCCACAACTTCAGAGTTGTTCTCTGTGCGACTTGGAACAAAGAAAAACGACGGTGTTTTACCTTTCTGTATGAATCTTCTATTGTTGGGTCATATTTTTCAACAAAAATTCCCTGAACGAACTGTACAGTCTGGGGAGGAAGGAAAGAAGAAAAAAACCTGATGAGCTGAAAACAACCAGAAACATTCACCAAGAAGCACTTTAGGAAAAAGTAACAACAGTAAAACTGCTCTGCTGTTAAAAGTCAACAGTGAGGACCAGAGAAGAAGACTAAATTTCAATTCTGAAAATAAAATTTGTGCTTTTTTTCTGTTAAAATCACGTTATTCAAGCATATTTTCAAAACATTTTTGCACTACAACTGTTTGCTTGCTCGTCTCAGAAAAGACGACACCCTCAAAAATGCCTTTACTCCACTGCCTGTGACTTTAGAGGGGTAAAAATCACCAAACGTGGAAGAGCTGAGATCTCAGCAGCAGCACTGACAACTTGTGCGCTGTGGAAAATCCACATTTCAGCCCAGATCAGCCTCTGCGGGGCAGGGAGAGCAGCCTGCAGACTCCCTGGGCACTGCCCACTGCAGGAGGAGCCCTCACTCCATCCAGAGGGGCAGTTTCCTTCCCTGCACTCAGTCAGTGAGCCCAGCCATTCCCCCAAAGCTGCCAGCCCAGCTCCGTGCCCTCTCCAGAGCTCTCCTTCCCCTCCGGGAGCCACAGCTCCTTTTCCCTTTATCACCCACAATCATCTGCAGCAGGGCAGCACAGGAGGGGCTGAAGATTTGGGTAAAACAAGCTGGTGTTTGTTTGTGGAACTGAGGGATGGGATCCCAGCACTTACTTTTGTCCCTTGAAAACCAACAAACACACCAAATTATCTTTTGCCAGCTGAACCTTTCACAAGTCTCAGACACAAATCCTGCAAATTTGTGAGGAAAGTCTGAGAAGCCACAACTTCCTCACTTCAAAATCATTCTGTATCACTAAATTAGTGCATTTTACACTCTAATGAAGGAAGTGTCTGCTCCTGCAGTGTTTTCCTGTCACACTGAACAGCTGTCCCAGCCTGCCTGAGGAGCAGACCTCAGCAAACCTCCCTCCCCATGGACGTGGCTCAGAGTTACACCAACGCTGAAGCCAGCAGGCAGCACTGGGGGGCACAGACTGAGTTTTGGGATGGTTCCTGTGGATTCCAGCACGGCCAGGTTCACACAGCTGCTCCCCAGAGAGGCAGCTCTTGGCCAGAGGCTCACACATGAGACTGTCACATCTGTCCCCTCTGTGGGGAACTCTGGGAAGCAGAAGTGATCTGAAACACTCTTGATCTCTGATGGGCTTTGTTTTTTTGTATTATAGGTGAAAAGAAAGGGAGAGGCTACAAATCTGGGGGTGTTTCTGGGTTATGTGCAGATCCAAGACTTTCACAAGTTTCCCTCTGTTTGGGTTGTGCAGCCCAACTTCAGTTTCCAGTTCTCTGGAAGATTTTGCAGCACTGGGCTCCCCTGGAAATTGTGTCACCCACTGGCACCCCAGGAGAGTGCTGGCCTCAGAAATGGGATAAAACTGCTGTACAGGAAACACAAGTTGCTAAACAACTGTGGCTCTGTAACTGTGCAGGTTTTCTGCTACTCCACCACCGTCAGCAGAAGCACCACCAGGCCTGTGCTGGCACACAGGAGTTAAAGCAACAAGGAGGAGCTGCAGTGGAACAGCCCCATATTGTCACCGAGTGCAAACAGAGCTGGAAATGAACACCAGGCTCTTTGTTGCACAGGTCACTTCATACACTTGGAAGAACGAAATTTAAAGTCACCCCCAGATTATTTGAAATCCCACCTTGTAACCTCTCCTTGCTAAGGCTTGTAAATCAGCACAGAGACTCTTTGAAAGCTGAATATTATCCACTCCCAGCCGCTAATTGGCACTTACTGTGTGCTCCTACAAACATAATGGATCTATGCTGCATATGAATTACCAAATATGCTGAGTTAGCAGCCAGCCTGTCAGAAAGAATTTAACTTTTGTTTACCAGACTGTTTGAGTATTTGCATTTCAGCTGTTAAAAAGGTCAGCGATGGTGCTGACTCAGGCTTCCAATCACAAAGAAGGAAATTCAAATGTGTGAGATGCTGAGTAATTTTTATTTACAGCGTACTACTAAGTGCCCCATCTCACCTAGTGAGTGTCTCAGTGTTACATAAGAAAATTAAGATAATCAGGGAAGTGCTGGTGGAAAAAGTAATACAGATTGCTTCAATTGCTGTGGAAGAACAGAGCTTGTAAAAAAATTACACCTTGTAAACGTCTTGTAGTGATTAGGATGGCATTGCTGAAAGAGTGCATCAAATTTGATATACAGCTGTATAATCTCTCCTCCTGTTCACTGGGGTTCTGCAGGTGATTTACCAGGATTATTACCTGCTTTTAGCAGCAGAATCAACAACGAGGCAGGGCAGGAAAGGCTCAGCCATTATCATGTCCATGACAAGGAACACTGCAGTTCCTTGTTGTAGATAACTCCACACTTGACCAGTTCTTTGCCTCTCTCTTGGAGCTGCTTGACTGGCGAGTGATAAAGGGGTGACACAAGTCTCCCTCCCAGCGCCCTGCTATCACCTCTGCCGTGTAAAGCTCTCCTCAGGAACAAGACAAGCACTTCAGGAGTGCCAAGTGTCATCAGCCTGCTCCTCCTCTCTGCACAGGCTGCAGATGGATTCCCAGCGTGGTGTTCTGAGCTCTCAGGATGGAAAACAGGCAGCCTTCGAGGTGTGCAGGGCTGAACCCCCAATTCTGTCCCTGATTCAGCCAGACTCCTCCTGCTGTGCCACTGCTGGTGGGGCTTTTAATACTCACACAGATATTCAGCCACGTACAACACCACACCCATGCAGGAAGCAGACATGACACGCTAATTACCAGCAATTAATCACCTCTCCAAAACCATGACACGCCTCCACTCAGCAGTGTCACAGCGGCTACGTGGAAGTCCTGGCACACATTAACATCACCCCAACTCCCCAAAGGATCAGTGACAGGGTGTGCAGGGAGCCAGGCAGCTGGAGGGCTGGGAAGTCCTGGCACACATTAAAATCCCCCCAAAGGATCAGTGACCTGGTCGCAGGGAGCCAGGCAGCTGCAGGGCTGGGAAGTCCTGGCACACATTAAAATCCCCCCAAAGGATCAGTGACAGGGTGTGCAGGGAGCCAGGCAGCTGCAGGGCTGGCTCTGGGCTCCAGAGCTGCTTCCCCAAACTCACCAGAGCAGACTTGCCCACACCTCCTGAACCAAGGACCACCAGCTTGTACTCACGCATGGTGTGGGCTGTTCAGAGGGCGACCACCTGCAGGGCAGGAGCAAAGGCAGCGGTTAAACACACAGCTGTGACACAACTGAAAGAGCAGCTCTCCCCCTCACCCAGCCCTCCCCAGAAGGAGAACGCCTTTACTGACAGCTCTGGGTTTCATTCCACCACCTGAACGCTCAGGTTGAGGAGGCCGCTCCAGGAGCCCCAGGGTAAGGAAATGGCCAAAGCTGGATCCTGGCAGCGCTGGGAGAGGAAGAGGATGGACACACCATGGGACAAACAGAGGCTGTCCCAGCTGTGCCGGGCACCACGAGCTGTCACTGCCTGTCCTCTGCTTCCTCAGCATTTCATGGCACAATCCAGAGCACGGGACAAGAAAATGAGATCAGAAAGAAGCAAGTCAAGAGGTTTCCTTCTCCCCTCCGCCCCCAGCAGGGAGGGATTTAGGTCAGTGTTTTCTCTCTGGAAAAGGTCAGGCAGCACACGGCTGCCAAGGCAGAGCTCTGCTCGCCCAGCACAGACTCTGCCTTTTTATGGAAATCTTGCAACTCCCTCCAGTCACTCCGCAGCCCCAGAAAACTGCTCGTTCTCCTCGAGATTCCCCGACAAATAAGGCGAATGCCAAAGCTGGTGATAAACACTCCTCAGGGTGTTTACACTAGCAGCCAGGCCGGGCTGTCCCGCTGCAAACAATGAGCTCAGCACCAGTCCCCCTTCCTTCCCAAGTAAGGCTGCACACCCCGGGGCTGGAGCCTGGCAGCCTCCTCTCCCCCGGATCTCAAACCGGCCTGGCCACAGGATTTATGGGCTCGCTGGCTACTACAGCCTGCAGAAATAAAAACGTCTTCCGAGAGGTTTGACGGAGAAAGGCATCACCTCGTGGGCTGCCGTGAACACGCCCGTGAGGAACAGCGCTGGTATTTTTAGCTTTGTAACGTGGACAAGTCCCTGACAATCTGTCTCGAGTTTATGTAATCCTTAAATCGGGACAGGATCTCTTCTGTCACTTCAGCTCCCAAGGGGAAGATGGAAAACAGAGCCAAGAGGAGCCCCATGTGCTGCTGCTCACCCATCGCCAGCCTGAGCTGAGCTGGGACCCAACAGGGAGCTGGGGACCCTCCCCAAACGCCCCCCTGCCCCTGCTCCATGGGCTCAATGTCACCAGGTCTGGCTTGAAACAAGGACCTGAAAATCCCACGTGCAGCTGGAGAGAGACACACGAATTTCTGTGTTCGGTTCAGCACAACTTTAAATGAATTTTTCGGCCAGAATGAGAGAAATAAAGGACTTGCCTGTGCTGAGGCTCCCTGCAGTTACACAGCCCTGCTGCCCTGCCCTCCCCCAGGCCTTGGAGAGGGAGTAAGGCTCAGTGCAGCCCACCATTTTAACCACCTGCAGGAGGCTTTTCTTCAGCTCTTGAAGCCCACATGAGCTGCAGTTGCCTAATTGCAAATTGTGAAATCAAGTCAGACTGGAAGGGGTTTTCCAGAAAGTGCCTAAAAGCAGAGCAGGGGACGTCTGTGCACTCCAGGACACTGACAACAGCTCTGCCTAAATTCTGGGAACTGTAACCTCTCTGGCTTGAACATTTCCCTGAGAAGTTACATTCACTTCCTTTCTTTCAAAAATCATGACTTTGAATGGGAAGGAGAGGGGAATTGCAATTAACAATTATTTTCCCCTCGATAATCCCTAGAAATTAAAAATGCTGACGCATTTTTTATAAAGCATAAATGCAACTTATTGATCCAGTTTCTCTTCATTTTCCTACAATCCCCCAGTCAGTCCCACTGAAGAAAACCCAGGAAGCAATCAAGCTAAGGGTTAAATTTAGCTGTGAACTATTTCACTTCTTATTTATAGTAGAAAATACTTGTGGGAAAGTTTAAGCTGGGAGCAGTACAAGACTAACTTCTCATTTCTTCTCTACAGTATTTGCTGATCCTTTTTCTTCAGGTGCAACAGGAAACCAAGATCCTGAAAGGCACGAGTCTTATTACTGTAAACCCCACATGCCTTAATTATCTTGTAGCTCTTTCACAAGTATGTTAATGTTATCTGTTTATACAACATGAATAGAGTGCTCAAGAAATTACTATGCTGCATCCCAGCCAACTTTTCATTTGGCAACTGCTGAAGCCCACCTAAATGCAGTCAGACACAGCAGCATTCATTTCCATCCAGAGCTCTCTGTAGTGGAGTCACATGCTGAGAAGCAACGGCTCCATTTCCAAACAGAATTAAATTATGGGTGTTAAGTGTTCCTTTAGAGTCAAGAGAAGAGTATGATCACTAAAGAGTGTGGAAAAAAAAAAACTTAACTGTAAATGTTGTGAAACTGGTCTCATTAGTTCTGAGTGCCGTGGTGCAGAAATAAAGCAAAAGCTGAGTGTCTCCCCAGGCTCCCTTTCCCCACGGAGCAGGACAAGCAGGAGTCACAGCCCCAGCACTGCCCTGAGCTCCCTCTGCCCGTTCCCTCATCCCAAAACCACTTGCACCATCTACAGGGGAATAAATCACAGGGTTCCTTCACCTATGATCACAATAAAACCTTTGCTTCTACACCATCAAACACCTGATACATCAGAGTCCATCTGTGCTCTGAATTCCTCAACAGGAGCATCTCCTCTGCTGTCACCAGCACTGCCCAGGAAGAGACAGCAATGATCCTCTCCCAGCAGCAGCCCAGAGCTCAGCTCCTCCCTGACAGAGAGGTGAGGGGCTGTGCCCCGGGAGCACACGGAGAGGGGCCAAAAGCTGCAGGAGATTTGTGTCAGTGTGCACAGGCAGCGCAGGCAGAGGAGGATCCTGAGAAGGAGCACAGGTGGGTGCAAACACAGCTGCAGCCCCGACCTAAACTCACCTGCACCTTTGCTCAGCCAAGCCCTGGTGCCTCTCCAAAGTGCAAAGTCCTCCTTAACCCTGGTGCAGCCCGGGGCTGGGGCAGGGAGAAGCAAAACCCCGAGGGTATTTCCCAAGCAGCGGAAGCAGCGGGGCAGAGGCCGGGGGAGGTGGTGGGGACAAGGGCTGAGGCCCTTCATGACAGAAACCTGATGCAAAAACGAGCTGCTTCTGTTTCAGAAGTTTCAGCAGCTCGTCATGAAGGTTATCATTTCGGTGGTGGGGAGAGAGAAGCATGAACCAAAAGAAGCAAAGGCAGCGCTGAAAGAGAGTGAGTGCAAGAACTTCACTTAGCAATTACCCACCCCACTGTTTGCAGAAATTTCATTTAAAATATGAAGAGAACACTAAAAATTTCTTACCTTGGCATAAAAGATCTCTCATCAGTGTTAGCAGCTCTACTGAAGGTTCTTCCAGGCTCCCCCCAAGGAACTGAAAAAAAGAATTTAAAAAAGAGTTAATTTTTTTTCAAGTGTCAGCATTTGAGAAGCATCTCTGTAGTGCCTGAGCCAAAGCACCCTGCTCCTGTGGACTTCTCCTCCCCACAATACCCCAAAGAACACTTCACTGACAGAAGACAAACTCAAACTAACCATGTTTGAGGTGCATCAAGTTCACAATTAATTTTAGAAGATGAGAACTTAGTAGAGAAAGTACTACCAGGAACACGGGAGAAAGATTTAGAGCAGCCCAATGTCCCGATGATGTTACAGGGGGAAAACCATCCCCAGCAGCACTGCCACAGTAAAATCCAGTGACACACCTCCACAGCACAACTGTTCCAGGGAATCCAGCAGGACTGTGGCAGGAGGTGCAGAAACAAGATGAGCTTTAACCCAACCCATTCTGGGATTCTGTGACAGCCCTGGAGAGCAGAACAACTCCCAGCAGCACCATCCCCCTGGCTCCTTGTCCAAGGGTTTTAGAAGCTCTCACATCTCCAGTACCCCAACCCTTTGTTCAGTAGCACTGAAGAGCAGCAGAACTGAGACTTCAGACAGTAATCACAGCACTGCCTACACCCTGCTGCTCTGACAGGCAAAGGGTCCTGCCTTCCCTAAGTTCAGCACTTTATCCTTTCAAGGGATAAAAAAAAGAATCATTTGTTCCTCTGGAATCATAGGAAGTTGAAATGAAAACCCAGTGTGCCGGTTTTTTGAAAATATTCCTTTTAAGCAGCTCTGGAGTCACCTTGGAGTCACAGAAATCAAAACTGTTTCGAAACAGGTAATAAAAGCTCTCCTAATCCTTGTCAAATATTTTTCTGAGTATAAGAGAAAGTGAGTGTAGAGGGCAGGGTGAGATGGGATATTGGGAAGAAATCCTTCCCTGGCAGGTGGGCAGCCCTGGCACAGGTGCCCAGAGGAGCTGTGGCTGCCCCTGGATCCCTGCAGTGCCCAAGGCCAGGCTGGACACTGGGGCACTCCGGGACAGTGGGAGTGTCCCTGCCAGGCCAGGGGTGGCCCTGGGTGGGCTCTGAGGTCCCTTCCAACCCAAAGTATCCCAGGATTTTCCCCGAAGGTGCTGCCAGTGCCATCTCCAGGGCTGCAGACAGACCACGGCTCAGCAGCACCAGCTGCACTTGCAGCCAGAGAGCAGAGCCCGAGTTGAAATGAGGGTGAGAGAAAAGGAACAGAAAGACATGAGGCATGGAAAGGAGCAGCACAGAAACCACAGCATCAGTTCCTAGAGACAGTGTGAGTGGCCTCTCGAGGTGCAGCTTCTCCAGCCACTGCTCTGGGGGGTTCTGCTCTCTGCTCTGCCCTGGGATAGAGGAACCCTGACTGAGAGGACAGAGGCAGGGAGCAAGGACCACTCACCTGCCTTTAAGGAAGGAAAAGGAGAGTAACTCCTCGCTTGCTCACCCCTCACGCCTCCCTTTCTCTGCTTTTCACCAGCAGAAACCAGAATGTTGAAGGTTTCCAAGGGAGAAGAGGTGTCAGCACTGTGCACATTTGGGAGAGAGGCCCAGATGTCTCTGGGAACTGCAGCACCTCCACTTGGGCTGGCTGTGCCACTCCTGTGGCCGTGCCCTTCCCATTTCCCCGACGGGAGGCAGATTCTTGGGATGCTGCAGCCACACGTCCACGTTATTTTTATCCTGGCAGTTAAATACTGAATCGTGGCTACTATAAACAAACCTGTTTAATTTTCAACTTGTAAGTGTTCTCCGTGCCAGCTTTCTTCAGTTACTATAAACTAGGCCATGGAAAGGGGTGGATTTTCTTTTTTTAAAAGTGTCAACTAAACATTGCTCAACACTCCACCAAAATCCCTCCCTTACTCAGAGCCGTGTTGGCAAAACAAACCCAAACCCAAACCCAGCACTTCTGCAAGGGGAAGATTTGCAGCGATCAAAACCACACTTGAACTGACAGATTTCCCTCCACGCTGCTGAAAGAACCCAAACAAACAGAGAGAGGGATCCAGCAGGGAACGCTGGGAACACCAGGATCTCCAAGGATCTCCCTTGGCCTGAACATGCCCAAGGACAGCTCCACTCAGCACCTGCTCCCTGAGCTGCTCCACACTCAGAGATATTCAGTTACTCAGTGAAGTCCAAAGCACATGAAACACTTCCCTAATGCTCATCAAAGCTGTCATCAATTACGCAATGGCTCCACGAGCCGTGCTGGGAACTGGGATGTGCATCCCCAATGAAAGGGGGTTTGGCTGGAAATCCCACAGCTCAGCAGCAGATACAGCCCCTGAACAGCAGCAAGACAAACACTGTCACAGATTACCCTGTTAGTTAGCAAGGGGTCTATCTAATTAATAAAAATCACTGCCACGGACTCAGTGGTTCATGAAACGAGCCCTTTCTCCAAGGCAGTCGAACTCCCTGGCTGCAGGGTACAGGGAAAACTTCCTCCACCTTTCCTGAGGCCAACACCAGAAAAATGAGAGGGAAGAGAAAAACAAAAGACTAAAAGACCAGACTAAGCAAAAAGCAGGGCTTCGATGTGACTTCAAAAGGACAGTTTGACAAACTTCCGTTCACAGACTCTGCATTTATTTTCTTACTCATTATCACCGCGGTATCTGACACCAAAGCAAGTGTTTTAGATATTAACATTACATAAGGGGTAACATTTTATAATTTCTGCCAGGATTCTCAGCCTCAGTTTTGTAATTTTAACAGCAAAACCATTCTGTTTTCCACTGACTGCTTTCAGCATCAAATCAAATACCAATCAAGGCAACAAATGTGTAATTAGCTCTGCACAAGCCTGCTGTAGGATGAGTCATGACCCCACTGTGCATTCCTGATGCTGGAACACACGCTGTCCCTTGTCCATACCATCGGCAATCCAAGTCTAAATACATTTTCCTTTTGTTTTTCAGGTAACAGCCCCCAAAAGACGCAGCAAGAAGCACGCACAGGAAATAAACCTGGTGACAATCCAAATCACCAAACAGGGACATGAGAACACGGGAGAACACTGGCCAGAGGTGTCAGCTGAAAAGTTCCATCAGAAGAGGCAGGAGGGCAGCCTCCAAACCTTGCCTGCATTCCCAAAAGGGATGGAGGTGTGCTCCTGAGAGCCAGAGCCAGGCAGCACCTCCTGCCCCACTGCCCACCCTCTGCTCTGCTCCCGAGCCACGGCCACGGCCAGGAGAGCCAAGAGGAAAGTCCTGAGCCCTCCCCACGCCAGTGCTGAGCTGGAGCTTCCAGCAAATTAACTGCAGCCCACACAAACAAGGCAGAGAAACAAACTTCTTGGAAAACAGCAATAATTCTGACATTGGAAATAGTCATTTTGTGCACAAACGCTCTGGGATTGATCCTCCTTCAGCCTGTAATCTTTTGTGCAATCAGCTTCACGCTGAACCTGCAATTTCAAACAACATAATGTCAACTTCTATGGAAGTGACTGCCTAATTACTCATTGGAAATTGCTTTGCTGTAGAGGCTCTCCCGGCAAGGAACAAGGGCTCTGGGCAGCTAAAGCCTGCCATGCTGAAACGGCTAATTTATTTTTTGTCCTATTGCTCTGCACTTGCAGAAAGTTGCTCGGGACATGTGCCAGGCAGACAAAGGCAGGGGAAAGGAAGCCAGCAGCACAACTCAAAGCCCAGCACGCACTGCATCCCCAAATTAGAACAAAGCTGGACGTCAGTGGCTGGAGCTGGCAGCCTCCCCCCGGCCGGACTGCGGCACTCTGCAAATCACCACCGAGGAGCTGCAGGCAGGACACAGCCCCTCAGCTGAGCACACCCGGGCAAACACACTCTGCTCAATTCAAACATCCGAAACGCTGTGATAGGAGAGGCCGGGAGCTCACGGGTCCTCCCAAGCCACCATCTCTCCCTGTCCCATCCAGCCCTGCTGGGGTAGCTGAGCAGAGGCTTTACACCATTCACAGGAGTTCCTCATCTTTTTTTTTTTTTTTTTTTTTTTTTTAAGAAAAAAATGAAAAAAAATTATTTCCTTTCCTCCTTCCTCATCAGCCATTAGACACAGCAGCCGTTCAGGGGACTTCCTCCATTTGCTGCCCATCACATCCACAACTTGCCACGGATTTTTGAGCCCTATAAAGTTTTTCATTCCTCTCCATTTCCTCTAGTGGAAAAAATACCCTGACCTTTTATGAAACAGATTAAATTCCAGACAGACCCGAGGAGGCTCAATCGTAGCAAAAGACCAACTCCATTCGACTTGGTAGCAATAATTTGTTGTGCTGATAGTAGCTTGGCAACGTTCGCCACTAGTCTTCCTGGTTTATATAATTAAGAGTAAATAAGTGACATGAGGTGGATAGCTTGCCAGTGAAATTTCAGCTTGCACTTTAATTATTTCATTTTTGCAGTAGCAGTGACCAGAAACTGGTAATAAAGCCCAGTTTGAGCTTATTTGGTCTCCAGTGTAAAAAAATTTAATGGAGAGATGAAGCTTCCAGGCCACTGAGGGCTCTCTGAAACTTCTCAGTGAAGTTGGAGAGGTTTAAACTGCTCTTTCCACGCATCTCCAACTGACACTGGGGAGGTTAAGATTAGGACTGGAGAAGCAAGTCTTTACTCAGAGGGTGGGGAGCCCTGGCAGGGAGCAGCTGGGGCTGCCCCTGGATCCCTGCGAGTGCCCGGGGCCAGGCTGGACCCCCTCTGTCCCTGCCCATGGCACTGCGGGAGCTTTAAGGTCCTTCCAACCCAAACCATCCTGTGATTTTCACCCACCAGTGACAAACCCTAACCCTGACACCCAGCCTCTAAACACGGGGCACATCCCAGCTCTTCAGGAGACGGGGACAACACACAAATTCCAGAAATCCGGGGGCTCTGTAAATCCCCCTGGCACAGCTGCAGCAACCCGTGTGTTTGCACACTGGATCTGACCATCAGCCCTGTTCTAAAGGTCAGCTCTGCATGTGCAGCCCAGAGACTTTCACTTGCCTGGTGTGTGGCAGCCACGAGCAACCAAACCCCTGTTCCCACGCAACTGCCGCTCATTAAACGCCTCTTTTAACAACCATTTCCAGAATGAAAAGCCCCACTGACCATATGGCCGCTTATTAATACTACATTTGTTTATCAGTTTAAATAAACCCCCTACAGCAATGAGTATCCGTGTAATGAGGACTTAAACACTGCTCACAGCGGATGTGTTTTAGCCCTGCCAAGTAGGACTGCACCTCCTGAATGCTTTTCACGGCAGATTTTGAGGCTTGATAGGAACCTGAATAGAAGTAAGTGCACAGAATTAGCTTCAAACAGAGGGGAAAGTAACAGTTTCATTACGTCCTGTAAAGAAATTAAGTTATTTAATGTGGTGCTTAATCCTTCAGTACTTAGCTCAGCCCCTTAATGCTGCTTCCTGGAAACTTGGGGCAGAGTGGGGGTGGAAACTGAATTTTCTTCTACAGAGAAAATGAAACTTCCTTCTGTGTGAAGGCTTTAACTGAAGGAATATTCAAACAGTTATTAACACTTCGGTGCCAGAGTGAGAGCTTCGAGGGCAGTGGGGTTTTACCCAAACCTGGCCTCTGCACCGGGGCTTCTCTGAAGTTTTTTAATCCTCCTGAACCTGCTTAAAAGGGCAAAACCCCTTCGACAATTCATCCTGGAATCTCCTTTATGGTGAATAAAAGGTGACATTAAAGGAAACAGCTCTGACGGTTTAATCAGTTTTATAGGAGCCACTTCAGTATTTATAGGTCAAGCTTGATTACAACCAAAATAGACGATTACGGAGCTGCCTCTGAAGGGCACCAAGGCCAAGGCCAGGGCGCTGCAGCCCTGCTGGCAGCACAGGGCTGGCTCTGACCCACGGAAGGGAGGGCACATCCTACCCCTGAGCCCCACTGCCCCAGCAGCACCACTCAAACGGCAACAACAACAACAAAAAATGCCTTAGTTTTAGTCTTTGAAATGACAAGGCGTAAGGCAAAAGGGAAATAACCATCTCTCCCGCATTAGTGTGTAAATCTGCCCACCCCAGGGCCCGGGACAGGCGGCTCTGCACTCTGGGCAGGACCTGAGGACACAGCACACCCCACTGAGTGTGACCTGCCAGCTCCCACAGCTCCTGTGCCTTCCCTCCAACGCCAAAGCTCCCACTCATCTCTGTTCTGGAGTCAATCTGCCAATGCAGCAGCCCCAGCCCTGCCCTCGGCACAGCACCACCACCACGGGTTTTAAAGCTCCCAAACCTATCTCCACTTGTGCCCGTAGAGCTGCAGGGGATGTGAACCCAGCGTGGACAGTCACAGCATCCCAGCTCCTCATCCCAACACTCCTCAGCCCCCAGCTCTGGTTGCTCTGCTGCTACACGGATTTGGGCTCGATATTGTGTTCATGAGGAGGGTTTGGGCACACAGCTCATGTAACAGAGGCTGCAAAGCACCGGAATTACAGGGAAAAAGGACAAGGCCCACTTTCTCAGAATCAACCCTGGAGCACCACAACATCTGTCTGATCATTTCAAATGGGATTCCTGAAAAAGCTTTGACTGCATTCTAGTGATCAATATGCCAATGCAGTGTATTCACCAAACAAGGCAAAGCCACAGTAATATTGTAATCTCCACAATTTGGTAAGTGATCTGATGAGTCAAAAGCCCTAAAAGCATAAATATTTCATGAGAAAGGCTGTCTGGAACTACTTCAGTCTGTTTCTTTAATCCTAATGTTATTTTCAGCTACAATTAGTGTTATAATCCAAAGCAGAAAGCAACAATTGGCTAAATTTATTTTATCTTCTCCCATATTTACTTCATAAATCCAACAAGATTTCTGTTCTTCAGGCCTGATACCCAGTAATTGTTACTCAGCACAGGACTAACAAACACATCAAATCTCAGGGTAAAGCAAGATGTGTTGGAATGAGACTGTTAAACAAAAAAAAAAAAAAAGAGAATTGCACCAGAAATAGCCTTACCCAGTGAACTATGAGTTACTTTTAAC
Organism: Sylvia atricapilla; assembly: GCF_009819655.1. Taxonomy (NCBI): domain Eukaryota; kingdom Metazoa; phylum Chordata; class Aves; order Passeriformes; family Sylviidae; genus Sylvia; species Sylvia atricapilla. The sequence continues at coordinate 582,808 of NC_089164.1, forward strand.
TATCACGTGGTGAGTGGCATATAAAAAGATATTATTCTGCATGTCAGCTGTCTGCAATGAAAGTTTTCCTCTTCTCAGCCACCCCTCCCTACGACTTCAAGTTTATTTGCATGAGAGAAAAGAACATTACATAAAAAAATACAACATGAAAGGCACTGCAACCAATCCATCCAGCTGAAGCGCTCCTCCCACGGCCTCCAGATTACGGGTCCATTTCCAGCGGAGGATGTGAGGAATGCCCGATTCCACACACAGATCCTCCCCTGGACAAGGAGCTGCGGCAGCCTGGCTCCCGCTGGCAGAGGCAGGGGGATCTTCTAAATCCTTCCAAATACTGAAGGATTTGCCCCAGCTGCAGGTGGGATGCTCAGAGCCATCAGGAGCAGCCTGCACTGCCCCGCTCCACACGCAACAGCCCCAGCTAAAAACCACCACAAGTTCGCATTTTTTCAGTATTACAACACTGCAGAACACAGCATCATCGAATCCAACAAATACTTCGACTAAAAAATATAAAACCAAAAAACCCCAAAAGCATTCCAGCCAGCCTCGAGCCCGCAGTCACTGACAAGTGAAATGCAAGTGTCTGTTTTCCTGCAATGCTCCAGCAAGCAGCAGTTATGCAACGCAGCCCGCTGACACACAGGCTCCTGGCTGCAGCACATTCCCAAAAAGCAGGGTTTTGACAAAGCCACGGTCACCTGTTACAGAAATGCTCATCCTGCTCCTTACACCGAGCACATTCCTGGGGGGATTTTCCCTCACCGAAGTGATGAATAAAGATTTGTCTCAGCCCCAGCACTGCCACTGCTGTGGGCACATCCACACCTCTTGCTTCAGTGCCCCAGATGGATTTAAGCATTTTCCATCTTATCAATATTCAAAATAAATAACAAACCACAATGCCTCAGGCCACCTGCTCTCCAGGCCTGCCATTGCTCAGCTCCCCACGTCTTAGGTTAAACAAAGTCAAATAGGTGAAACAGCCAAACCAAGCCACCTGCAGCCACGGGCTGTGAGCAGCCCTGGGGATTCCTTTTTACCTGTTTGCCCTGTTACCTGCTCCTTCCCTGGTATCAAAGCCCCGTGCAGGGTCAGACTGCCCCCTCAAACTGACGATTTTGTTCAAAAGAAAGCAACCAGCAGTTTCCAAACCACACCAACCCTGCTCCTGCCAGCATCTGGATTTCTGCACCAAAACAAACCCAACGTGTGCCTCGCCTGGGTTCAGGAGAAGGCAGAGCAGCTGCAGTGAGGAAGTGCCTGGTCAGGTAGAGCAGGTCTTTCCCAACTCCCAATTCCTGCCCGAGCACTCGCAGCAGGGAGCACAACACACATCAGAACATCAAAACACCGTCTTGATGTGGCCACGCTGGGCTCAGCAGAGCCACCCGACCTGCTCCAGCGGCTGACAGGCTGAGAAAGAGCCCCAGCCCTGCCCTGGGCTCTGCTGCCACGGGAGAAACAGAAACAGCCCCTCGGAGCTCCCCTTCAGCAGGAGTGCTCCTGCCACTGCTGCACCCACAGGCCCCAAAGGGACTGCATTCCACATGGGGGACAGCTCCTGCTGTCCCATCTCCTCCCACACACACCCAAAGGACCTTCCCACAGCAGTGAAGGCAGTTTCAGTTCAAACACACCGTTTCTGATCAGGAATGTAACACTCAGTGGCTCCTCCGAGAGCACCACCCTTCTTCCCACAGCCTCATCATTTTAATACTGTTAAATGGATTAAACCTTAATTATTGCAGTATTTGCAAGGGAAGAAGTGAATTCTCAGTAACCAGCTCCTGTCCCTCTGCAGATCAAAACTTGTCTCAAACAAACCTGGGAGTGAAATGGCATCAGAGGTGCAGCACCAAGTGCTCCAGTGCAAAAACCAGGTACCAAGAGCTGAGCAGGCCCAGGTGTGTCCTGACTGATGCTCTGCTGTCTCTGGATCCCCTTTCCTTCAGAGGGGAGCTCAGAAAACAGGCACTAATTAACAAAATTACGCTATCACAGGAAATAACAGGAAGCTTCTAATAATGAGCCATTTAGCTCCCAAGGGTTTCAGTCAGACATGTCAAACCAGCTCACAGAGGATGTCAACAGCCACCAGCAACAAGCACAGCAGCTGAAAAACAAGCAGCAGAGACCCTCAAGTTGCTGCAGCAGAAAGGCAGCTCCATGGAACTCTCATAAATGCAGGCTGGTCCTTGCAAATAACAACCTCTGAGGACAGAGACCAAATGTCACCTACTTGGTGTTACTCTGGCAGCCAGAATGAGCCACAGGTCACCTGTGGCTGTCCCGGGCAGAGAAGGGTCACCACATCACCCCTGCTGCAGCACAAGGCTCAAGGACACTGCCCAGGCCCAGATGTGTCAGCAACTGCAGGTTCTGCTTCCCTCCTCAAGTCCTCCCCTCCACCAGCAGTGCTACTGGCACAATTAAAGCCTTTCTCCTTCACACCTACTTTAATCCTTTCTCTTCCGGTGTAACAGCTCAACAGGTCTTCACTTAACCCACACAGATGGGTTTGCACTCTGATGTTGGTGCTGGAGGCACTGAACTTGGGTTCCTGCTGGGTTCTTGCTTCCAAGAGTTCCTGAACAATAAAGGTTCAACAAGGGAAAGCAAAGGAGTTCAGTCTCTGCCCTGCCTTCCTCACCCCACAGAGAGTGAGGAACCCACTGCTGCTCCAGCTGCAGCATAAAACCACTCTGGGAAATTGTCACCCACAAAACCTGGGCTCCCTCCCTGGCCTGACTCCTGCCCTCCATCACCTGCACAGGGAGCACTGGCAAAAGCTCATCTCCATAACTCAGTGCTCTGTTCCACCATTTCCATCAACTGAAACGTCCTGAGCCTGATTCCACCTTCCAGAACCTGCAGGGAGCCCACAGGAAGGGTGGAGAGGGACTATTTACATCCCACACAAGTTTTAATATCAGAGCAAGACAGGCTGGACCAAGTAAGAGCTCAGCAAGATGAACAGCTCTTTCAGAGAACTTGGGGACATCCGTACTTATCTCTGCCATTAGGTGTCATGTTTCCAGCAGCAGCAACTTTCCTGAAGTGCAAACACAAATGCCTACAGGAAAAATTGACCCTGAGATTTAGAAGCATCCTTTTCAGGAGATGCTGCCATTAAAATTGTGTTTAATTTCCAATTAACTACTAATTAAAAGAGTAAAAGAAAATTAGTAACTACTTCAGAGCTCAACATAAAATGAATTGAGGCTCTACTTTAACCACCATCCTCAGTACCTCATCTTCAGAAAACAACCCAACACCCCTGGAAGCAAGGCCAAAAAATCCAAGCACCACCCCAGGAGTTTACCAAGTGTTAAAAGTCTTGTCTCTCTTGAATCTGCTTCTGCAGAATGAAATACACGAAGTTATAAGAAGTGATCGATATTCAACGTTAACGTGGCTCATCAGAAATTAAAAGAAAGTGACAAAAGAGCAAGTCTCCCATATTACCCTAACCCCCAAAAGTTTTGATCAGGATCCACAGCCAGAGCCAGCTGAGCCGATTTTGGCAAGGCTGAAAGTAACACTGGATCAAGGATAATTCTGAACTTCAAACAGCTACACATAAAAAACACTTCAAATATAAAGCCTAAAGGTTTGAACTCACGCACGTTCAAAAGATTCGCTCTGTTTTCTCTAGGAAAACGGATAACACGTTCCTGTTGTCAGAGCATTAGGATTCCTCTTGAAGACGATTTTTTTAAGCCTGCAAAGCTGCACAGAAGCAATCTGTTCTCTAAACACTGAGCACAAGTTCAAAGTGCCACCGAGCGCGCTGTGCACGTGCAGGGTACAAGAAGCACTGCAATAGAAAGTACAAACAAATGCTTGGAGTTGTTTATGCCCGGGACGATGATTCAATACACAATTAAAACTTTAATGTTCAAGTACATCCACATGTTACACTCCTGCCATTTAATTACTTTTCAGGTTTTTTTAAGAGCAGTCCTCAGACTGGCTGAGCAGCCACGACATGTATCACTAACAACCCACGTCTGTGTATTTGCAGCTTATGGTTTCAAACACAAACTGCCCCGATGCTCGCTGTACACACGAGTCTCCAAATAACAGCATTAACCTGTCACTGGCCTTATGCTGTGTGAGCAATTCAGCCCCTTTGGCAGGAGATCCTCTGAGAACCCTCAGCAAAGCTCCTTACCCTAGAAGCAGCCACGCCACAGGCAGGACACGTGATGGCAGCCAGCGCTCAGCTCGCTGGGGGTGACAGTGACAGCCGAGGAGGATCCCTGCCGCCTCCCGGGCGTCCCCAGCGCGGGCTGGGAGCAGGAGCTGCTCTGGAGGGATAACTGGGCTCCCCGAGAGCACCCGGGGCAGGCGCACGCCGCAAACGCTGCGCATGAAAACAGATTATTTTTAGAAGCCGAGCGAGCACAGCACTTCCTGCCGACTCCACCTTGAAGGACGGCAGACGCTCTGTCACCCTCCATTCCAAACCCAGGGTTTCACAACTTCTGCTACCTGCCACAACACAGGGAGAGGCAAGGGACAATCTGCCGACAACGGCAAGTGACAATTTCCCAGTTTGTAACTTGGCACCGAGAACTTCTGTTGGAATATGTTGCCAGTCTTCACTCACGTCAATAAATCGATGCCTTTTTTCCTGCCACGGGGATGAACAGAACACTGCATGTTTTTATTTATGACACTGATTTTTTCCATAGCAACCGGATGTGAACATGGCATTCCCAGCGTAATGAAGTCACTATAGCAACGTGATAATGATGTCAGAATAATCAGACAGCATTTCATACTTGTGAAATACATCGCTTCTGTGAATTCAGAAAGTTGCAGAGACCACAAAAGAGGGCTCCACCTGGAACTTCCCTTTAACTGGCATGGTTTTGGATAACTTCTCATTAAAGGCACCGAGCTTTGCTAACGCACCATTTTCTGTTTCTTCAAGCTTCATCCATTGCCTCCTGAACATCTCAAAAATTCCCACAATAAAACTCTTCCATACCCGAGGATTCGCTACACCAGGGAGAATTCCTGACACACCATTTCAGCATGGAAAAGGCAACGACACAAATCACAACAGTGAAACATTTCACAGGCACTGTCAGCTGAACACACGCTCTCCTCAGCTCCGCAGATAATCTGGTGTCTCCTTACGTGGAGCAACACAACTACTCAGAGAGAATTCCAACAGGAATTACAGAGTGCCGACACAATACTCCGAAGGCAGACCGGCGTTTTCGAGTCAAACAACTATTTTAAGAAATATTATCTCCCCTGTTAAGCTGCTGAAAGGAAAAAACCCAGAGTTTTCATGGTTTGCCCTTCCTGTTTGCAGCTCTTTCCAAGCTGTGAGCAAAGCAGACCCGGTTCCAGCTGTGTGTCAGTCGGAATGGCCTCGCTGTGTCCAAACCCAACCCTCCCACTGAGGCAGCTTCGCAGGAATCCCTGCACCAAACCCACCCGTCCTGTACCTCACACGCTGCCAGCAGAGACACCACTTAACGAGAAGTAGCTAAACACCAAAGTTTCCCTACGCAGAGAACTGCTTCTTTTTAAAGCGACCAAAGGAAGTGCAAGAAACCCTTTAAGAGCTGAGGCTGTCTGAGACAACCGGTCCTTGGGAGAGGAGGATGAGGACGGGCTGGAGGATTAGGATGGACCAGAGGATGAGGATGGGCCGGGAGGATGGAGATGGGCCGGGAGGATGGAGATGGGCCAGGGGGTGAGGATGGGCCAGGGGGTGAGGATGGACCAGGGGATGAGGATGGGCCGGGAGGATGAGGATGGGCCAGGGGGTGAGGATGGGCCGGGAGGATGAGGAAGGGCCGGGAGGATGAGGAAGGGCCGGGAGGATGAGGATGGGCCGGGGGGATGAGGATGGGCCAGGGGGTGAGGATGGGCCGGAGGATGAGGAAGGACCAGGGGATGAAGACGGTCCGGCCCGCGGCTCCACGTGGCCCCCGTGGGGCTCTCGCCCTGTCCCACCTGCCCAAACCCCCTGCTCCCCCGGGCCGGGGCAGCGGCGGCGCTGGCGAAGCCCGTCCTGGCCCTGCCGTGCCCCGCCGTGTCGCGGTGGCAGCCCGCCCTCCGTGCCCCCGGCCCCGCTGTCCCATGGCCTCCGCCGCCGGGGCCCGCAGCAGCCGGGCCCGCACACACCGGCCCGGGCACGGCGCGGGACTCGCTCGGCCCCGGGCCCGGCGGCCCCACAAGATGGATGTCCGGGGCCCGGGCCGCCTCCCCTGCCTGCCGCCGGCCCGCGGACACCGAGCCCCGGCCGGCCCCTGCCCCGCTCCGCCCGCGGCCTCGCCAGGCCCCGGGGCCCTCACCGCCCGCCCCGGGCCCCTCACCGCCCGTCCCGGGCCCCTCACCGCCCGCCCCGGGCCCCTCACCGCCCGCCCCGGCCCGCTCACCGCCGGCCCCGGGCCGCCTCCCGCCGCCGCCGGGCTGCCCGCTGCGGGCTCGGGCTCCGGCCTCGGGGCTCCGCCGCTCCGCCTGCCGCCGCTCCGGGGCTGTGCGCGGCGCCGCTCCGCTCCGCCCTCCGCGGCCCGGGGAGGAGCCAGCGCGGCGGGCGGGACCGGGCCCGGGAGTTCCGGGGGCAGGGGCGGGGAGACCGGCGGGGACCGGGACCGGGAGTTCGGGGGGCAGGGGCGGGGAGACCGGCGGGGACCGGGACAGGGACCGGGGCCAGGGCAGGGGAGACCGGCGGGGACCGGGGCCGGGAGTTCCGGGGGCAGGGGCGGGGAGACCGGCGGGGATCAGGGCCAGGGCAGGGGAGACCGGCGGGGATCGGGGCCGGGAGTTCCGGGGGCAGGGGCGGGGAGACCGGCGGGGACCGGGGACCGGGACCGGGGCAGGGGCAGGGGAGACCGGCGGGGACCGGGGACCGGGAGTTCCGGGGGGCAGGGGCGGGGAGACCGGCGGGGACCGGGACAGGGGAGTTCCCACAGGGCCAGGGCAGGGACCGGGAGACCGGCGGGGACCGGGACAGGGACCGGGGCCAGGGCAGGGGAGACCGGCGGGGACCGGGACCGGAGAGTTCCGGGGGGGCAGGGGCCGGGAGACCGGCGGGGATCGGGGACCGGGGCAGGGGCAGGGGAGACCGGCGGGGACCGGGGTCGTGTCCGTGGGGCCGTGTCGGGGCCGGAGCGACAGGAGCGGCCGGGAAAGGGGCTCAGCCTGGAGAAAAGGATGCTCGGGGAAAATTTGTGGCTCTGCGCAACTCCCTGCCAGGAGGAACCGGCCCGGGGGTCTCATCCCAGGGACAGCAGGAGAGGGAACGGCCCCAGGGTGGATGGACATCGGGGGATTTCCCCTCGGGAAGGGGCACAGCCCGCGGGGACCGAGCGCTGGGGCTGTGTCCGTACGGAGGAGACGATGCTGTCACCCGGGACGGGACACGAGTCACCAGGAGGTCACCAAGAGCTGCCCCAGCACAGGGCTCAGCACCAGCGCCGCATCACCTTCACCCTTTGAAAAGCTTTTCCTGAAACGCAGCGCTTCCAAGGGGGCGGCGTTTTGTTTGGAAAAGGGTGAAAATAAAGAAGTGTAACATTGAAGGGAAGAACACATGGGATTGACAAGAAACAGGCGAAGTGCGGGAAGAGGAAATGACACTGGCGATGGTTTTGTCTCTGAGCCTTTGTAAGTGACAGCAGCCGCACAGGGAGGGTCAGGGGGGAGTCCAGAGCAGGGTCTGGTCATCTGCGAGATCACTTCACTAGCCCCGGCTTCAACTGTAATTCAGCTCTGAACTACACACTCCAGAAAAGCTGATGTCAACAGTCAATAAATTTCAGGGGCTTTTATGTTTTCTTGGTTAAAAATGTATAATTACCCCAGGAGGAGCAGTAGTTGCTCTCCTGGTTGCAATGCCCAGCTCTCCATGGAATGCAGAGGGGTCTCTCGTGTTCCCAAGCACTGTCACCTCCTCACGTTAGGAGGGGACAGGATGGGACAGGACAGGATGGGACAGGATGGGACAGGACTGCAGCCGTGTCCCTGGGATGCTCCTGTGAGGCTGCAGAGGACCGTGCCAGAGGCGGCAGCAACACACCCACGGGCCTCCCCACACTCCTCTATCACCACTTGGAAAACTTCAGGGACACGAGCCGATTTATTGAACTCTGAGGCTACAGCAACAATATTTTAGCAGTCGTGCTGCCTTTCATCCCGAACTCCAACAGAAAAATGCTAAATATTACTTGTGTGGCCGCAGGGATTACACAAAGCAAAGAAAGATTAAATGATTTATCCAAAATCCCCAGCAAGTGCGTGGCCAGGAGACACAGAGCTCCGAGCCCCCCTCACCCTCTGTGACTGAAACTCTCCAGTTCTCCCTCTCCCAGCTCCCTGTGTGCAGCAGAAATAAACACACGGCGCAGAATTTCGCTTGCAGGTACGACTTGTGGCTGCTGATAGTGATCTGTAAATCCCGGCTCTTATGGCTTAAGAGGTGTCTCCTTCCCTGGGGACCACCAGGGAGCGAGCAGGTGAATCGCTGCTTGACTGGAGTCGCTGGAGGCAGGGCGATGTCAGCAGAGGCTTTGCACACTTTGTGTCTCTGCAGGACTCGGCAGTGAGAGGATCACTCACGGTGCCTTGGTCGGGGTGGCAAAAGCGTCTGCCGTGAAGGATGCTCAGCACACGTGGTTCAGCAACTCGTTTCTTCAGAGAACAAACGTTACTGTGAAATCTGTGAACTTGGGAAGTTACTGGCTCGATGTTTAAAAACATGAGGCTGTGCCTGGAAAACAGGCAGAGGCCAAATATCAGCACTAGCTTCTGTTTTAAAAGCTGTTCAAACCCATATTCCTATGGGCAGAAACTGCAAGGAGTGCAATTCCTTTAACAGGCTCGGTGTACTTGGAAATGTTTGAGCATTCTCCAAGGCTTCACCCCAAATTCCCTTTGAAATTAAAGCTTTAACAAACTTTGCCCCAAATATCAACCCGTTTGCAGCTTTTCCCACTGAGCACTGACTGAAGAGTTTTATTGTACCCAGGGAATCACACACTTCTCTGTTTCATGGCTTGTGGACCATCTCCCAAGTTTCAGAAGAATGAGGGTCCAGGCACACTGAGGGCCTGACTCAGAAGGGCTGAACTCCTCTTTGGTGTGTGCTCTGGGAAGATTGACTTTTCCCCCCATTTTCTGCAGGTTTCAGTGGAAGCTGATAACATTTATTGCTGAGTCAGACTTTGCAAGCCCATGAAATTAGATCTAGATGAGTGTGAACCTGGTTATGAAATGATTAAGAAGAGGAGAAGCAGGTCCAAGTTCAGCTGAAATCAGAGGCGCTTTTCCTGGCGGCTCCAGCAGGGAATGGACCTGTGTCTGTGTTTCTCCCAAATCCTGCAGTCAGGCAGGGAGATGCCGCCCCTCGGGCAGAGCTGTCCCACTCCCGTGCTGCTGCCGCTCCCTCGGGCAGCAGGGCGCTGCTCCTCAGCAACCCCAGTGCCGCATCCCGTGTCCACACCGGGGCTGTCCCTCGGCCTTTCCCCACCTCTGACACATGCCATTATTGCAGGGACGTGTCCAGGGCTGACAGCGCTGCCTGGAGGGCTGGGACCTGCTGACAGCCCCAGGCCGGGGTTCCTGCTCCACACCAACAACACAAGGTTATGAGGCAGAGGGAATGGATTCTCTGCATCCTGTCACACGCAGGACACAGCCTGTAATGTCCTGGACACAGCCCAGGAATCCAGTGACCCTCCCCACGGCAGTTTGATTGAAAAATGGTGTCGTTTATCACAGCCCATCTATTGATATAAAACACGAGTTGCCACAATAACTTCTTTCCAATAACTCTACAGTCTAAATCCATTCATATTAAATTATACCAAGATTTCACTCCCCTTTTCCTGCCATATGGCAGCAGTAAAAGACTGGAAGGAAAACATTCATTTATCTCAGAACCTGCAGCAGGATTGCAATTTTTTCACCTGCTTTTGCCTCTGAATTGCAGTGGTTGCACTGAGTCTTCTGCAGGCAAATTAATGTGAAGCAGAATCCCTCAGGACTTCTTTCATTCCAAAATAATAATTGCCCAATTGGATAAATTATCACAAGTTCAGCTGATGTAAATATGTAGCTAAGGCCCATTTGTTGATTTAATGAAATTCAGAAACAATTTGTGATTGCATAATGACCTTGGATTCCTGGCTGATAGAATCAGAGGGCTGGAGAGTAAATGAAAGTGGGTTTGACACCGTGCAGGCTAATAACACATTATCCTCTTGCTCTGGCTGTCAGAAGTAAAGGTGCTGACTGCATCCTGCTCCTGTCCTGAGTGTCTGAACTTAAACTGCTCAGCAAAGGAGCTGGTGCTCTCTACACTTACAATAATCATTCTTTAAACTCTAGTCAAGGGGAGAATGAAGGAAAAAAAAATGCTCATTCCAAAGAGCTCAACACAAGCCTTTGAAGTGCAAGCATAATATTTTCTTTACAGATGAGATTGCAGTGTATCATTATGAATAATGACTTAATGATGTAATTAACAGTGAGCACCCACATGGCTGCCAGCAGCTGCCCCGGCTGAGGGTCACCGAGCTCACACCGAGCCTCCCACGCTGTCCTAGCCAGGGACCCGACCTGGGGTCATTTAACAGAGCCCAGCACCCCAAACTCTGCAGGGCAGGAGAGCTCTGAGCCCTGAGCTGTGCCCAGAGCAGATTCCCTGAAAGGCCCATCCCTGCTCCCCGGCAGCCCGGGGTTGTTCCGTGCCCAGTCTGGCTGGGTGAAGCTCCCAGGTAATTAGGCAGATGAGCTGGGAGCTGGGGAGGGATGGCTGATCCCCAGCAGGGCTCTGGACTGGCTTTTCCACGCACCACAGCCCTGGGGCAGCAGTGCTGGGGCCCTGCTCCTCCCCCAGCTCATCCAGAGTCCTTAACGTGCCTGAAATCCCAGGAGAGGCTGGAGCCCAGGCAAACACAGAGGTGTTTTCCAGGTTTGAGCCCGAAGGATGTGAGCACAGGCACTGCAGAAAGGCTGAGGAGGCAGGAACAAGGCTTCCTCTACCAAAACCACCACAAGCCTTTCCTCTTTTGTGACTGTCACTCTGAAAGGGGCAGGGGATGGAGGCTTCTTCTGCAGCTCCCCAAACATCTCCCTACCCTGTGGGCTCACCCAGAGTCAGTCTGGAGTCTGCAGCTCTGCACAGTCAGGAGAAAGGCACAGACTCACAGGGGTTTCTGGTTCACGGGGTTTATAAATACCATCAGAGGCTGAGGAACTCACTGGGGAAGGAAGCACAAATCCTGCTTCCTGTGCTCAGCACGGCAGGGAGCTGCCAGTTATCATACACAGGGATTCCCGTGCATCAGTCCAGCAGCAGCACAATGGGCTGCTCCTGCTCTTGGCCTTCTGCACCAAGAATTGCCTTCTCCAAAGCTGCAGCAGCCTGGAGTTTCCTACCAGAGGAGCCTGTGAAGGAAAGGATGCTCAGAGAGCTAAACATGAGCAGAGCCAGCAGCCTGGGCACCTCTCCTGGCTTTAATCCCCGGTGCTGGAGCTGTGTTTGGGTGAGTGTCCCCACAATGTGTCACCTGTGCACGTCCCCAGCCAGCCTGGCCACGGCACAGAGCTGTTCTCTGCAGTTTGCTGGGGCCCTCAGGGTGGGAGAGGTGAATTTGTCTGTGCTGGGACACACGATGGGGGATGGTCCCAGCTCAGGGTGGGTCTGACCCAGCAGCTCCTCGTGCTGAGTTTGTAGGGCACTTCACAAATGTCCTGGGTCGGGATGGTGACACCTCCAGAGACCCCAGAACACTCCAGGGCCTGATTCTGCCCTCACCAAGCCCATCCACAGTTTGCAATGGGGCAAAGCTGCTGGATCTGCACAAGAAAAAGCCGAAGGAGAGGGGCCTGGAGTCCCCAACACCTGCACAGGCACAGCCAGGAGAGGCCAGGCTCCAGCAGGAAAAACTGGGGCAGCAGAACTCAACGTGAGCAATAACAAGTGTTATTCTTTCGGCTGACAAACTGTGCTCCCTGCTCACAGGCGGCTCCAACCACACATTTTCGATTAGCCAACCTCTTCCTGTGCAGTCAGACACCCGCTCACCCCGTGGCCGGGCGGGTCCTCCTCTCCCTGGGTACCAAAACCTCCTCCTCCACTGCCAGCTGCTCTCACCCACTTCTGGGCCAGATGCAGCTGCCATTTCCCTCCTTCTGTTTTTGTAAAATCCAGGCAGTAGGGTATGGGGAAGTTGGGGGAAAGGAAGGAAAAACAACAAAGATAAAATGAAAGTTAAAATGTAACTGCCTTTGTTAGACAGACATCCTTTGACTGGAGGTTTGGTGGAACCCACACAATGAGACAAACATTGCCTTGGAATTAAATGCCATATATATATATTGAAATGAGAGAATGTCTAATGCAGTGAGTATTCCTTCCCATGTCTCCTTTCATGGGGTTTAAACACTTGTTTTCTTTAAGGCAGTCACACAATGACTGTACTGTGGCCAAGGGGCAATTTTCGATTAGCAGGTAAAAGTAACAATCCAGGTATTTGTGTGTCAGCTTCTGGGAGCCCTGTAAGACCCACGGAGTCGCTTCATCTCCTGTCCCTGCCCTCTCCCAGCTGATAACCGGTTCCATTCGGGGGCAGATCCAGGAGCAGACACTGCTGGTGCCCTCAGCCCAGCCCCAGGCCAGCAGCACACACGGGCACGGGGCTGAGGGACAGGCTTTATAAAGACATCAGAGAGGTAATAACGTATCTGTACCTGGAGAAGAGATGTGTGCTTCCAATTCCTGCTGCTCTGCGGTCCTAAGTGGGCTTAATCATCCCACAGCCTTGGAGCCCCTCCAGCACCTTCACTCCTCCTGCTGCCAGGGGTTAGCGGGAGCTTGTCCTAAACCTGCTGTCAGAGGCAGCTCCTCGGCTCCCTTTAATAGCTGCTCCACTGTAATTATGATTACTGTAACACTTAGATTTTGACAGCACTCTTTGTTTTCTGATTGCTTCCTGAGCACAAGTGAATAACGCCGGCTTTGAGGCTCTTTCCCGGGAAGAGAAGGTATTTTCCTCAGGGAAGGCTGGACAGGAGGGAGCACGAGGCACCTGTGTGTCCTCCCAGCCAGCGCTGAGTGTCCCCTCCCAGCGCAGTCACCCTGAGTGGCACAGACACGCGAGCCGTGAGCCCAGCTGTGCAGTGAGCTGTCGCCTCCTCAGCGGATCATGAGTCACTTCCAGTCCTGCCGTGACTCGGGCTGTGACCGGGCACTGCCCGGGGAAGGCCTGGAGGAGCCGTGTCCCCCACCCTGCGCTGTTCCCCGGGCAGGGGCTGTGTGCCAGGGCCGGGCGGCTCACCCCGGGGGTCACAGGGGGTCTGCCTCCTGCACCCCAAGGCTGTGGGAGGTTGGGGACCCCCGAGCCGAGCCGGGCTGTCTGTGCGGGGCTGCACCCTGCCGAAACCCTCTGACATCCTACAAACCCTCGGCTGGGCTTTAATTCCCCACGCTTCCCGCTGCTGCCCTTTGGAGAGAAAGTGTTTGCATGAATAACAGCGGATGGGTTCGAACACGGCTCGTGGCCCGGGCGGCGTCTAGCGGTGGAGGGAGCGAAGAGAAAAGCGCTCTCTGCTCCAGAGGTGCCCAGGGCGGCTCCTGGCCTGGGTTATCTCAGCGCTCCTGCGGGAACTGAGATAAAACCGGCCCAGGGACAAAGTGCTGGCTTTGGGGCCAGCTCCGGACCCACGGTGGGTCACACCGAGCCCTGCCCCAGCGGGCACCGCCCGCGGGTCCCGGTCCCGGCGCTGCCCGGCCCCGTGCAGGGCTGATGGAGCTCCATCCCCGCCTCCATCCCGGGCTGTTTCCCCAGGGGATGTGGGCATTTATCTGCCGGCTCTCGCTTTGACCCTCCACAGACAAAAGTGTCCCGGGAGCTGCTGGCCCCTTCGATAAGGCAGGAGGGAGCTGAGCCCCGTGCCGACGGGGGCTGCCTCTGAAGGTTACCTTGATGACAGAAACCTCCACTTGTCTTTCCAGAGTTACAGGAACCGCAGAGGTATCAGAGCATTTAATCGCTTGTTTTACTGCCTGGGCCGTGTGTTGTGGTGAGGAGCTGCATTCCAGACTGACGGCTCCGACTGACGGCTCCTGTCACCGCCGTGCCAGCTCCGGGCGCGTCCCCAGCGCTGCGCTGCCGCCCTGCCCCGTCCGCGGGCGGATTGGGGCTGCATCCTGGGGGGGACTGGGGCTGCATCCTGGGGGGATTGGGGCTGCATCCTGGGGGGGATTGGGGCTGCATCCTGGGGGGGACTGGGGCTGCATCCTGGGGGGGACTGGGGCTGCATCCCCGGGAGGATTGGGGCTGCATCCTGGGGGAGACTGGGGCTCCATCCCCGGGAGGACTGGGGCTCCAGCCCCGGGGGATTGGGGCTCCATCCCTGGGGGGGATTGGGGCTCCTGGGGGGGATTGGGGCTCCATCCCCGGGAGGATTGGGGCTCCATCCCCGGGAGGATTTGGGCTCCATCCCCGGGGGGATTGGGGCTCCATCCCCGGGGGGATTGGGGCTCCATCCCCGGGGGGATTGGGGCTCCATCCCCGGGAGTATTTGGGCTCCATCCCCGGGGGGATTGGGGCTCCATCCCCGGGAGGATTTGGGCTCCATCCCCGGGAGGATTGGGGCTCCATCCCCGGGAGGATTGGGGCTGCATCCTGGGCAGGATTTGGGGAGCACAGGACGAGCTGCAGCCGCTCCCGGCTGGGCTGGCCCAGAGCCACAGGCTGCTCTCCACTCTCCTGAGATTTCCAGACGCGCTGCTGTCCCTGGGACACCCGGGCGGCTCAGGGACGCTGTGTGTGCTGGGGATGGGTCACTTGTTCCCCTCGGCAGCCCTGCCAGCCCTGGCCTGCGCACACGGGTCCCGCTGCGCTGTCCCTGCCCTGTCCCTGCTGTCCCTGCTGTCCCTGCTCTATCCCTGCCCTGTCCCTGCCCTGTCCCTGCTGTCGCTGGGCTGTCCCTGCACTGTCCCATCCCTGCCCTGTCCCTGTCCTGTCCCTGCTCCAGCCCCGCATGGAAACCTTGAGCGAGCACAGATTTCCCTTCCCGGCTGCCAGATCAACAAAGCCCAACTCAGCAGTTTCGTGCCCCACGTGTTTGGACCGGAGTGGAAGTGACGAGGAGCTGAGGAGATGGAAACAATAACAAACAAAAACACTTTATCTGCCCTGTCCTTCCCCGCTGCTCTGCAGCCAAACCCGCGGGGCTGGTGCCAGCGCAGCTCCTCGGAGGGTCACAGGGGCAGGGCCAGATCTCCCCCCACAGCACCGACAGGGCTCCGGTGTTAGTATCAGTTTACCCGGGGACACCGCAGTTTAAATTCCCTTCTGCTTCGGTGTTGTGATTCCTTCAGACAAACGCGAGGGTCAGACTCCAGACCTCACAGTGAGGCTCCAAAGTTTGCAGCAAGTATTTAAGAATAGTTTATTTCCCCCCAAATCAGGGCAGCGATGCTGGCAATGAGTGTCATTAGCAAAACAACTTTCTACAGCAATGAGCTCTGTGTGTGTTTTGTTGTAAGGAAAAATAAATTCCTTTTCTTCTGTAAGGAACCAAAAACCGTCTCTGAGTTAATTGTAGAACAAAAGAGGCCTTGATTTCTGCCATCCATCATGGAAAAGGTTGGATCCGAATATACATACATTAAAAATAAAAAGGTATAAACAGTTCTTCCTTCCTAAAGAGCTTCCCTGGCAAACCTGGGCCCCCAGAGCCTCCAGCTCATCTTCCTGTTTTTGGGGCCGAGCTCCTGGGGACTCCAGGCTGCTCTCAGCACCACTTCCCTGATGATGGTTTGTTTTCAGTCCGTCTTCCATCAAAGAAAGGCCCAGAGGCTTTCCTTCCTGCCCACACACTGTGAGTGAGTGCCCTTGGTGCTGTCACCGTGTCAGGTGGGACCTGAGCCTGCTCCCTCCTGCTCAGCTCCAAGGAACAGCAGCAATCCCCGAATTTCCCTGCAGGGCCCGGGCCAGGGCAGCTGAGGAAACCCGTGTGGGATCAGCTGGGCTTTGGGACCACTCACCCCTCTGCTTTGGAGCCCTCAGCTCCTTCCCCGTCCCCGGGGGCTTCATTTGTTCATTTGGAATTGCTGTTCCTCAGGGGAAAGCCTCTGCCTCCTCCTCGAGAGGATTAGAGCAGCCACAGGACCAAATCCCTCTGTTCATTACACCGGGCAAAGCTGCAGGAGAGAAATCCTGTTAAGCCATTGAGGCCACTCTGGGCTTACCCAGACAGAAACGGCAGCACTATAAATAAGGTCCTGGCTTGATTAGGGAAATAAAGGCAGGAAAAAGGCACTTAGAAGATATCCAGAGGAAATAGAAGCTCCCCCCACCCCAGTCATGCTGACAATGATGAATTGCTCCACGAATGCCAGTCAGAGAGTGAGTCATGATTCATAAATAAATTACAGCAAGATGTTCGTAGAATCACTGAGCAGCCTGAGCTGGGAGGGACCGCAAGGATCATCAATCCAGCTCCTGGCCCTGCACAGGATAACCCAAAGTCTTAGGAATCTTGGGAAATATCTTGGTAATATTCATTTAATCTGAGACATTTGTAGCCTGAGATGCCACTAAAATTCAGAGTAATTCAGTGACTCTATGTCAAGCACACATATTTATTGTGGTTGAGAGAGCCACACATTTCTGTCAGTGTCCTCTCAGCCCTTGTTGGAGACAAACTGACTTGGAGAAGCTGCTCGGTGGGTTTTACCCCCGTGTTCTCAAGCCCCGGGGACAGGGTGGCAGGGTGGTGGCAGCAGGTGCTGCCTGTGCCAGGTGTCTTGTCCCCTCCTGAGGATGCTCATCAGTGAGATAATGGCACTTTCCTCCCTGTCTTTTCAGAGAAAAGCTGCTTTTGCAGATAAATAAATTTCTGGTGTTCAGAAATAAGCTGGGAAGGGAGCTCGGGGCCTTGGCTTTGTTGTTTCACCCCGTCCTGACTCCCCCAGCCTTGCTGCTCCGAGATGCAAAATTATCAGTGGAAGAGTTTATAAAATGTCAAAACAGTTTCTCTCCTGTCAGGCAGACAATTTGTGTAACTAGAGCCTTTCTAAAGAACCTCCTGCCAGCTCAAACCTCCCTTTCATCTCCCCAGGATTTATTGTATGCCATTTCCATGGAATTTTAAAGCAGCCTTTAATGAAGAGCGCGGATGGGGATTTCTGTGCCGCACAGAGGAGTCTCCAGCGGGGTCCCGGGCCGCTGTCACCTCCCGGGGGCTGGCAGAGGCTGTGAGGCACGACCCGAGGGATCTCCTCTCCTCACACGGGAGGGGCTCTCCACACCGCTGGGGATGGCTCTGCGTCACTCGGAACGGGCTGCGAAAGCGGCGCTGGGAATAAAATATGCCAAGAAGCCGCATTTCCTCAGCCAGTGAGACACCGCCCGTCCCAGCCCCGGGAGAGGGGGGACAGGGACAGCCCGGGGCAGGAGGGACTGGAGAACCCGGGAATGGCTGATCCCAGGGGTCATTCCTGTGGGCAGGAGTGCGGCTGGCATCAAACTGTGTGCCAGCTGCTCTGCACCCACCCCACAGCACACCCAGAGAGAGCTAAAAACTCCACTTAGAATGCAGCTCATTTTAAAAACACAGAAAAGTCACAAAAATATGATTTGCCCAAGCCCCTATCCCTGTGCTCCTGCCTTGTTTGTACCTGGAATTCCAGTGCTCCTGTCCTGTCTGTACCTGGAATTCCAGTGCTCCTGTCCTGTCTGTACCTGGAATTCCAGTGCTCCTGTCCTGTCTGTACCTGGAATTCCAAAGCTCCTGTCCTGTCTGTACCCGGAATTCCAAAGCTCCTGTCCTGTCTGTACCCGGAATTCCAGCGCTCCTGCCTCGGGAGAATCCCAGCCCAGCGCAGCTCAGGCTCAGGGAATGCCATGTGGAAGGGAGGAAGAGCTTTCCAGATCTGATTCTCCTCTGACAATTTGCTCTTGACAGCAGTTGAAATCATCCTTGGAACGGGCCCTGCATTCTAAGGACAGTGAACTTTGCCTCCCAGCAGAGCTGTGTGTGCCACACGAGGGGTTTCTCCAGGTTTTTCCATCTGTGAGAAATACCAGCAGTGGTTTGCCAACATCACTGTGCCTCCACTGGGGAGGAAGGGGGAAAAATCCCAAATGGGGAGTTTCAGAGGGAAATGGAAAGGATCCTGCTCTGTCCAGCCCCGTCCAGCTCTGTGCAGACCAGAATAACCCTCCTTCTACCATGGCTGGGGAAACTGAGGCACGGACAGGACACTGGCCCCCCCAGCAGGCTGCAGCCTCTCATTCTGGGCCATAACTCACCAGCCCACGGTCTCTCTGTCACAGCAGATGTGATCCTGCTGCACATTCACATCCTCTCTCTGCCTTGCTTTCACTTCCTTCCCGGGCAGGGAAGAGCCAGGACAGAGCTCGCCACTCATCTTCCTCTGGTTTATGGGTCGCTTGGCGTCTTTCTCTATGCGGTGAAAAAACATGAAATTTTGAAATCCAGGAAAAAAACCCAAAAACAACCCCCCAAAAAACCCAAAACAAAACAAAGCCCCCCCTCCTGGCGCGGGAGCAGGAGCTGCCGGGATGGAATGTCAGAGGGGACAGCGATGTCGCAGGGCGAGGAGGGCTGGCACAGTGTGAGCACAGTGTGAGCACAGTGTGAGCACAGCCCGGGGCAGCCGGGACCCCCGAGCCCCCCGGGCTGCCAGGAGCTGCTCTGGCCTCCCTGCGAGGCTTTTCCAGCCCCACCACAACAAAGGCGGATCGCACGATAACATCATTGTTGTGGGATAGGTTTTGTTGTTGTTTTTTTCCTTTTCTTTTCTGTGTGTCACTCAGAAATAATTTTTCTCCAGCAAATTCGTTCTCCTCGCCTCCACCCCCGAAGCGCAAAGGGAATCTGTGCTCAAAGGCGCAGCTGAGATTGCAGAGACCTTCCCTTCCTGATCCTTATCTCAGCCGGACGTAGGAGGATCCCTCGGGAGGAGCTGGAAACCTTTGGCTGGAGCCATCCGAGGGCCGATGGAGCCTTTCAATGGAAACCCACCCAGTCCTCGGGCTGTAACCCGTCCGGCCGTGCCAGCCCCGGCCCCGGCACACGGCCCGAGCCCCCGAGCCCCACTGGCCCTCCGGGGCTGCTCAGCCCCACATCGGCACCAAAACTGCTCCTCGGGGCTCCTGCCCAAGGCCCGGCCCCAGCCCGGGCGGCTCCGGAGCCCACGCTGGGCGAGAATTAACCTTGAATGGCTTTGCAAGCTGTCCGGGGCTCCGGCCGGCCTGTCCCGAGGCCGGGGCTGAGGGAGGGCACAGCAGGGACACAGCAGGACACAGCAGGGACACAGCAGGGACACGGCAGGGACACAGCAGGGCACAGCTCCCCCTGCTCGGTGACAGGGCTCAGAGCAGCCCGCCTCGCTCGTGCCTGGGGCAGGAGACACCTGAGGAGGGTCAGCGCACCTTGTGGCTGCCCCGGCAGGAGCCTGCGGGACCGGGGGGCACCGGGCGGAACCCCGGCCCCGAGCCGGCCCCAGGGCTCGGCATCGCCCTCGGACACTGTGTCCCCAGGAAAAGCACCTGCCTCGGGAGGGAAGTGCTGTTAACTGCGAGTGCTGCTGCCAATCCCCCTTGGCACAGGGGCCGCTCCATCCTCCAGCTCCATCCTCCAGCTCCATCCTCCGGCCCCAGCCCCAGCCCCAGCCCCAGCTCCATCCTCCATCCTCCAGCCCCAGCTGCTCGGTCCGGACGGACAAAGCGCTCCCGCAGGGTGGAGCCTCTGCTCCAGCGCCCGCCCTCTGCCCTTACAACTGGGTTTTCTTGCTCGGGATCCTGCTCTGACCTGATGGGGAATTAATTTTTCCCCGAGCCAAGTCTGCTTTGCCCGTGTTGGCAATGGCAGAGTGACCTCACCTTGTCCTCACCTTCGCCCAGCAGCCTTTGATTTTCGGAGGCAGCTCCTTTCAACATCCCTGATTGCCTCAGTTGTGATGGAGACTGATAATTCGAGTGATAAGGGGCAGCCTTGCAGCCAACTTCTGTTGTCATTTTGGCACTTCTAAAACTGGCTTGAAAGAGGAACCTGTAGAACTATCTCTTTATAAGTTGCCGGTAAGGAGGACTGAGGAAGCTTTCCCACGTTTTCCCTTCAAAACAGCTTCCCAAGGCGCTCTGGTGAGTCGCGGCTGCTGAAGGGATGCGGTGAGCTCCAGGAGGGGGCTCCAGGGAGAGGAATGGGTCTGGACGCTGAGAAATCAGTGCTGAGGACATGAAATAGCGCAGCAGAGGTTTGGATGCTGGAGGGTCTCTGGAAGAGGCGAGACACTGCAGATCACACACGTGGCATTCGATGCCCGCGTTTCCTTCCGCAGCCGGGGCAGGAGCAGCTGCAGCAGCTCACGATGCCAAACAGCAGCAGCCCGGCCCTGAGCAGCCTGGACGGGATTTACATCGGCACCGAGTGCCTGGTGGCGTTGTTTGCCACGCTGGGCAACGTCCTGGTGATGTGGGTGGTGAGGCTGAACTCGGCTTTCCAGAACACCACGCTCTATTTCATCGCGTCGCTGGCGCTGGCCGACATCGCCGTGGGGCTGCTGGTGGTGCCCCTGGCCATCGTGGTGAGCCTGGGCATCGCCCTGCCCGCCCACGGCTGCCTCTTCATGTGCTGCCTGCTGCTGGTGTTCACCAACGCCTCCATCCTGTCCCTGCTGGCCATCGCCATCGACAGGTACCTGCGGGTCAAGCTGCCCACCAGGTGAGGCTGCCCCGCTGGGGCTGGCGTTGCTGGGGCTGAGAGGTTTTTAGCCTGCTGGTAACTGTTTCCCAAGGAAAAAAATTCTCCAGAAAGCTTCTTCCCAAAACAATCTCGGCAAACAGCTCTCCTCTCTCCAAACCATCTTTCTCCAGGGGGTGTTTTGCTGTTTCTCTGGTTTAACCCATGGGATTAGGGAGTTGTCGTTCCTATTCACCAACCATGGTCAGTCTGTGTGGGAACACCTTATCAAAGGTAGTGAGAATTAGACAAAAAGCCTTTTTTTCTGTGCTCTTTGCCCTCTGAAATATTTGGAGTCTCTCATCTTTCTCTCACGCCCTATGACACTCCGCCTCTGCCCAGCTTCTGCCCCACCTCCTCTGCCTTCCCCTCCAACCTTTCATTATTCGGATGCTTGTGCCTCAAAGCCCACCTGAGAGGAGCTTTCCAGAGATCCTCGTGAACAGCTCGGTGTTCTCAGGTCATCGCTGCGCAGAGTTTGAGCACAGGATGTGTCTGTGGGCAGCCTGTGCTGACTTTTCAGCACTTTGGTTAATTGTGCAGGATGCTGAGTGTGTTACAAGTTTCTTTTTTTAGGTGTCTGAGGCTTGTCTTTTAAATAAAATTCCTCTTAGTATTTGCTGAAAATACAGAAGCAGTAACAAACTTATTAACAGTTAACTGAAATCACTCGCTGTTCACATTTAAATGAAAATACACAAGCCAGAAAAGCAAAGCATAACCTCAAGCATCCAAGAAGTCATATTTTATAATGAGAAAGGACCTATGAAGCTGAAGAATGAGTTTTAGCCCTACAAATGGCATAAACGAGATAAAAAGAGGAAGGTACGCCCAAGGAAGCCAAGAAATGAGATAGGACTTCCAACAGCAGCAAAGCAATATCCTGACAAGAGGAGAACTAAGATCATAGTGAAACCAGAAACAAAATAGATTAGACATCCAATTTTAAACAAGGGAACTTAAGCACAGTTCTTACTGATGCCCAAAGTGACTGTTACAAATGAAGAGCTGAGGCTTGTCTTAGGATAAAAATTTGTCTTCTCCACAAAAAAAGTTAATGCTTCATTTTCTAACAATGATCCTGCAGCACCTGAACAGGTGAACTCATCCTTAACTTTAAAATCCTTAAAGTCCATCCTTACTTTCAAACATTTCTCTTTACATGACCTGGGATTTCTTCCCCTACAGGTATAAAACCATCACTACAGGGAGGAGAGTGTGGTGGGCGCTGGGGCTGTGCTGGGCCCTGTCCCTGCTGGGGGGGCTCATCCCCATGTTTGGCTGGAACAAGGCAGAGCCCCGGAGCTCCCTGAGGTGCAGGTTCATGGCCGTGATGAGGATGGATTACATGGTGTATTTCTGCTTCTTCACGTGCACCCTGGTGCCGCTGCTGCTCATGTGCACCCTGTACGCCGAGATCTTCCACATCATCCGCACCAAGCTGAGCCAGGGCTCCGCCGTGAGAGGGGCCCGCGCCTTCTACGGCCACGAGCTGAGGACAGCCAAGTCTCTTGCCCTTGTTCTCCTCCTGTTTGTCATCTCCTGGCTGCCCCTGTGCATCATAAACTGCGTCTTCTATTTTCACCCGGAGTCCCACATCCCCCCACATCTGATATACCTGGCAATCCTCTTATCCCACGCCAATTCTGCCATGAACCCCATCGTCTATGCCTACAAGATAAAGAAGTTCAAAAACACGTACCTTTTGGTTTTAAGGACCTATATCCTGTGCAAAAAACCAGACCCGGTTCCTACAGAGCAAACAACCGACCCACAGTCATAAATAAATAAAGGCTGAACCTGCCAGTGGGTACCAGACAGTGGATAAACCACCAGACTTTGCTACGAAACTCTCAGGAAAATGCAGCAACCCGTGGATCTGAGCCTGCTCGGAAGCTGAATGTGAATATATGTCTTTATGTAATATAATTTCTAAACACAGAAAATGGAAATTTTGTCGTGTTGGGCCCAAGTTTTGGGTTTCTTTAACATGAGTATTGTTGAGTTGATTGAAAACCAATCAATCAATCAACCAACCAACACAGACGTGTTCTTTGCTGTTCATAACCCAGCAGCTCACTGGGTGTTCTCACACCTTTGTCTTGTCTGTCCATTCAGACTAAACTTGACTCTGGTCAGCTTGTGCTTCAGCCAGTGTTGTCACATTTTCATGAGTAATAATAAATAGTAGATGGATTTTACATTAATTTGGCCTGCTGAGTCCTCCCATGACAATCAGAACCCCTGCCCAGTTTCAGCCAGTGGCCTGCCTGGGGTGGCACAGGAGTTGCAGGAATTGTCACACCACAACTGACAGCCCATATTTAGGGAACATGGGTCAAACTGAAAAGAGGTTGTTAAAGGCCAGGCTCATTTTTTTTCTCCATCTTCAAATAATAAAAGTGGTCTAGAAGAAGCAGAAAAGGGAGTGCATCGTTCTGCTCCTTGTCTTAGAGAGTGTTGGCCTCTGCTCCTGCAGCTGAGACCAGGCATCTCATTTCTCACCTGAGCTAACCCTCGTCCCAGGCCAGAGCTCTGCCCAGTTACACAGCTCAGCTCCGCCAATAAACAAGCCAAAGGAACCTCTGCACAGGAATATCAGAACTTGCTGCAGGTTCTCCTTCAGCATTGATGGGCCTGATTGCTTTCAGCAGAAAAACAGGTCTCACCTAAAGAGCAGAAAGTTGTTAGAATGGTGCACGGGGAACTTTGCTGAGGTGTTTTGGATAAATTGAGGGAGGATGGAGCTAAACTGCACCAAACTCCTGGCAGGCTGCCCGGCAAACTCCAAGGGAATGAGGCACAGGGAGGAGGAAGAAGAGGGAGGGCTGAGAGCAGAGCAGGGCCAGCAGCTGACCCTGCTCACCCGAGGGACCCAGCCCACAGCTCACCTTCAGCGAGGCAGGGAGACGCCCCCGTTTGGTCTATTAAACAGAGCTTGAGGGAACTGCCGTGACTGAGGTGTGAGCAGAGAACCGCAAAACAAAGACCACAGGTGGCTCTGCTGGCCCTCTGATGGTCTGTGGCACCAGCAGCAGCTTGTGGCCAAACCCAAACCAAATTTTCAGAGCATCAGAGCGTCTGGTCACACGTTTCCGTGGTCCCCCGAGACTCCAGCAGCTGCCGGGAGGAGGAGGAGGAAGAGGAGGCAGGAAAGCCCAGAGCAGGAGGTAGCACAGCCGAGGAGGAGGCGAGAGGAGCCCAGAGGAGAAGGAAGGAGAGGACAGGTGGGCAAGGCAGCACAGCCCGGTGCAGGAGGCAGGAAAGCCCCGAGGAGGAGGAAGGAGAGCCCAGGGGAGGAGACAGCACATCCCGGTGCAGGAGGCAGCACAGCCCGGTGCAGGAGGCAGCACAGCCCGGTACAAGAGGCAGCACAGCCCGGTGGAAAAGGCAGCACAGCCCGGTGCAGGAGGCAGCACAGCCCGGTGCAGGAAAAGGCAGCACAGCCCCGTACAAGAGGCAGCACAGCCCGGTACAAGAGGCAGCACAGCCCGGTGGAACGGGCAGCACAGCCTGGTGGAAGGGGCAGCACAGCCCGGTACAGGGGGCAGGAAAGCCCCGAGGAGGAGGAAGGAGAGCCCAGGGGAGGAGGCAGCACAGCCCGGTACAAAAGGCAGCACAGCCCGGTACAAGAGGCAGCACAGCCCGGTACAAGAGGCAGCACAGCCCGGTGGAACAGGCAGCACAGCCCGGTACAAGAGGCAGCACAGCCCCGTGCAGGAGGCAGCACAGCCCGCTGCAGCAGCCCCGGGGGCTGGCACACCGCAGCCCTGCCCCGTAACCCGGCCGAACCCCCGCAGCAGCACAAGGAGCTCCGGCGCTCCCATCCGCGGCTTGGTGCTGCCATCGGGCGGCTCCTCCGGAGCCCGGACACCGCCACCCACGGTCACTTATCCCCGCTCACGAAAAGGGAGCGATTTTACGCTGTACTCAGACCACTGTGGATAATAAGGAGTGAAGGAACATTTCCAGAGGTTTTGGCTGTCACACTGTGATTGTGCATTTCTTTTATGGGACCCAACCAGGAGAGATTTGCATACAAACATTTCATTATCATCACTCCAATAACAGAAAAATAACTAAGCAGTGCACTTGGCAATCAAAAAGAAATATGGAAAATGTTTTAGTTGGTGACAGAAAAGGGTAACACAAGGGCACACGTGTGGACATTTTCATTTCTCAATTCTCTGGCAGTTCTCACAAACGGAAACTTTACAAGGGCAGGAGATTTCTACAGATGAGGAAATCCTGTACAGAAACTCTCCATCTGCCCACAGCCGTTTGCAGCCAGTTAGGAACAGGAGACAATTTCCCACCGTAAGTACAAAAAGAGCTGTGTTACAGAGGGCATGGGGCGCTCCCAGGGCAGGCCCTGGGGAACATCCTGGAGGCTTTTGATGTCCAGAAAGTGGGAACGTTTTTATTTCATTTGGAACTTCCTCATCACACAGGCAGTGGTGTCTGGCCCCGCTGGAAGACCAGAGTGCTGTAGGTCACTTCATTCTGGGGGTGTGAGAGAAGCCACAGACATTAGAGAGTCCAGAAGCACTGCAGCTCAGCAGGAATTTCCCTCTTCTAACTTGTCCTCAACACCCCACACCATTAGCAGCCTGCCCCTGCATGGGGGAAATTGGTAAATGCTGCTTCATCCCACTGCTCAGTCTGGCTCAGGGTCTCCTTTAGGAGCTTCCAAAGAATTAATATCACAGAAGAAAACTGCAGGAATGCTTCCCCTTTGAAAGGTTTCTCCTAACCTGCCTGGTCAGTGGTTTAGATAAGCCCCAGAACCCCTGAAGATCCATGTCAAAGGAACTGCTGAGTAAGAGTCGAGTCTCAAAGGTGACTTTTCTCCCTCCCACCCCAAATTTATATTTACTACAATCAAGAACGTGAAATATCTGCACAAAGCATTAGAAATGACAGTTGTGACATTTACCTGGGTGTTCCTAAAAGATTCCTCAGCTGCCATGTGGGACAAAGCTTCCTCTTGTAAATTTTGGTGGGATCTTTTATAACCTAGGAAGGAAAGGGACCCCAGCCTCAGCTGCTCGCCCTGTGTCTGGAGGCAGCAGAGGGGTGACAGAAAGGTGTTGGGTGAGCTCTGGCACAGCAAAGTGGCAGTTTGGGCTGCCCAGTCCCTGCCCACCTCTTGGAAGCGGCCTGAGAGGGACTGAAAGGGACTGAGGAACTCAGTGCAGGCAGGGTTAGGATGAGAAAAGCCCAGAACCAACAAACACCCCCACAACTCATCAGTGGCAAAGTCAATCCTCTCCTGAAAACATCACTGGGATGCTTCATGAGGAGCTACTGCCAGGCCTGAGCTGTTCATCAACACAGAGTTTTTCGAGGCAGACATTCACTATTTGAGCCACTTTCTAAGTAATTCTGCAGAGTCACTATCACTCTGCTGTTACACCCTCGACTGTGTCACTCACTTTTCCTGAAGAGGAAGATGATTGCAAACACCAGGACAGTCAGGAGGATGCCAGAAAGGAAGGCCAGTGATATGTACAGTATTTCATGGCTGTTGATACACAGAAAATCCTGTCAGAATCCCCAGTTTCAACAGAAGGATTGAAGCATCAGTAATGCTCAAATTCACCAAACTTTATGGAATGTAACATTTATCCCCAGCCCCATAAGGTTAACATGTCTGTATCTGCTTTGAGCGTCTCTAGGAATCACCCATCCAGGGCACAGACTAGGAAATTCTAACCAAATTTTAACCCCCCAAGATGTTAAATATGTGATGTATAACCCTTCCCTTGCAGAAGTTGCAGAAGGAGGCTGCAGTCTCAGGGAGCTCTGGGTTTGAAGTCAGGAAATAAAGGTGTAGCATTTACTTATTGATCCAGCAGACTTCTTCAGGTTTGAAAGGAGTTGGAGGGGTGTGGAGAGGGACAGTGGCAGGGACAGTGCTGGGGACAGTGGTAGTAGTGGAGACGGGTTCTGGTTCAAATGCAACAGAAAAAAAAAAAAAAAAAAAAAAAAAAAAAGAAAATCATCAGCCTGTTTCAAAAGGTACAATTTCTGCAGCAGTTCCACAAGCAGCTAGAACCACATGGGGGCTGTGTCTGTACGGTCTGTCTGAAAGTGGAACCAGCAGACAGGAAAATGCTGCTGTTCAGAGGATGACTGTGCTCGGCAGCCCTGCAGCCCTTCCCCAAACAGCCCCAGGGCTCAGCCTCCCCCACTGCAGCCCCTGGGCCAGCACCTCTGCCAGCAACACTGCAGCTAAGGAAATGCCTTCAAAAAACAAAATACCTTGACCTGGAGAGCTGAGACCGCCTCCCATTCTCTCAGAGCATTAACTGACAGGAAGAGAAACTGAAAGAAAGGAACGAGGGTTATATTTATATACATACACACATAAGGAAAACAAACCTGTCATCTCTTCTAACTCAAAAGACTTGGTTTAGTTTTTATCCACTTCTTGGAAATCTTGTAAAAGTGGCACAAAGGCACTCAAACCTGGCAGTTCCTCAGCATCATCCCCCTCCCAGTGTCCTGTTCCTGAACACACCAGTTCACTGCTCCCTGACTGGTCTTCTCCACCAGAAAAAGAAGGATATTTAATAACAAAAAGCACCTACAGGATTATTTTTCACAGCAGCTAAAACCCTACGAACATTTTCATAATCAGAAGCAGCTTTGAAAAGTTTGTTGATGTTTAAGTTAAATTGACTTTTCTCACCAGAACAGGAACAGTAACTTTCTACTCAGATCTGCGTGTGGAATCTTAGAGATTCTTAAAGACACTCTACTACAAAATCCCTGCACTGGCATTTCTCACCACATGCTTTGCCAACTGTGGATTGTGAATAATGTGAAAATATCACGACAGGAAAATAAACACCCTCAGCTCTCTGCTGCTGCCCCTTTTCCTCCTACATCCCATTGTTGCCACATTCCAGAGGAGTCAAGCCGTGAAACCTCCCAGTTTCCCACAGCAAACCGCACAGGGTGCCGTGTTTGCAGTAACAAAAGAACCAAGAAATGACACAGCTCCATCTTACCTCCCACCATGGAAATGCTGCTGGAAAACTCCCCAAGCGTCAGCACACCCGTTTAACCACTTGCTTAGTGAGAAGAATCTGCCACACCAGTGAAAAGCTCACGTCAATCCGATGTGGGTTCACACAATTGTGGAAGTTAAGCAACTTCACTTTTTTTTTTTTTCAATTTAAATTGGCAAAAAACAGGAAACCGTGAAAGACACCTGCATTCTCCAAACAGTTATTCTAAAATAAAGTAAGAGAGTTTCAGCTTAGCTGGGCTTGATGGAAGGTTCTTGCCTCTAAAGAACACCACTCTGGTGAAGTGGTGCACTGGAAGTGTAAGAAAATCCCACTTTTGGTGTTTCTTAACCCCACTGAGAAATGGGATTGCAGGCACCCCCAGGCTGCCCACTTGGGTTTATGGACTACTTAAGTCACACCTCAGCACACAGTTTATTTCTGTGTCTGCTTTGCTGGGACTTTTGAGAACAAATTCCTTCAGGGAAAAGCCTCCTATAAACCAAAAATGAAAGCACTTGGGAAAGTCCAGAAAATCTCCTCTACAATAAACTTACCCATTTCCCTGTTTTAAAGCTGAAAACCAGCTGAGGGCAAGCTTTTGAGGAGCTTCTGACACATTTCCTGCCCAATGACTTTTCCCAGAACCCAAACCCTTTCAGCACTACACGAGGCTTTATGGTGAAAGGGAGTTTCCAGCTCCTTTAGAGAACAAGAACATTCACCCAGGGCCACGTGAACAGGAGCACAAATGATCCTGATTTTAGAACATGTCTACAAGGACAGCAGGTGTCTGGGGTTGCTGTCACTCAGAATTTAACACAGGGATCAGTTTCAGCACCAGAATTTTTCCTCTGTGAGGTTTTGTATCCCTGGAAGTGCCTGTGACCAAACAGGGGATCCAACAGGACCTCACACGCTGTGGTTTTATCTCACCCCCCACAAACCAGCTGCAGTGGTCGGTGTGACCATCCAGTGACCACAAACACAAACAGGCAGGGACTGTTGCTAGTGAAAGACAGCAGAGGTGGGTTTTTTTGTCTGTTTAATGATATTTTAGAGTCATAGAGTTTCCAACAGGAGGTACTGGATGTGTCAGTGGGCTCAGGCTGCTCACACGGCTGCCTGGGCGCTCTTGGACAGCGCCTTCAGGTCCAGGATACACTTGGCAATGCTTTCCTTCTGCTGCAAGAGAAAGGAAACAGCCTTCAGGAGACATTCCAACAAGCAAAACAGACACTGAAGTGCATCTTAGATAAACCTCTTCAGACCTATAAATTACTGATTAAGAGGGAGGCAATTATAGCTCATGAAGTCAGAGATTGACATCCAATAAAGCACAGATGTGGGTGCTGAATGTGAGAAGTCAGGCAGCAGCTCAGTGTCTGTGTAAAATTAAGTCTCAGATTTCTCACTCTGGCCTGAGAAATCAGGAGGAATTTAAACAGTCCTTGGAGAAAGGAAAACAATCCTTGGGGGTGTTGTTTGTGTCTCTGTTGTTTGCAAGAAATGATTGAGGGGTGTTATTCCTGACTGTCCCGTGATGGTGATGTGTTGGTTTGCTGCCCAATGAAGTTTTATTCCATTGGAACTGTCTATAAAAGAAGATTTCAAAGAGTGAAGATGGCTCTCACTCGCTAACAAGCCTGAGAGCCTGTGTGTCGTTTTCTACCACCATTCCCAATCTGAGCAACACACACCCTAACATCCATGGAACCCCAGAAGGGACCTCAAAGCTCACCCAGCCCCACCCCTGGCCAAGGTTTATCCATCACCTCGTGAGCCAGGACCCCTGAACAGCAAATCCTCGTGCGAGTACCTGCTGAGGTGTGATGCTCTGGATAACATTCTTCTCCACCCACTGGATCATGTGGTCCTGCTCCTTCTGCCTCTTCAGGGCCTGCATGGCCACCTGGTAGTCCAGCCTCTTCTTCACCTCGTTGTACACCATCATCAAGCGCTCGCGGTAGTTGGTTTCCAGCAGCATTGCAATGTTGTTCTGCTCACAGAGAGGGGACAAGGGGTTCATGGCTGGCAGCAGAGCGTGCTCTGTGCCCCAGCAGGGCAGGCTGCCCTGGGCTGGCCAGCAGCAGCAGCAGCACTGCTCACCCTCTTGGCGTCGAAGAGGTACGTGCGGCCCTCCACCCTCCACTGCTCCTTCTTCTCCTCCTCGATGGCCGTCTGCAGCGCCTGCATGGCCTCGTTCTTCATGGCCAACGCCGAGGCCATCTTCTCCTGCGGGAAGGAGGGAACCCACGCCTCAGAACCACACACAAGGCAGCTGTGATTAATCCTGAAATGCCGCGTTGAGCTGGGAGAAATGTCTGTGCACTGCCCTGCGCCAGGGCTCAGGTTGTGGGAACAAAGAATGAGGGCTCACAATCAGCTGTAGAATCCCCAGTTGGTTTGGGTTGGAAGAGAACTGAAATCCCATCCAATCCCACCCCTGCCAGGGCAGGGACACCTCCCACTGTCCCAGGCTGCTCCAAACCCTGTCCAGCCTGGCCTTGGGCACTGCCAGGGACCCAGGGGCAGCCACAGCTTCTCCTTCCACTGTGCCAGGGCCTCACCACCCCTACAGGGAAAAATTCCTTCCCAACATCCCACCTAACCCTGCCCTCTGCCAGTTTGAAGCCATTTGTGCTTTAACAGAACCACCCCTTACCAACAGCTGCCAAGCCCAATTACAGCTTCTTGGTTACCTCGTTAAGTTTGTCAGCATAAGCTGCCACGTCAGGCCCAAACCTCTTGATGCCATAAATGAAGACTCCCAGAATGCAGGCAGCTGCTACTGTCTCGTGGTTAATAACATAGATCTCCTTGGAAAGAAAGTACAGCAGGAGGCCAGTGCCCAGCATGTAAGGCCCTACAGGGAAAGCAAAGCATCATTACTTACATAAAGCATAACGAGGCTCAAGAAACTCAAGTACCTGAGACAGAGCTATTCTCAAGGCTCACAAGGTGAAGTGCTCTATTTTACCAGGACAATAAGCAGAGCCACAATTCCACCTGGGAAAGCTGCCACAGGGAATCTCACCGGGAGTGGAAGCAGCTTGCACCTGACATGGGCCCTGCTGCTTCTGCTCATTCAGAAACACTCAGAATTGCCTGTCCAAATGTTCTAAGGACCAACAGGCAACTAAATCTTTCCATAAAATCAAGCTCATGGAATTCTCTCAACCATTAGGTGCCTAACTTTAGAGCCAGGAGTCCTGCACATGCAAAATATTAATTTTCAGTAATATTTTACCTTCTCAGCAGCCAGAATTGGCGAACAGAACCACATAAGCATAGCTAAAAATGGTAAAACGCTATATTAACCTGTAACTCCTGTTTTAGGGTAGAGAAACTGGAAAAACTCCTCAGGGATGAAACCATGACGAACTTCTCCTCCCTTCTCAGGCAGAGGTGGCACAGGAGCCAAACTCTGCTGAGTTGTGTGCAGTGGTCTTGTGGTGTGCAACACCCTGTCAATAAGGAAAACACTTCAATTATGATTCTCATTTAAAGAATAGACAGAAACAGTCCCCAAAACCACCCTTAGAGGAGGCTCAAATACATTTCCAATTAAGTAAGAAGGTTTGTGGTGAGGCTCGGGCACAGGGTGCTCAGAGAAGTTTGGCTACCCCATCCTTGGCTGTGTCCAAGGCCAGGCTGGACCTGCTCTAGGAAAGGTGTCCCTGTCCCCGGCAGGCGGTGGCACTGGAGGAGCTTTGGAGGTCCTCTCCGACCCAAACCGTCCCGCGATTCGAAGGTGGCGTTTACTGGACACACCTCCTCCCAGGAAGTGGGTGGGACTAGATAACCTCCAGAAGTTCCTTCCCACAGTATGAATGAGGAAAAAAGGACACAAAACCCCAGAATAACGCTGTTTAAGCACGAATCCCGGCCGGTGCCCGAGGGGCTGCCCCGGTACTCACCCCACGGCGACGGGCGGCGGCAGGGCCCTCAGCGCGGCGGGGGCTGAGGGGACAAGAGGGCAGAGAGCGCGTCAGGGCAGGGCTCGGCCAGCACCCCCCGCCCGCCACCCCGTTCCCCCCGCGAGAAGCGGCCTTCCCCGCGGCTCACCGGCGCGCAGGACGAGGCGGGAGAGCATGGCGGGGTGAGGCAGAGCAGCGCAGGGCAGCCGTGAGGAGCGGCGCTGGCAGCCCTCGTCCCGCCGGGTGACCGCCGCCGCCGGGCGCTGAGATGGCGGCGCGGCTCTCGCGAGAGCGCGGGGAAGGCGGGCGGGGGGCGGGCGCTCTCGCGAGAGGAGGCGGCGGCGGGAGACACGTGGGGGCGCCGCCGGCCCCGCCGCCGCCGCCGCCATGGAGGAGCCGCTGCCGCCGCCGCTGCCGCTGCCGCAGGCGGCCCCGCCGCCCGCCCCGCCCGACGCCGCGCCGCCCGCGGCCTCTGTGGATGGGGATTCCGCGGCCGAGGCCGCCCCCGAGTGGAACATCCCGCCCAACGCGCCCGCCTGCATGGAGCGGCACCTGGAGCGCGCGCACTACCGCGCAGGTAGCGGGGCGGCGGCGCGGGGGCCCGGCGGGGCCCGGCAGCCTCGGGCGCGTCCCGGGCTTCCCCCGCGCTTCTCCCCGCGCCTCCCCTCGTGTCTCTCCCGCAGACGGGGCCCTGCTGCTGGGCGCCTCCGGGCTGAACGGGCGCTGCTGGACCGGCTCGCTGTGGGTGTTCGCCGAGCCCCGGCGCGCCCCCAGCGAGGGCTTCTGCACCGCCGGCGTGCAGACCGAGGCGGGCATCGCCGACCTGTGCTGGCTGGCCGACAGGGGCATCCTGGTGGCCTCCGACTCCGGTAAGCCACGGCGATGTCCCGCCGGGCTGTGTGTCCCCTCTGCCGAGCTGGGGTCCCATTTTTAACATCCCCGTTCCCTGCTCTGAGGCCCGTGTCCCTCTCCCTGAGTTGTGTGTTCCCCCGCGTCCCCCAGGTGCAGTGGAGCTGTGGGAGCTGGAGGAGGACGAGAGCCTCATCGTGAACAAGTTCTGTAAATACGAGCACGATGACATCGTGGTGTCGGTGTCTGTGCTGGCGGGCAGCAGCCAGGCTGTCAGCGGGGGCCACGATTTCTGGTGAGTGTCCCCGGGCTGGCGGCCGTGTCCCCGGGCTGGCGGCCGTGTCCCCGGGCTGGCGGCCGTGTCCCCGGGCTGTGCTGCGCGCTCACTGCTCGCTCTTGTCCGCAGCGTGAAGGTCTGGGACATCCCCGAGCAGACGGTGCTGCACTCCTACAGAGGTGAGTGCCAACCCACCCCTCTCTCTCCTTTATGAGCCCCTTTACATCCCTCTTTGACCCTTTTCCCCCGAGCCCTCGTCTGGCTCCCTCAGTCCCTCACAAGGACGTGTGGCCGTGGTTGCACTGGGCAGCTCATCGCTTTGGTAGGAAGCAGCTGGCTGCTGCTGAGCAGAAGTTATCCCGTGCCTGGGTATAACTGTTAAACTGCTGTGCCTCTGGAGGTCCTTGGGAATGTGTGGGGAAGTTGGATAAAATCTTTGAGGCTCTTTATCCTTTATCCTTTTGGTAGCTCACTCCGATGCAGTGACATGTGTGGCTTCCTGTCCTGGTAAGGACACTGTGTTCCTGTCCTGTGCTGAGGTAAAGCTCACTCTGTTGTCTAAATCTACCCCATTAAAATGAGATTTAACTTTAGGTATTTACAGTTTAATGCACTTAGAAACCACGTCTTGTGTTGCAGCCTGCCTACCTGTGTTATTGCAGTGTTCTAGGCTGATCAATTAATAATCACTTTATCAATCTGATTCCTACAGGTTTGTATCAAATTTTGGGAGCCCTTAGTTCTGTCCTGGGGATGACTGGAGGCTGCACTTAATGACAGCATCATGTTAACCCAGAGGAAAAGGCAGGGTCATTTTGCCTGTCAGTCAGCAGTGAATCTGAATTTATGCCACAAAGAAATGTAAAATTCTTCTCATTCCTTTTGGATTTATAGGACAACAGAATTTTACTCTGGGACACCAGATGCCCCAAACCAGCTACCCGAATTGGTATGTCTCTGTGTGCATCACTGCTTCTGCATGAGTTTGTGTTGGAAGAAAGAAATTATTGTGTGCCTGACTTATAACTCCTGACTTATAACTAGTGTTGTGCCTGTTAAAAACCTAAGGAGGTCTAACACTGTCCCAGAAGTACAATGAGCTTAAAACACTTGTCTTGATGCAGTAGCAGTGCTGAATGAGATGGATGGGGAATATCTTTGTGCTGTCTCCTTCCACACTCACCCAGTTTCTTTCCTCACAGTTTGCAGTGCCTGTAATTACCTCCCTACCTCAATCATGTGGCATCCACAGAAAAGTGACATCTTTGTCTTGGGTAAGAATCTGGACTCTGACCAGGCAAATCAAGGTCCTTATTTCCACAGGACAGCTTTTGCAGGTGACTTCAATCCCCCTCTCTCCCAGGTGACGAAAGTGGAACAGTTGCACTGGTGGACACAAAGAATCCTGACTCTGCCCTCAGCGCCGCTGTGCACACCCGAGGCATCACAGGCTTTGCCTTCTCTGCACACAGGTACTGAGTGGTCCTGGCACAGTGTGGGGCTGTGTCTCCTTAAAAGCCTCAGTTGTGTTTTTGTGTAAAACCATGAAAGTGCCACTTTTGGCCATCTTGTCAAGTAGATTGTAGCAGACAATAGAGTAAACCAAGCAATGTCTCAGTCCTGACACATGGGAGTGTCCATGAAAAGAATTCTGCAGTTCCAGGATTACTGACCCACACTGAGGGGATTTTTCTTGTTACAGTCACCTCTGATTCAAGAAGGATCACTTATTTTCAGACTCTAATAGAACATTCTCCACTCACTTTACTGGCACCCTGCCAAAATGCTGATGAAAACATTTTTGTAAGGTTTTTGTGAACTAATTCACTGTACCTGGGTCAGGATCACTTAGAATCCTGCTATTCACACATTTATCCCTAAAAGCTCTTGGTGTTTGCTTGTTCTAACTGTGCTCTCATCTCTCTCTAGTTCACCCTTACTGGCTTCCATCAGTGAAGACTGTTCAGTTGCTGTTCTTGACTCAGACCTCTCAGAGGTGTAAGTACAGACAGAATCTACTCACTGCTGTTGTCTTCTTGAGTTAATTATTAACACACAGGATGGTTTGGGGTGGAAGAGGCCTCAAAGCCCATCCAGTGCCACCCCTGCCCTGGGCAGGGACACCTCCCAGTGTCCCAGGCTCCTCCAAGCCCTGTCCAGCCTGGCCTTGGACACATCCAGGGGCAGCCACAGCTTCTTTGGGCAACCTGGAGTTAAAAATGTTCCTAAACAGAGGAGCATCATCCTAACAACCCAGCAGTTAGGGATGGCACAAGGCCACGTCCTCTCTAATGATGGCTGATGGAGTCTTGGTGTTTTGCAGGTTCAGAAACCGTTCTCATCGAGACTTTGTAAAAGGCTTGTCCTGGTCTCCCTCAGACGATGCCTTGCTCACTACAGTTGGATGGGATCATCAGGTTTTACATCACACTGTTCCTCTGCCAGCTGGTGAAGCTTCTGGAATCAACTGTGTAAAAGAATAGTTTTATAAACTCGTGGTCCAAGTTCCTTGCTGGCATCACTTTGATTCTGCTGAAGTCGCAGGTGTGTGAGCTGGAGTGGGGTCTGTTTTCTGCCTCGAAGTTCGTGGCTGAGAAGGTTCCTGTAGTAATTTTGAATTAGGTGTAAGTTAGTTACAAACCAAGCTTTACCCTCTCCTCAGGAGTGGCTTCTCCTGTAATAAAAGACTTTGGTTTTACTCAGAAAAAAATTGACTTCAGGCACAGAGGAGACTTGGAGAGACAGGGAATTAGGTGTAACGAAAGAAGAAATAAAGTCAAAAAGACTTGATCCTTTGCTCAGTTCTCTAGACTACCCATGGAATGAATAGAAGCTTTTGGGGGAGGTTAGCAACATGCCTGTTGTTGGGTAGATGTGAGAGCCTCAGCCTTGCGCAAAATTCTTTGCTCTGTAAATCAGGTGGAATGAAAAAACCTGTTGGGATTCAGGGGCTGGAAGGGTTCCAGTGCTGTCCTTAATGCAGCACGTGGTGGAGAGGATTCAGCCTCAGAGCCAGTGTGGGGCCTCTGGTGAGCACTGGGTGTGCCCTGCTCTAAATCCCAGTGCTCGGTGTCAGGGTGTGGAGTGAGGATCCCAGCTGGAGCCCTGCTGTCAGACCTTGGGGATGGTGCTGGAATCCTGGGATGCCAGTTCAGGGCCCTGGCAGGGGCTGGGGGCCAGGAGGGAGCAGCTGTGCTCTTGGACACCACAGTTCATCTCCTCTGTGCTGAAGGCAACTTACTCAAGGATAAGACCTGTGAACAAAAGGTTTATGTGAGGGGAAAACTGGACTGAGGACTTCAGTTGTCATTTGCTTGCTCCTGTACCAGACTCTGCTTAGTGATAACCCAGATCCATGCACTTGTGACAAGTGACTTCTTGTGCTGGCACTGAGGGGACAGGGCATTCCCCTACCCCCCAACCCAGACTCCACTAAACCTGTAGAGGTGTTTTTCTCAAATACATACGTTTCTAACTGAGCTGTTTCCCTGGAACATGTTTACCTGGAGGAAGTCACTGCTGTGCATGCTTTGCTGCTGCTCTAGGGATGGCTTGGTCTGGCCTGGTGTTTCCTAGGCAGAATGAAGCAAGTCTTGACTGATGAAACAAAAAATACCATTGAAATGAATGTTACCCCCAGTTTTTAGCATGATAGCAGCACTTAAATGTACACTGCTTCCAGTTTCTATCTCTGCATACACATAGGTTTAGTTGTGCAAAGCCCACAGTTGATTTTTAGGCAGACTAGGCTTTCCCAGGCTCTGTACTTTTCTCATACTCTTTGTAAACCTCGCTGCTTTTTAAATCCCAGTGTCATACAGGTGTTCACAGCAACTTCCTGTTCTAGAGCAGGGTATGACAATGGTAAATGATGATAAAATCTGACACGTTTCGTCAGAAATATCCCTTGAGCCACAAAGTCCCCCCGTTAGGGACCTGTGATGCTGTACTGAAACAGGTCTTGTGCTGGTTCTGAAAAAGTTGTCTTGGAAGATGGTTTTCATTTGTAACTGGGTTTAAGTTTCACTGGGCCACTTCTGTAGCACTGAAGAGCCAGCTGAGATCATCCACACAGTTCAAGTTGTGATTTCAGTCCCTGATATTAAAAACTGTTCTTAAATAAACGTTCACCGTATTCCTGTTCAATGCCAGGGTACTGCAGTTCTTCAGCACTGCTGCAAGGCAGGCTCTGGGTCCTGCTACTTTTCAGGAAGTTTTTCTTTCCAAAACTCTGAACTTGGTGTTCCATGGTGCACAGCTAAAAAGAGAAGTTCAAATGTCAGGCATTAAACCACATTAGGTTCCTCATACTGCCACACCTGAGCAAAACACAGCAGTCCACGGCAAAAGACTTCTGGTGGATGGTGAAGCCTGGAGGGAGAGAGGTCAGTGGTGATATATTAAGTCTTTTTTTACAATTAAAAGACCAAGCAACCCTCAAGGCTTCTGGCAGGTGTTTGTGGTGCCACAGGATGGCAGCAGCTG
Organism: Sylvia atricapilla; assembly: GCF_009819655.1. Taxonomy (NCBI): domain Eukaryota; kingdom Metazoa; phylum Chordata; class Aves; order Passeriformes; family Sylviidae; genus Sylvia; species Sylvia atricapilla. Next base: position 620,109 of record NC_089164.1, read on the forward strand.
CCCTTGACAAGGGCAAGGCAGCACAGCCCCAGCCCTGCACGTTGCCTTAAGGGTGTCTGCTTTTGGGGTTTCCAGCGCTGCACGTGGGGTTTTTCACTCTCGTAAGAGAAGCACAGAAGAGCCGCAGCTCAGGAGGCACTGCTGGGCTGCAGCTTGGCTCAGAGTTGTTGTACCAGTGCTGGCAAGGCTGCAGTGAAGTCCCAGGGACACGTGGGCAGCGTAGCAGCAGCACCAGCAGTCCCACATCGATCCTTGCTGTGATTGTGAAGCTCCTGCCAAGGGATGGAGGGAGTGCCCTGGGGTCTGGGGCTTGCTCAGCAGTCCCTGCACCACACACCATTCAGCTTTGGGGACACCTGGGGACATCCACGGTGGCTGCAGTAAAAGCTTCAAGGCACACCTTGCACTCTTCCCCTCCCTCACCCAGAGCCTGCTTCTGCAGCCAGAGCTGGATGAAGGGGATGAGAATGCAAATCAGTTTAATTCTGAGTGGAGCGAAGCAGCTGCTCTGCAGACAAGCCTTTTATGTTGCTGCTTGCATTGCTCACACTGTGCTTGCAGTTTTGGGCACAGCATTCGAGTTGGGACTTGTAGCAGGTATGAGAGTTTCGCCCCTGATGAACAGCTCCAACCCAAGGACTATTTATAGAAGCTGCTCCAGCTCCTCTGCCAGCCTGCCCGACCAGCGGTGTGAGTGACAGAGCTGCTGGGGCTCAGCTGCCCCTTCCTGCCTTCACCGGGCTTCTCAAACACTGCCACGGCCACAGGCTTTGATCCAGTGCTCAGAGAAACTGCACCAAGCCCTGGGCAAGCTGAAAGTCAAACCCTTGCTGAGCTACATTTCCCCATCCTTTCAGGGACAGGCAAACTTCTCGGTCCTGCAGCAGACAATGCAAGCAGCACTAAAAAAAAAAAAAATCAGACCACACGTGTAATAAAACATTCAGAAATGTTTAATGCAAGAAGGTTGGTGTTCAATGGCACTCATAAATAAGAGACTTTGTTCAATACTTTACAGCTGAAGCTCTGTTACACTCCGCTAGCAGGAAACCTGTGAGGAAGAGGCAGCTGCAGGGGATAATTTAAGTTGTATCACGACTTGAATTACCACACTGCATCAGAGAGGGTGAAGTGAGAAGAACTCCAGGGTGAGGCTTCAGGATTGCCCTCAGCACTGGGCTGAGGCAGCCTGCTTTGCTCCATTCATCCCCCTTAGTTCTGTTCTTACTCTTGCTAAACTCCTGCGGTGAAAGGTGGGAGGAGCAGGGACCCGAGGACAGTTTATCCACGTCCCTGGCAGTTACCTGCCCCAGGAGGAGGGAGGGGGCTCTTCCCCACACCTGCAGTCCTCTCTCATGAGATCTCACCCCGTCCCCAAGTGCTTTGGCTGCCAGCAGCTCTGACAGTGGCTCCTTTGTCACCACGGCCCCACAATTAGCGGTGAGCTGTTACTGAAATACCAGAAGTCGCTGAATGCATTCTAAAGAAGCAGAGATAGACCGAAGTGAAGAATAGAAGTGTTCCACTGCTGAAAACCTGCATCCTAACCAGTCCTACAACCGGGAGCAGAGTCCAGCCTGATTTAGTGACAGCTCAGCCCCCTGTGCAGCCCCAGGATGGTGTTCTTGAATGAAGAATGGCTATTTTATAAAGCTGACTTACATTATCACTCCTATAATACTAAATTAAAACAACTGTCCTAGAAATGAAACACTCCATGGTGCCTAAGATCACATTTCAGCTACACATGAATTGTGGGTCTGGGTGAAGTAGTAAATGTGATGTTTAAAGCAGGTGCCAACACTGGAGCATCACATTTTTCTCTAAATAAAGAAAAAAACCCAAAAAAACCGCTTATGTTCAGGAGATTGCAGTTTGGAAGAATTCTTGAGGTGGAGGATTGCACACGTGCCCCCTGCCCTCCCCACTTCTGGGCAAAGTCAGTATCTAAAGATAAAATTGCCCACCCAGCCTTAAAATTGTTTTTGAGAGCTCATTTGCAATTATAGCTTATTATTTTGAAAAAACCAAAACAGTATCAGGAAGATACTGAAGAAACTTAAAAGGCTTTCAGCTGCAACGTTACCAAGGAGACTTCTTCCTTTGCTTTCAGGTTAAACTGGTGAAACTTCATCCAATACCAAAACACGACCCTGAACCCCTCAAGGAGGTCACAGATTTACTTCTGCAGATGGATGAGAATGCTCAGGATGTTCCTTGCATGCAGAAGATTCCATGTTTTGGGGCAGGTGGTATTCCACATGACACTTGGCCCACTTAAATGTCCTTACAGTTACTCCATAGTCACTTTTCTCTGTATTTTTTTTAAAAGCCAACACCCAGATATTTAAAGCCTATTATTTTATTTTTGGCTGGGGTGAGCCATGGAAATCTTCCAAGTCACTGCGACTTACTGGCATAAAAATGCCCTATGAATTAGCTATTAGACTGATTATTGTATTTGCATTTTCATTTTATTCACAGCAAAATAAAGTTCAGAATACTTTAAAGCTGCTGCAATATCTGGAAGGGCTGTTAAATTATTAGGTAAAGCTGGAAATGACACAAAACATAGAATGTCAATGACATGACTCGAATATCAAGATAACTTTTGAGAATTCCACTGTGAAGGAAAGTTTATCCCTGATTTTGAGCTGAATTATAGAGCAAGATCTGCTTGCAGGCCACATCCAGGTGCGTGCCAGGCAGGGCAAGCTGGAGTGGAACCAGTGGCATTTATAGCATTGAAAATAGAAAGTGCTTTCCATAAAAACAGACTCATGTCTCAAAGTGCTTTTAGTTTGTCAGTGATTAGGAAAATATTCTCTACAAGTTTTTACAGTTATCTTACAGTGAGTTTCAGCAGGTTTACCTAGGAGGAAGATTCTGTTCCTAGTTTCAGGACGTTGGCTATTCCCAACTCAGGTCAGCTGTCGTGAGGCCCCACTGCTCATTCTGGAAGCTCTTTGAGGCTGCTCCCAGCTCCCAGCCCTGCACAGGCACCAGCAGCAGGGAGCAGGGGCAGCTCTGCACATCCAGCACCTGCAGCAGCCCTGAGGGAAGCAGCAGGAGCCAGCTCCCTCAGGGGTGTCCCTGCAGACACCACCGGCAGAGAGACACGCTGAAATTCAGCTTCTCAGTCCCCAGGTCACACACATGGGAGCCAAGTCCCCAGCAGAAGAGTTAATAAGGACACTTTGGGGCTCGCATGGGTGTGAAGTGGCAAGAGACCCCTCAGGGAGAGCACCAGCAGCACCTGGGAGAGTCGCTGGCATCCACCAGCCCAAGGAAAAGGATTGCTCCACATCCTGCATCTCCCAATGCTTTACAGCCATCCAGCCAGGCCTCACAGCCTCCTTCCATGAGGAATAATTACCAACAGAACCATTGACAGTGACCAAAAGGCACAGCAAAGCGAGGCCCCTGCTCCCGAAGCTGCTCCTGGAGAAGGGTCAGAGCCCAGCTCGGCAGGACAGGCACTGACTGGCTTTAAGGCACAATTGATTTGCTCCAAACTCTGGAAGGACAGAAAGGGTCAGGATCTAAGGCATCCTAAACTCTCCTCCTATCCCACTGGCCTCACATTCTTATTATAATCCCTGACATTTAGCTATACTCTGCTCTGCTTCCATTGTGCACATCTCTCAGTTGGTTTCTCCCTGCTCCCAAACATGCTGGAGTTAAACCAATTAAAAAACAAACCGAAATCAATCTTCCCAGTGGTGATGCTCTTTAAGGAGAGCTGAGGATGCTCTTTGGCTTTCCTAGATGGCTTAACAGGCTGCAATTCTCAAAATAATCCAGGAGGGAAAATGGGAAAAAGGGACACCACGTTTGCTCACATAACGAGGCAGCGGCCTCTGCAGTAACTACTCTCCATGACAGTCTTTTGAGAAAAGTCCAAGTCTCGGGCTCATTCCCCACCTTCTCCATCAGCAGTTTGAAGCAAGTGCATTTCCAGGCTGGGTTGGGACCGTCCCTGGTGCTCGTGGAGAAGGAAAGGACCGACCCAGGCACCTTCTTGCCCCTTCCCTGCTCGGGCAGCCCCGAGGCTACCGGTGGCTCTGGTAGGTGTAGGAGATGGGCTGGCGAGTCCCGGGCCGCACCGTGAAGGTGTTGGAGGGTCCCCCGTAGTGTGCAGGCCTGCAGGGAGAGCAGAGGGCACGTCACCCAACACCCAGCAAAGCCTGGCGCTCAGTCACCACTGCAGTGATTTCATTTATTGCCCCCTGCCTCCACTCGGCGAGGTGGGGAGAGGAGAGGGATGGGCACTGGGGTCCCAGCTGGCACCAGGAGGAGCCACGGCACAGTCGCTGCCCTTGGACCGCAGCAGGAGCCAAGGGACAGCGACTCCTCTGGAGCCCCAGTGCTGCCGAGGGACCCCGAGGACAGGGAGGGCGGGCTCAGGGGGACACGTACCTGCTGGCTGTCAGCACGCTGCCGGGAGAGAAGTCCCCGTTCTGCGCCTTGTACTTGCCGTCCGCCCCGGTGCCGCCGTAGCCCGCGGCTTTCCCGGCGGTGTCCGCGGCCGGCCGCCTGCCCTGGGCGCCCGAGGGGCCGTTCCTGAGCGCAGAGCCCAGGCGGCGAGAGCCGTCCCCGGCCGCGGGGCTGAAGCCGCCGGGCCCGTAGGAGGACAGGGCGCCCGAGCCCCGGGGCGCTGCCCGCGGGTACGAGCTCTCGGGCTCCGACACGTACAGGCGCTTCTTGATCAGCGGCCGTGGGTTGGGGCCGTGGCTGGGGAAACCCGTGGAGCCGCCGTACTCCGGGTACTGCGGCGCGAAGTCGCCGTTCCTCCAGCTCTTCTCCAAGGGCGGAGGAGCTGCTGGCTCCTGGTTGCCGCCGTAGCTGCGGCTGTAGCCAGACCACCTGAAATAGCGCGGCTCGCCCGAGCCCCGGCCGCTCTCAGGGACGCTGGGGCTCTTGCGGTTCTCCTCTCGACTCGGGAGCGGAGCCTCGTCCGCGTCGTTGCTGAATTCGGGCGGCGGGGGGATAATGCCGAAGTCCAGCGCCGCGTCCCCGTTCTCCTCCTCCGCGGGCCCCGGGTGGCGGGCCGGGCCGGGCCGGCCGGAGTCCAGCAGCCCCCGGAGCAGGCTGGAGGTGACAGCCGGCCGGGGCCCCGGGGGCTGCGCCTCGCCCCCCGCCCGCCCGGCCCGGCCCTGCTCCGAGGAGCTGGAGAACGAGGGCGGTTTGCTCCAGCCGGGCCCCGCCGCGGCCGCCCGAGGCACCACGGTGAAGGAGCAGGGCTTGGACTCGTGGCGGAAGAAGCTGCTGGAGCCGCCGTCCGACGAGGCGCTGCTCAGCCTCAACGGAGCCTTGGCCCCGGGCTGGCGGCCCCGCTGTGCGCGCTGCCGGGCGGCCAGCAGCAGCGCCATGGGCGAGCCCCGCTCCACGCGTTCGCCCGTCACCGGGTGGATGAGCGCCTCCTCCTGCCCCGCGCCCGACGCGGCCGGGGGGCTGCGGCCCGAGCCCCCGGGGCACGGCGCTTCGGCCGAGCCCGGGGCACAGGGCGCCTCGGCCGAGCCGGCCCCAGCCCGGTGCACCTTGTACTGGAAGACGGCCGGGCCGGGCTGCGGGGCCGGGCTCTGCGCAGGGGACGCGGCGGGTGACGACGGGGTGGCAGCAGGGGGCTCCTCTGCCGGGCCCCGAGCTGGGTCTGGGGGACTCACGCCGCTGTTGGGGGAGCCGGCAGCAGGGCTCACATCCTCTGTCACCTTGCCGGCAGCACGATGGTCCTTGTGGTCTGTCTCGTCCTTCTCCACAGCCACCACCGGCGCTGGGAGCGGGCTGGGGACCGGTTTTGGCACCACGGAGTCACTCGTGTCAGGGGGGCTCTTCCTCACCGGAGGGGTGCTGATGCCGTTTTCCACACCCTGCTTCTGGCTGCTGAGCCCCGGGGCAGGTTTCCCCTCTTTCTTCAGGGACAGCACGGCCTCCAGCTCGTTCCTGATGGTCATCACACTGCGGGGCTGCGTGTCCTGGCTGCTCTCCGGGGCGGTGGCTGCAGCGCCGGGGGAGCCCCCGTTGGTGCTGGGGGGGCTGCTGGACACCTCTTTCTTCTCACCGTCCCCTCCCTTGGATAACCCCGTGTCCTTCCTGCCGCGCTGGGGCTCGCTGAGGCCCGGCTCACGGCCGGGAGCGCTCTCCACGGCCTGGGGAGCAGCCGGCTTCTCCAGCGGCCTCTCGTCCCGGCGCGGGGAGCGCAGCAGCGCCGACAGCTCGTCCCGCAGCTTGTTCAGGTTGTTGGCGTCCTTCCAGTCATCCTCGGGGGTCGGGTAGTCCGGAGGAGGGAGGTCCAGGTCGTTGGCAGTGAGAGGTTCGGGTTTCGGAGGGGAGTCTCTGCCGGCTGTTTTCGGCCGGGGAATCTTCTCCCCCTCGGAGCCCGGCGGTGGGGAGCGGCGGCCAGCGGCATTTTGGCCGAGCCCCGGGCCCGGCTTGGGGCTCGGTGCAGGGGCTCCAGCCGGCTTCCCGACGGCGTGTCGGAGCCCGGGATTCCTGTGCTCGGCTTCTCCGAGGCGCGCCTTGGCCGCGGGCCGGATGGTGAAGCAGGGTGGGAGCGGGGGCCGGGCGTGCGGCTGCCTGGGGCCGGGCTCCTGCCGCCCGGGCTGCCCCTCCTGCACCGGCATGGACGAGGAACGCGCCGGGGCCGGCGGCGGCACCTTGAACGACCTGGGGAAGGTGAGGTGGGGCTCGGGCTTGGGCTGCAGGCTCTCCTTGGGGCTGGGGGCTGCGGGCGCCCCGGCCTCGGCGGGGCAGAGCGGCCCCTCGGCGTCCGCCTGCCTCGTGTTCAGCACCGTCTCGGATTTCCACTTGGAGATGCCGGGGCCGAAGGGCGCGGGGTCCCGGGCGCCCGGCGGGGCCGGCGGGATGAAGTCTGGGGGAGCCGGAGTGCCGGGGGGAGACAGGGCGGGGGCGGGAGGCGGCGGCGCTGCCGTGGCTGGGGGTGGTGGCACCAGCTCGGGTGGCGGTGGGGGTGGCACCATCTCGGGCGGCGGTGGCACCACCTCGGGCGGCGGTGGCGGCGGTGGCAGCATTTCGGGCGGTGGAGGGACCGGCGAGGCCAGAGAGGGTGGCACAGGCGTTGCCGGAGGGGGCGGTGGGGGGACCGATGGCGGTGGGGGGATGTCATCATCCAGGTCATCTCCATCGAGGGCCTGCGGGCGCAGGTCCCCCACCGAGCTGTACATCCGATAATTGCCATTGAGCTGGGAGCCGGAGCCTGCAAGAGCAGCGAGAGCACAGCCCGTGAGCGCCTCTCCAGCAGTGCTGGCCTGTGCCAGTGGCCTGCCCGGGGAGCCAGCCCCTTGCCAGGCTTGTCTAAAACTTCCTGAGCTGCAACAGCCACTCTGCCTCACCCTTTAGGAATTAATTAATTTCCAATGACTTAAAAAAATAATTAATAGCACGCTCTATTTTAGCATGAAAATATATGAGCAGAGTGTCTGCTCCGGAGCTCGGCACACACACACTTCCTGCCCCGAGGGCTTGCTGAGCGCTTTGTGCTGGCCGGGGCTCCACAGAGAACATCCCTTACCAAGAGCTGCCTTTTCCTCAAAGTCTTTTGGCACCGACGGCGTTGGCACAGCCACCCCGTGGGATTCTTGGGCGTTCTGCAAGAGTTGAGAAAACAGAGCTGTCAGTCTTACGGCCAGAGATCAGAGCAAAGGGCTGACAAGCAGCCGGTAATTTGTCCGCACAAGCCCTGATGGGATCCAGGGCAGTGTCCCTGATACGGGGGTCCCTGTGGAAGCTGCTGTGACAGGGTTTGAGGGGATGAGTGAAGGGATCAAGGCTGCCCAGGCCGTGGACACAATTCCCACGAGGGCTGGAGAGGGGTTCAGCTATTCCACATCCCCCCGGGCTCCTCACCGTCCGTGTACCAGCGGACTGAGCAGCTCCCCTGGGCTTGGCACTGCCACAGGCACGTACACACCCCGCTGAGGTCCCAGACAGACCTCCGGCTTCTGGGAAACTGGCACCGGCATATCTGAGCACTGGGAGAGCTGCTCCCTGTGTGGTTTGTGTCCCGCTCTCAATTGCTCCCTCCGCAGTGCCTTCAGCTGGTGCAGGAGCAGCAATTTAGCAGCCTACACATCCGGGAGGACGCCTGAAGCGGAGGCTCTGCGGGGAATCACAGCCACCCAGCGAGAGAGCCGGGGCAGGCTGACTCACCCGGAGCGCTGGCCGGGCTGTGCCGGCAGCAGGGAGGCTCCGCTGTCCTGTGCCTCACGGCCGGGCTGGCTCCCGGACACTCCTGGGCACACACCTGAGCCGGGGGTGAGCGCACGGCCGGGCTGTCACACACCAGCCTGGGGACAGCCTGGGGACAGCGTGGGGCACCTCAGTGTCACAAAGACACAAAGCTCTGGGGGACAGAGACGCGACATGGGCAGCGGCCAGGGACACACCGTCCCGTTCCCAGGCTGCACATCCACCCTGCTGCATTCCTGCTCACCCCAGCAGCCGTTTGGTAACAGCCCTTGACAAAGGAAATGTTATCCTGCCATCGGCCCGCGCCTCTCCCCGAGCCGTTTCCTGCGCACAAAACCTGGATAATGGCTGAGCCCCTGCCCTTTGCCTGCCCTTATCACCATTGCTACATCAGATTGCTACGGGATTCCAAAGTCTCCTGGATCGGAGGTCAGCTGCATTTGTTCATCCAGGCTCAGCCAGCACATTACAGTTACACACGGCCCTGGGGAGCTCAGGAGCTGCTGGGGCACAGCTGATCCAACCGCAGCACCTGTGGAAGAGCCCTGGAATGCCCCAGCTTTGGCCAAAATAATAGGGAAATACACATTTCACTTGGTGCCTCCACCACCCTGCGGATGACCAAAGATCCCCTACAACCACACGGGAATGAGCCAGTTACTGGTGACTCAGGAGCGAGGGAATTCAGAGCCCTGGGATTGCACAAGGACCGGACAGCTCTGTGCTGATGGAGAAGCCAAGGGCTGTGAAGGCGTGAGGGCAGATCCTGAACTTCATCTGAGAGCCAGAGGGAAGACAATGGCCAAGAGAGGCGCTTCAAGAGCTGATAGTTCAACTGTCCAGAGCAATGAGATACCAAAATCACAAAGAATAAAAACCCCAGCAGTTGCCATTTGCTATGGGAATCCACTGCTGCTGGTTTGAGAGCACCCCGAGGGGACCTGCGGGCTCACAGGGACGTCTGAGCTCTGCCAGCAGCGTCACCTGCTTGGAGGGGAGGGGAAGGGACTGGCAGTCAGCAGAGAGCTATGCAAAGCTGGAGGACACAGTCTGCACTTCATAAAGGAGCAGTAATTTTGGACGTGTCATTTCAAACTGGGCAAGCCTGTTCATCACCAAAACCTTCTGTGGTGGTTGCTAACGCTCAGCATCTCTCAAAACCCGCCCGTCCCCACGTCAGGAGCTGGCTGCTGAAATGGAAAGCATCCCCAGCACGCTGCCAGTCTGCAGAGATGGTTGGGAAGATCGTTCCTGCTGTTTGCTCGGGGTGTGGCCAGCCCAGAAAACCTCCAGCTGATTCAGAGCAGGCTCTGGGTGCTGTGCCAGGAACCTGCATTTCCAGTTTGTGGTACCTGACTCAGATTTGTGCCTGCTGAGGATCCCGTGGGGGGAAGCTTTCACTGTAACCACCAGGAATCACTTTTCATCCCTGGAACAGTCGGATGTCCCCAGTGAAGGGATGCTGGCTGTCCCCATGGTCCTCCCCGGGCTCTCAGGAGCCCACCCATGGAACGGCCAGGGTTTGAGGCTGCCCCTTACAAAAACCACCCAAAATACAACTGCTGAGCACTTGGGGTCTCAGAGAGGACAGGAATTTCTCTGAACACGAAGAGCTGCCCCCAAACTCCCTGTCTGGGAGCTGCGGTGGGCTGCTGAAGGAATTGCTTCGCCCGGGATGCCAAAGCTCCCCCTGCACCTGCAGTGGGCCGTGGGGGGACCCCCGTGCTGCCGTGACTCCTGTGGGGCGGCCCAGGGCCCGGCCAGCCGCGGGAAGGAAGCTGCTCCTGTGGGGAGAGCTGCCAGCTGCAGAGGCCAGGAGCTGCGGGGCAGGGCGTGTGCATCCTCCTGACTCACTGCGAGCTGCTCCCCGTGCGGGCGTGGGGGAAAGGGTGAAGGCAGGAGCTGCAGAACAGCCCCGTGCAGGTGTGTACCCGGTGCCGGTATGTGCGTGGCAGCACAAGAGTCCGTGCCAGATCAAATCACCATCAAACCTCACCAGAGGAGTGCAAACATCCAACACAGAGCGATCCTCCGGAATGCTGCCTTTTCCCACTACTTGCGTCAGTCAAAGCTGGTACTGTCAGAGGAGCCCAAGCTTGGGAGGGACCCTCACAAAGGAAAAGGAGCCCCAGGGCCGGCTGTGCCTCTGTGAGCAGCACCAGGGCTGGTGTGACAGCCCTCAGGATTTGTCCCGGGGACATTCCTGCTCTTAATCCCTCTGCCACACACGCTTCCATTAGCAGAGATCACCTCCTTGTCAAGACCAAAGGATTTAAGCATTTTACTGTCTTCACTGACCTGGTGACCTGCGGGTATCACTTCAGTTTAACTACTGCCACCACCCTGCTCGAGTGGAAGGGAGTGGGATAAGATGAGCTTTAAGGTCCCCTCCAACCCAGGCCCTGGGACTCCGAATCCTGCGCCTCGCTGTGCTCTTTAGGGAATGAGAACTCTGGAAAGTGCTGCACGGGGCTCCTCAAAACCAGCCACAAGTAAAGGTGCCTTTGGGAGTTACAGCCACCTCCAGGCCCTCAGCTCTGCCTGTTTTGGCCCTTGCTGCTCCAGACATTGCTCCCAGCTGCTGCTGCAGCACTGGCAGCTCTGCAGGGAATGGTTTCTTTATACAGAGATTGAAAAGAATCATCCTCTGCACATCCACAGCATCACCTCATTCCTCTGCTGCAGCAGCTTCAGCACTGCTGGCTCCAGCTGATCCTGGGACAGATCCTGCCAGCAGTGGGGAGATAAACTGCACTGCAAGCCTGATCTACCATCTCCGTGCTCAGCAGGTAGTTTGTAATTTGAAAACGCAAGTCTGACGGTGCTCACACCTCCCCTGAGTGCCTCCTCCGTGCCCCACACCAGCCCCGAGCTCAGACCACCTCCTCATCCCCTGTCCCCAGCGTCATCCCAGAGTGGTTTTGCTGTTGGTTTCTGTCTCCCTGGGGTGCGGGCTGAGCAGCCAGCCTGCTGGGCCCCCGTTCCAGCCCCGCAGACACTCACCAGGGGCAGGAAGGTCAGCAGCGGCCGGACCCTCGGGCGGGGCTTGAGCGTGGCTGTGCCAGAGTCTGTCACTGTCCCGAAGCGATTGTCACCGTAGTACACCTCGATCACGTCGCCTGAGGGGAGAGCACACTGTCAGCAGCAGCACTGAGCTGGGGCACTGGCAAAAACAACACCAACGCCGCGGGAGCCTGGGGAGAGCTGGGCAGAATTTGCTGCACCCCAGGAGTGGGCAAAGGCCAGCAGGTCCTGAGGGAAACCTGGGAGTCCTGGAGGAGAGGGGAAGACGGGGAGAGAAGGGTCCCATGTGTGCAGGACGGGCACTCACAACCCTGTCACACACGTGCAGAGCACAGAGAGCCCCCCCTGAGCTCCGGAGGATGGAACCCAAGCAGCTCAGAAGGACCAGGATGCGATCCTGGCTGATCTCAGCAGCTGGAATTGAGGGGAGGCAGCAGCAGAGCTGACCGGGAGCAGGGAGAGCTCCTGCCCTGCCGAGCACTCTGTGAGCAGAGCAGACATCCCACACGGGTCATTCCTGGGGCTTCACAGCACTTCCACACCCCAGCCTGCTTTGGGCGACTTCCCACAGAACACTGCCGTGGATGGAGGGGGCCAGTCCCAAACTGGGCCCCGGTGTGACAGGCAGCAGGAGCCGTCAGGAATTCCTGGTTCCCAGCCTTGTGCTTTCACCTTGAACCACACCTCTTGGGCCGCTTTATTTCTGACAGTGAATAAAGCTCATAAAATTAATTTAATTACGTTCTTTGTGTCTGATTAGCAGCATGAATTAACAGGCAGAAATACTGAAGCACGTAAACCCCACCTTGGCTGGAAGGAGATACACAAATAACTCGTAGCTAAGGAGACCGACATTAAAGAAAATCTGAGGGTTTGGGAAGGAGGGGGAACAGCAAAATGGCTGTGATTGAAGGGAAAGCTGCAGGAGTGTTCCAACAACAGACTGATAGTGAGGAAGGGAGGAGACGAAGGACGGGCAGAAATCAGGAGGCAGCTCCCAAGGAAACAGCTTTACACCAAGTCTAGAGAAAAAGGAGGAGGGAGCTCAGGAGCTGAGCCTCTGTGAACGTCCCACAGAAGGAAAGCGCTTGCATGAACACCTGAAATGAAGAACCTGAGCACACCAGGGGCTGGGCATGAGGCAGCACAGCCTCTGCTGAGGAATTCCACACGACCTTCAAACACACCACAGAGTCCAGAAGCATGTCAGCTTTTCCCTTCTCCCACCCACCACCCCCCAGGTCACCCCAGGAGGATCTGCCCTGTTATCAGTGATTGATATTGTTATCACTGTGGCCTCATTCCAGGCAATCACAGCTTCCCCTCCCTCACACTTCAGGTGATTCTTTACACAAAGGACGTTTTCTCCAGCTTTCAAATCACCAATCAGCCTGTGTTTCAGCCAGCCTGGTCCTACCAAGACTTCACCACCTCCTTGCCTGGGAGAGGCCCAAGCACTCCGGAGGAGCTGCTGGAGTCCCAGGGAGGACAGAGGTGCCAGCAAATTGCCTGGAAGTTTTCAGGGCCAGGCTGGATGGGACTTGGAGCAGCCTGACCCAGCGGAAGGTGTCCCTGCCCATGACAGGGAGTGGAATGAGATGAGTTTTAAGGTCCCTTTCCACCCAAACCACTCTATGATTCTGTGATGATTAATTTTGCGGGTGACCCCGCATTCAGTGAGTAAGGAGCAGGAATTAAGGCCAAGACAACAGGAGAGTTTGGATTCGGTGTGAGCAGCGACAGAGTAGTTCTGAGACTTGAAACGTGAGTTTTATATTTAACAAGTCACTAGGTAAACCCAGCGAGAAACTGGATTAAAGATCACAAGGACTTTGATCCTAGATTACTAAGCATTGCTACTCTGAATGCTTTAATTAAAGGAAAATGAAGCGCTTATAGTTGTGTTTTCTTTGCTAGATAAACAGGACTTGCCTGCTGGGAGCCCATCACCAGCAAGACCTGAGCTCTGCCAGCCTCGTTTCCTGGAAGGAGGGAGCAGGAAACTCACCCTTGGAAGCTGTGGGAAGCAGCTGGCTCAAAGCACTGGCCTTGCTCCGGCCACTTTCTGACATTCAGCCTGTCCTGGAGACATTGGTGTTTGCTCAGCCATGGGAAATTAAATAAACAATTTGCCACGCATGTAATGGAACGTCGTCCTCCCCGGGGGTTGCATCACCTGGAGGAGGTGCAGCAGGTTTGAGCCGGGGTATCCACAGCTCCCAGGAGGAGGAGGAGGTGGCATCAGTCACTATATTCAGGAATCTCTGAGTCAGGGACATGCAAACCTACACCCAATTCCACATTGCTTAACTTGTGTTTACTCTGTGTGAGAAACCAAGGCGGGGATCGGCAGGAGCCGTGGACTCCTCCTGGCACGGAGCTGTGCAGGAAACGTCCCTGAAACCGGGTCAGGAACCGTGCTGTGTGCGGGCCTAGCTGCGACACGACTGTCCCCTGCTGCTGTCCCGGAGGTGCTGTCCCTCTGGGGCTGCTCCTGTCCCTCTGGGGCTGCTCCTGTCTCCCGGCTGCTGTCCCCCTGCTGCTGCTGTCCCCCGGCTGCTGCTGTCCCTTTGGGGCTGCTGTCCCCGGGCTGCTGCTGTCCCCCTGCTGGTGGTCCCTCTGAGGCTGCTGTCCCTCCGGGGCTGCTGTCCCCCAGGGCTGCTCTCCCCTCCTCACCCGCCCCACACACCGCTGTGGACGCGGCCCCTCAGCCGCGGTGTCACACTGCCACTGTCCCCTCCACAAGGCAAATCCAGGGCAGAAATGCCACGAGGATGCCAAGGAGCGATTCAACAGCTGTTCTTAGGCTCGGGTTTGAGGATTCCCGGCTTCCCCTTTGCAGTCTGACCCACACCCGAGCAGAAAGGTTTCGTACTGCCACTGCAGAACTGTAGCCACGGAAATCAGGCTTGTAATAAGCAGACACAGCAACTTCTTTTCTTTTTTTTAATCCAAACCACATCAGAGAGAAGCTTGAATCCTCCTCAGATTTACGACAGTTAGAAATCAGCAATTTTCCTTCTAGGTTGCAGAGTTGCACGAAACTCCCTGTCACATTTTCATTTTATCTTGGTTTCAGCAGCTTGGCCTTTGGGGTGTAACCGCCCCGCAGTTGCTTTCAGTGACAATACTTCACCCTGCACAGCTCAGCAGGCAGCACTTCCATTTTGTTAATCTTGGAAGTTTGTCGGGCTCTTACAGCCGCCGAACTTCGTCCACAAACTGCTATCTACTATCTACCTGGCTCCATTACTATTAATTTGGCTCCCTCCTACATGAGCCTCCAGGGCACCGTATTGCAATTAAAACCACAAAGAAACACAAATAAATCCCGAGGAATATGCAACCCTCAGCTCCCTGTCCGCTCACAGCCCTGCGAGAAACAGGTTTATGAGTAAATAACTCAAACCTGGGAAGGCGCGGATCAAACATGGCGTGGGAAAGCGCGACGGGAAGCAACGAAACAGATTCTCAGCCTCTCGTCGGGCACTTTTAGCGGAGTTTAACCCGCCCGGAGCGGCAGCCGGCCCAGCCCAGGAGCGGACCCTGCGGGAGCCGCGCTGCCGCATCCCGGAGCCCCCGGAGCCCCGAGCCCAGCGCAGCCTTCTCCCCCCGGCCCCGGCCCGACCCGCGGGACACTGACCGGTGCCACCCGCGCTGTCCGAGGTCACCTCCTGCGTGAAGATCCAGGGCGGGTTGGTGGCGAACAGGGACGCGGCGCTGGGGCTGGAGTGGCGCTTGCCGAAGAGGCGGCTGAAGGTGCCCTGCACCGAGTGCGGGTGGTGCTTCTTCATCGCGGCCGAGCCGGGCGCTGCCGCCGCGCTCCCGGCCGGGCATCCCCCGGCACCGGCGGGGGACGGCAGCCGGCGGCTGGGCAGGGGCGGGGACGGTCCCACCCCCGGGCCCGCCCTCCGCCAGGTGCCCCTGCTCCCGATGAGCAGAGAGAGCCTCCCGAGAGGCTGCGAGCGCCCCTGGACTGCAGAGCCTCTCCAGTGCCTGCGGAACCTTGTCCTGGTACCGAGCCCCAACCTCCCTGACCCGGCCCCGGCCGTTCCCTCGGCCCGAACCCCGCCGGCCTTTGCCCTTTCTCTCCTGCCGTGTTTCTCTGTCCCTTCACCCCAAACACCCCGTGACACCTCGGTGCCCGCGGGCTCTGGGTGCTTTTCATCCAAAGCCTTGAAGGAGATGGGACTTGACCAAAAACCATTTCTACTTTCAGGTACAAAAGCAAATTTCAAGCACAGTTAACGATTTTTTGGGCTATGCAAGTAAAAACTGAGCGTTAATGAGTAACACTGGGTAGTAATAAATGCAGGGAATTCTGGAGAACTTTAAACCCAAAATAGTTGCCAAAACATTAACTCTGAAACTCAGCTTCCAACTTCAGGTTAAGATCTTACACCTCTTTCTATCTCTGCCAAGTTTTGAGAATCAGAACAATACAGATTTTTCATTTTCAGTGCTAAATATCACAGAATCACTTTGAAATGAGACTTTTCTTGTGAAACGCATCTTCTGGATTGCTTTAAAGAACAAATTAAAGCAACACATCAAATCCCCTGTGAAGAATGAGAAATGAGCACTGTTAAGATATTCCAAAAGAGAAGTTTAATCGCGGCACAGATGATGGGGCAGCACCTAACAAAAGTGGACTATGAATGGGACATGGGGGAGGAAATGAAAATGTTAAACTTTATTGCCGAGGCTGTGGTAGAGGAGCCCTACTCCCCCCTCCGGCCCCGGCCCCGCTGGTTGTCCAGACATTGTTCAGCAGTGGGAATTCCCAGATGGAAACTTCTTTGGGAACCTCACTGGTCACAGTGCTCTTATAAACACACTGGCTGTAAATTCTGATAATGTTCTGGTCTCGGCAGCTGGGGATGGTTCTGTGCACTTTTGGGACTGGACAACTGGAGAGCGTTTCCAGAGTATACCCAGACCTGCACAGCTGCCTTCTTGGGACTGTGATCCGGGAATATAGGCCTGTGCTTTTGACCAGTCTGGAACCAGATTGCTGACGGCTGAAGGTGATGAAACCATCAAGATTTACAAAGAAGATGATACTGTGACTGAAGAATATCATCCTGTCAGGTGGAAGCCAGAAATTTGCATGAGAAAGCATCTTTAATGCTGCAACCTGCTACTTCTATGATTTTGTTGCCGTTTCAGTTTGATTTATGATTTTATTTATCTTTAATTCAGGAAAGTTTTATAATAATTTTATTTCCCTTTTATTTAGGAGTATTTTATAATAAATTTTATTTCTCTATAAAACCCAAAAAATGGTTTCATAAGCCCTTTCTTTTATAATTTCTCTACCTGTTTATGACAAAGAATCAGTTCAAAGGGGTTGGAAAAAAACCCAAAACCCTGTAATTACTGAGTCCAACTTGTGGCATTTAATGAAAATTCCCTGGCACCTGTCAAAAGCAGAAATCAGGTGTCAGGAAGAACCCATTATCTGCTGCGAAGACAAAGGATATAGTATCTCTCTCCAAGACAGGGAAGACAAAAGCGCTCACTAATATCCATTTCTTGGGCGAAAAAATGAAGCGGCACTCACAGAGAGACAGTCATGCGAGAGGGAAGGAGAAGAGGAACTATCTGACGAGCGAAAGCCAATAAAACCCCGTGGGATGGGAGAGCCTGGGCTCCTGCACGCAGTCCTTCCACGAGATCTCCTTACAGGAAGGAGGCTTCAGAGGGGCTGCGGCGCTGCCCTCGGGAGCAGAAGGGGTGACTCAGCTCCCTGACACTGCCCCGGGGTGTTCCTGAGCCCGGGGCTGGCAGTGCCCTGCCACCCAAAAACACGCTCCTGCCTCACCCCGGGTGGGCAGCGCAGCAGAACATCACCCTCACAGCACGGGGAGATTCCCAGGTGAATTTATTACCGCACTGAGCACAAGCTGCTCAACAATTCTTCCGGGGCTCCTGTGCACACTCCTGTTTGTTTGTTCCTTATGAAAGATGTTTGTTCTTTACCTTCCACCTCCCAGCAAGGCACAGACCTCCCTTCAGAAGGGGAGGAAAAGCTGAGCAGCAGCAGGAGGAGCAGGCTGGGTGTGCTGCCGGGCACGGTGGCTTCTGTGAAGTGCAAACTCCAGGGACACAGGAAAGTCGCCAGGTTGGGTGGCTGGGCTGTGTTTTTGAAGAAGGACAACTGTCACTCTTGTGTGACTGAGGCCACACAGACTGGTGGGCTGGGCACAAAGCTCAGAAAAGTGCTTGGAAGGTCTCCAGCACATTTTATGGCATAGAAAGAGCCATGTGAGCGCTGCTGTGATGTAACACACCGCGGTGTGAGGCTGCCTTTGATCCCAATTCGGGTAAACACCCCAGAACAATCTGCTTTTGCATCAGGGTGAGGAGCTGCACCCTCAGATGTGGATGGTTCCTGCTGCACTCGCAGGTGTGAGAAGGGTTTGTGCAGGAGGGCAGCGACCTGCAGGAGAGAGGGAAGGGAGGAGAAACCCTGGGGTGTGTCTGCCGAGAGCGAACGGCTCCCAGCGACAGACAGAGGAGCAGCTGGTGGCATGGGCAGCACCGGTGGCTTCCAGGGCTGCAAATCCTGGTCCCCATATCCCCTCTGCACCCCCTGCCCCGCTCAGCCCCCCACCCTGTGACACCCAGCGCCCGGTGACACCCCGCGGTCACAATGGCCTCTGTGGTCACAAAGACCCCCAGAGCCCTGACACCCTGCCCACGCCCGCAGTGCTGCCTCCTGCCTCCACCGCAGACAGTGCCACACACCAGGGCCTCCACCACCGAGGAGACCTCACAGGTGTGTCCCAGGCTCACAGGTGTGTCCCAGGCTCACAGGTGTGTGTCCCAGGCTCACACTGTGTAGCCGTGCCCCCTTTGTGAGCTGCTGGTCCTTGTCCCGAGGGTGATCAGCCCCGGTGATGTCAGTGAGGCTCTTCATCCCATCCCTGCTGTGCAAATTCCGCTGCTGCCGTCAGCCGGCTTTGCCCCTGTGGTGCTGAGAGATCAGAGCACAACACACCTGGTGGTCCTGGGGTGGCTCCTGGGGTGGCTCCTGGGGTGGCTCCTGGGGTGGCTCCTGGGGACAGGCAAGGAGCTGCTGGCCTGGGGACGTTCCCTGAGCAGGGACAGGGTGGACAGTGCCGTGCCAGGCTCCAGGAGCTGCCCAGGGAGCTCCAGCCCAGAGAACACACCAAACCCTTCCTGCTTCCCCGATTACAGAACCAGCCTTTCCCTGGGACCCAGCTGGGATTTGCTCGGGCAGACATCAGGCAGTTTGGGAGGGATTAGGGATCTCTCCACGTAGGAACGGGTGCAATAGGATTACGTGTGACTCTTCATTCAGGCACAGAGCTCTGGCAGTGCCAGAAATAGCACCAGGACCTTAAGCTGGTGCTTCCCCTCCAAGGCAGGGATCACGCAAGCAGGTGCCTTCACCCGGGCAGGAAGGAGGTTCCTGCAGAGCTCCAGGTGCCCCAGAGCAGGAGCAGGAGCCGTGGGGCAGCCAAGCCCCACAGCAGCAGAGCCCAGAGCTCAGCACACCCTGGCTGGGTCCCTGCCCATCACTGCAGGGACTGCCAGGGCTCCAGCCAGCCCTGCTCATCGTGAAGGCATCTGCATGACTTGGCAATTGGGCTGCCAAGACAGCTCCAGCCTCCCCTCCACGCCCCAAAGACAGGGAATTAATGACTTTGGTGCTCCTGTGGGGTGGGTGCAGAGGCCTCAGCACAGTCCTGTGTGTACTTGTCTCTTCCGAGGTGAGGGTGGCCAGGAGCCACAGCAAACACCTGTATGGAAACAGCAGGTTCTGAACGATCTGAATCCAGAGCAGGGGTGCACAGTCCTCACAGAAATGGCTGTGGTCGTGTAAAATCTGCTTTTCAGGAGTCAAAATCCCAGTATTTTATCCCCTGGGGGAAAATGGACTGAGGTTTCCTTGCGGCAGCAGCTGCTGAAATAACCCCTGTTAACCCCTGTGTGCTGAGGGCCAGCCTGTCACACTTTTGGCATCTGCCCTGGAGAAATGAGTAACAAAAAGAGGTGGTGAACCTGTAGGGATCTGGTGATTACCCTCAAAGGCTTTAAGGAGATTTCTAAACAATCTGCAGGCATTCCCCTTCTAATAGATTTAGGAGCCCGGGAGCAAAAATAGCGCCAAGTACGTCACGGAAAGTAGGAAACCTCTTTACAAGGTTAAAAATAAGCAAACAGCAAAGCATTTATTTAGGACGGGCAGGAGGAGAGTGGCTAATTGCTGAGGGAAGAGGCAGTTTCCATTGACACGGAGGTGTCGTCAATGAAAACAAGATAACTGAGTCATGCTTAGGTAACAGCAGCAGAGAATATCTCTGCAGTCAAGCACAGCCCTGGGTCACAGGTCACCCCTGTGTGTCCTGGGGGTCACATCCATCCCCTCCTCTGCAAAGGGTTCTTGCAAATGCTCTGTCCAAACGGGCTCTTTCCCTGGTCCTGGTGCCCTGTGTGAGGCCTTCACATTTCTGGGGAGAAAAACCCATTTGGGTTTTCCCCAGGATCGGCTGAGCACCATTCCCAGAGCAGGAGGAGGCCCCGGGAGCTGCGGGGTCCCTGCAGAGGCACCCAGAGCTGCTGGGCTGATGCTCCCGAGGACAGTGTCAGGGTCTGCCATCACTGCTACATCCTCTCGGGTCAGATTGTGTTGAACAATCTGGTTTTCAGGGCTGCTTTGCGCGGCTGTGGGTGGTGGCAGCTTTACCAGGAGCGTGTGGCATTTATCACTGTTGTGACCGAGAATTAAGAGAGAGTCAAGTCCCTTGTATCACTCGTATTTTCTCAGCATTTGTTTAAAGTCGCTTCCATATTTCCGGAGCATCATTTGAATTTAAATTCATCTCTCTTTAAGCAGCACCAACCTCAGATTTTTGGCTAAGGATGTTAAGGGCTCCTCAGCACTAACACTGCCCTGACTGCCCTCGCAGGAGCTTCCCTGGGGGGGGACGGTGAGGACTGGGGCCAATTGCCGCTCATTTTTCTGGCTCATTTTCTCCACAGATGGCAAAACCACCAGAAACCCCCGGCAAAGACCACACTAGAGCCGAGGGGATGGAGGAGACCAAAGCCATGCCAGAGATCACTAACCCACCTCCAGCGTCGAGGAACCTGCCGCCCCCAGCTCCTCCCCTGGGCTCTCGCTTTGTGCCGGTGATCGTCCACCCCGGGGGCCGTCCCCTGAGCTCCGTGGAGTTCGTGTTCTACCGGCCCGAGTGGCCCAACTCGCTGGCCCCGTTCTGCACGGCGCAGAAGGCGTTCTGCGGCGCCCGCTTCCAGCAGGACGCCCGCCACGGCCGGCGCCGCATCGACCTGCAGAGCACCGAGCCCAGCAAGTGGAGGTCCTTCCACCGCCCCAAGCCGTAGCTGGGAGCAGCACGGGCGATAATAAAGGCCTGAGACAGCAGCTGGGGGCCGCGGGGTGCCGTGGGGCGCGGGGCACGGCCAGCACCGGGCGGAGGGATGGGTGGGGAGGTTCCGCCGCTGCTCCCCGGGGAAATATGCCGAGTGGATTTTGCTGTAAAAAAAAAGCCTGTCCGACTTGTCCTGTCATGCGCTGCTCTGGGTGTCACGGCCCGGGGCACGGAGCGAGCACCCACCCAGCCCAATGGGCTGGAGCGCAGGGCAGCACTGAGGGCTCACCTTGCACAACAGGGGCCTGCCGGGGAGTGCAGAATTAGCACATCCAATTAGTGCTCCTCAGCTTAATTCCTTTTCCGTAAGTGTTTTATGATTGTGTAATGCTGCTTTTTTTAGCAGAGTTTTTTCCTAATTTACTGTGGTGCAGGAGCAATACTGGGCTCTGTCACTTGTTAGATAACTGCGGTTGTTAGACATAAACTGTGTGTTATGCAAAAACTCTCTGTGGGACAGACCCTGGAGTCACATCCATTCACTTCCAGCCAAGGATCTGGCCCACGATGCTCTTTGAGGGTGTTTTATTCCCGAGTACTGCTCAGGATGCCGTGTGTCCAAGTGAAAACAACTTTGGGTTTGGTTGTATTTACACGGAGAATTTCTCATGGTAACCCATCGTAAGTGGAAACTGAAGCTGCATTTAACTGCACTGGTGTGAGCTGAGTTTGTAACGCAGCAGCCAGGACACCCTGCTGGGGTGGGCACAGTGTGGGACAATTTTGAGGAAAAAACACTCCGTTACAGGACCAAAACTGGACAGGGCACCCCTGGAGCTGGGGAAGAGGGCCCTTCCCCTTCTTCCTGTCTGCAATTAAAGCACTTAAACCCTTTCCATTCAAAGCAATTATGTTTCTATATTTGTCTCCTCACACCAAATTTACCCTCTTGGTGCATCTCTTCCAGAGGCTGAAGTGGCACTTCTCCTGCCTGAATTCCAGGCTCCAGAGCCCCTCTGGAATCCTCTGGCAGGGAGAGGTGAAGGGAAAGCAAAAAGCAATAAAGCCCAGGGAATTCAGAGTGGTTTTCTCTCGTTCTTCTCACTCTGGTTCAGGTGCAAAAATTGTTGCTCATGTGACAGCAGCCCCCCTCTCAAATCGATAAATGAAGTGGATTAAGAGATTAGCTCATCACAGAGAAAATTCCACCCTCCTAATCTCCTGCTGGGCCTGTAATCTGCAAGACTTCCCCATTTTACCTCTTTTCTATTTTAACCCTGAACTCTTAATGCCTGGCAGGAGGCAATCTCCACTCATTGGCTGGGGAGGGATTTGCTGGGTACTTAAATGTCACCTTCCCGTCCAAAGAGGGTTTTGTGCTTTTGGGTTTTCCCGGGAAGACGAGTCTCCCGTGTCCATCACCACTGGAATCTGTACAGCACCAGGCACTTCGGGTTTTCCTGATGCTCTGACCGCTGCAGTGCTGGGCACATCTGGACTTTGAAGGCAAGAAGCAGAATTGTGATTTTTTTTTTCCTCCTCTAAATTTCACAAACCCTCCGTTTTTGGCTGCGAAGGGACCAGCCCTTGGTGTGGAGATGGGGAACATGGACGGGAAAACCGTGGAGGAGCTGAGCACCACCGAGTGCCACCAGTGGTACAAGAAATTCATGACAGAGTGTCCTTCTGGCCAGCTCACCCTCTACGAGTTCAAACAGTTTTTTGGCTTGAAAAACCTGAGTCCGGCAGCGAACAAATACGTTGAGCAAATGTTTGAGACATTTGACTTTAATAAGGTAAATATTGTCCTTCCCACTCGGCCGTGCTCTGATCCCGTGTGCTGGGGCTGGGTGGGTGTGAGAGAGAAACTGCTCTGAGTGTGCACAGCCTGATGGACTGTGGCCTCATAAACTGTAGAATCAGTTCTGGAGCGTGAAAAATGCCAGCGCAAACTCTTCACCCGCTGCCTGCTCTGCGAGGACGCAGAGGCTTCTCTCAGAACTGACATTTTCCTTTTTTCAACAGTGGGGTTTTATCTGGCAGTCTCTGATCGCTCTAAAATGAAGTGCCCTTTAATCCTTAGACACTGGGTGTTGTGACAGTCGCCGTGAGGACAAGGGCTGCATTCATGCAGGGACAGCGAGTCCCCAGCGCGGCCGGGGCTGGTGGCATTGTTTGAAACTGTAAATGGATTGCACCGGCATTGATTTTATTCCGTGGGATAAGGGGCTCGGGCTCTGTGGAGAGGCTTTGAGCCCAGGCTGTGGCTGTGCCGGACCCCAGAGCGGGGCAGTCCCGGAGCAGGGATTTGGGAACCCAGTCCCGGAGCAGGGATTTGGGAATGCAGTCCCAGAACAGATATTTGGGAATGCTGTCCCGGAGCAGGGATTTGGGAATGCAGTCCCTGAACAGATATTTGGGAATGCTATTCTGGAGCAGATATTTGGGAATGCTGTCCCGGAGCAGATATTTGGGAATGCTGCTCCCCCAGCTCAGGAGCCGTGCCAGGGAAGCAGATGGATGTTTCCAACAGGAAACTGCATCCTCCCCTACTTGCAAATGACCTGAAATTGCACCTCCTTCGAGATGAGGAGTTTATTTTATGGCCACCCAAAGGGCTTAGTGGCATTAATCCCATTGACAAAAATGCAAATCAGGCCCTAAATCCTTCAGGTGTTCGGTTTGTGCCTTGGCCTTTCCCTTGCTCACTGCCCCGTGTTTGAATGCGTGCCTGAAAAGGGAATTGATGCACAGGAAATCCTGCTGGGAATGGGGCTTAGGAGCTATTTGTACCTAATCTGGCTCCTGCAGCAGCGGGATAAAGCCGATGATCTCCTCGGGAACCGGCCCTGGGGCGGTGCCTTCGTTCATTGACAAAACCCTGGCTTTTGCTCTGCCCCTGGTTTGTGGAGGGAGTCACGGAATCACCGAGGTTGGGAAGGACCCCTAAGATCAGAGCCCCGCTGCTAACCCAGCCCTGCCGGGTTCAGCACGGGACGTGTCCCCGGTGCCGCACCCCTCGGCTTTGGGCACTTCGGGGCAGTGCCACAAACCGCAGCAAGAACCATCTCCCTCCAAAGCACCGTTTGGGAATGCTCTGTGGTGGGCAGGAGGCATTTTAACAACCTCCTGGAAGCTGTGAGCATCAGGGGAGGGGTCTGGGGGCAGCTTGGTGGCCTGTGAACTGGTGCCAGCAGCTTTGCAGTGTGCCACCACCCTGGTCCAGCTGGACACCCTGGAGTGAGCTGGGGTGGGCAAACACCCGGGAGGAGAGTCAAAGATAAAAGAGTTTGTGCTCCAAACGTGGAGCAGGCACAGGAATGTCACAGGGACAGAGAGACACCTTCCCAGCCCCAGACGTCAGCTGAGTGCTGGGGTGACTCCTGAATTGACTCCTCTCCTGGAAATGAGACCCCCTGGAAAAAGGAGCTGTAGGTGTATGCAGCCAGGATGAGGTTGGGTAATTTATCAGGGATCATCTGCATAAACCTCTCTGACCTCTGAATTCCCGCTGCTTTGGGCCGGTAATTAATGCCTGGCCTGTTAATTCCCTGAGCACAGGCCAGCTCTCCGACCCCAAGCCAGATCCACCCACCCAGTCCCTGCCTCCCCAACGTGTAACGGCCAAGGCTGGATCTGATGATCTTGGAGGATCTGGAGGCTTTTCCCAGCTTTAATGATTTTTTAATTCTATGATTCTACAGCATTTCTGCAGAGATTCAGGTGGGACCTTGGCTGGTGGAACCACCCCAGGTCTCAGAGTGGAGGGACCCAACCAAGAAAATCCTTTCCTGCCTGACTCTCTGCTTTTAATCTCACCTGAGCTTCTAACCTTCTGCTTTCAGGATGGCTACATAGATTTTATGGAATATGTGGCAGCTCTGAGCCTGGTGCTGAAGGGGAAGGTGGACCAGAAGCTGAGGTGGTATTTCAAGCTCTACGACGTGGACGGGAACGGCTGCATCGACCGGGCTGAGCTGCTGAACATCATCAAAGTGAGTGGGCCCAGCTCTTCCCTTCCTGCCCCAGGTGGGCACTGCCTGCAGGGACACAGGAGCTCCAGCCCAGAGAATCCCCTGGTCGATCAGCAGGCACTGCCCAAACCTGCTGCTGCCCTCTGCCAGTGCTCCCAGCTGGGGCCTGCCGCACCCCGGGGACTCACAGCAGCCCCTGGCCCTCCCCTGGCAGCCTGCTTAACCCTGTTCACTGAAACTGGGGCTAAGATAAGCACTTGAATTTAATCTAAGGGTTTTCAGAGGTGAATGGCTTCGGGCTTATCCCAGGATGCCCACTAAATCTTGTAAAGCATTGACTGCCTTTTTAGGTGGTTTTAATCTCCAGCTTTTTAGACAGAACTTATTCCTTCCCGAGCCTAACTGCCTGAAAGCAAGTTTTAGCCCCGAGAAAGAGTTTGGCCTCTCGTGTCTGGTCATTTGGCCACTTGTTCTGATGGACACACGAACCTGCAGAGCAGCCAGTAACTGCCCGTGCCCCTTGTCCCCTCCAGGCCATTCGGTCCATCAACCGCTGCCAGGAGAAGATGACGGCGGAGGAGTTCACAGACATGGTGTTCAACAAGATCGACATCAATGGGGACGGTGAGGCCCCTCCTCGGGCAGGACCCTGCTCCTGCCTTCCCTTGCTCCTGCCTTCCCCCGTTGCTGCTCTCCAGGCTGCCCGAGCAGCTCCTGCTGCGGGATGTCCCAAAACCGCAGACGGGGAGAGCTGCCGGGGGTGGCTCCCTGCAGACACGGAGCTGCCCGTCCCCTTTGGGCTGCCCCAGGGGACCCTGCCCACGGCCCCTCAGGGTGGGAGCTGGGGTGGGCTCTGGGGACAACACCCGGGGCTGAGACCCCGATTTCAGAGGCTGTGCCAGTCCTGGGGGTGACACAGGGAGGAGCAAGGCTGTGGGGTCTAACAGAGCTGTGGGGTCTAACAGAGCTCTGGGGTTTAACAGAGCTCTGGGGTTCAGCAGTGCTGTGGGGTTTAACAGAGCTGTGGGGTCTAACAGAGCTGTAGGGTCTAACAGAGCTCTGGGGTTCAGCAGAACAGTGGGGTCTAACAGAGCTGTGGGGTCTAACAGAGCTCTGGGGTTTAACAGAGCTGTGGGGTCTAACAGAGCTGTAGGGTCTAACAGAGCTGTAGGGTTTAAGAGAGCTGTGGGGTTTAAGAGAGCTGTGGGGTTTACCAGAGCTTTGTGAACGCTCTCTGCAGGTGAGCTGTCCCTGGAGGAGTTCATGGAGGGCGTGCAGAAGGACGAGATGCTGCTGGACATCCTCACCCGCAGCCTGGACCTGACACACATCGTGAGGCTGATCCAGAACGACGGCAAGAACCCGCACGAGGGGGAGCAGGACGCCCAGGCTGCCCAGTAACTCCTGGGACCCTTCCCTTGGCCTCCCCAGCACTGTCAGCTCCGTGGGGCTGTCCTGGGACTGTGCCTGGGCAGCGGGAGGAGAGGCCTCTGCAGGGACAGGTGACACTGCTGGGCTCTCCCACACGGACCCGGGGTGGCCTCGGCGCCTCTGGACGCTGCTGCTGAGCTCAGAGAGGGGACAGCCGGTGCTCCCCGGGCAGGGGAGCTGCACCAGGCTGTGCAGGCCAAGAACACACCGAGAACACCCCAAAATTCCCACCGAGGCCGTGGCCAACACCCCCTCAGAGGTGTCCAACCAGGGGCTGCCCAGGACTTGGCCACGGTGAGAGGAGTCCTGGAAAAGCAGATCCAAACCTTCTCCTTCCATTTGTATCTCCAGAGCAATTGGTCACCAGTTGTGGTCACTCCTTCCTTCATTTGTTACTATTTGGTCAGCAGTGATTAGTGATAATGTGAGTTAAAACACATGTTTTTATGAGCTAGAAAGAGGGGAGGGGTGAATGCGGTGTCTTTTCTGTTTAAAAGCATTAAAAACATTGAATGGTGCCTTTTTTAACAACCCCCCGGACTGTGAGGAAATGTTTCTCCCTGAAGCATCCGGAGGGAAGGAAATGCTTCCAGATAAACAGAAGCAGCAATGGAGTAACCTGAGAGGGAGAAGCTTTGTAGGACTATTCCTGCAAGTTTTACCACCTGGAAAACGAGCACCAGGAGTTCTGACCCCCGTGTCTGTGCAGGTTTTGGAGGGGGGAGCTGCTACAGAGGGGTGAGACAGCTCAGAGGGGTCCTGAGCTGGGGCCCATCGCCTCCGGGTGGGATCAGGGCGGCGGTTCAGCCCCAGGCTCCCCTTTCCGGAGCCCCGGGCAGGGCAGGGCAGAGCTGCCGGCCCCCAACGCACAAGGGCGGCTGCGGGAGCGGCCTCGCCCCAAACAGCCCCAGCTGAGCCTCGGCCGCTCCTGAGGGAGGTTCCTCACCCACGGGAGCAGCCCCGGGCGTGCTGAGGCAACACAGGACACCAGGGAGGGTTTCTCGCCCAGCCGAGAGGTTTGGTATTTAGCACTGGGTGTTTGCAGTTCTGACCATTTTTCGTTTGACAGAGTTTGACCGGCAAGTTTTTGTACTTCCACTCCTACGGTGAACTAATAAAGATGTTTTACAGTATTATTTCAGGTCATGCTGCTTCTCTGTTCCAATCAATGTTTCCAGCAGGGCAGATTTAGTGGCTCACACAAGCACAGAAACAGCTGCTCTGGGGCTGTTGTGGGGCTCACAAACCACAGCAGCCCGGACAGGAGCCCTTGATGGGCCGACATTGTCCACTCACAGCGCTGCAAGAGGGAGCAGCTGCAACCCCTCATTAGAGGTGGGCTGAGCTGTTTACTCCCAGTGCAACTCTCCTTCTTGCAGCAAAACCAACACCCCCGCACATGACCAGCACAAAACCCTTTGGCTCTGCACCGGCACGAGGAGGGAGCTGAGCTCAGCGTGGGCTTCCCGAGCAGCCTCTCTGGGCACACACACCGTCAGCCCTGCCCGAGCCCCGCTCAGCCTCTCCTCTGCGCCCACGGAGCAGCAAGGAGCAGCTTTGACCAGCCAGATTCCTATTTAGAAAGGGAAAGTTATTCCAAAAGGGCTGCCCCCGTCCCCATCCCTGTCCCATCCGAGCCCCATCCCGGTTTTGGGTCCCCTCTGTCCCCATCCCTATCCCCATCCCTATCCCCATCCCTATCCCCGTCCCTATCCCCGTCCCTGTCCCCATCCCAGTCCCCATCCCTGCCCCATCCCGGTTTTGGGTCCCCTCTGTCTCCATCCCAGTCCCCATCCCTATCCCCGTCCCTATCCCCGTCCCTGTCCCCATCCCAGTCCCATCCCAGTCCCCATCCCTGCCCCATCCCGGTTTTGGGTCCCCTCTGTCTCCATCCCAGTCCCCATCCCAGTCCCATCCCGCTCCCGCCGCGTCCGCCCGTCCCGCAGCGCCCTCTGCTGGCCCCGCGGGGAGCAGCGGGAACGCTCCGGGACCCCGAACCCGAGCGTCTGTCCCCAAAATACCCCCGGGACCCCAAACCCGAGCGTCTGTCCCCAAAATACCCCCGGGACCCCAAACCCGAGCGACTCCCCCAAAACACCCCCGGGACCCCAAACCCGAGCGTCTGTCCCCAAAATACCCCCGGGATCCCGAACCCGAGCGACTCCCCCCAAATACCCAAGGGCTTCCCAGTGCCCCTTTTCCCAGGTTTCGGCAGCTCCGGCAGCGCTCCTCGGCTCCCGGAGCATCCTTTGGTGCAGGAGCTTTAAGGGTGAAGCACTTGAGACACATTCTAAGCTTCTGTGGGGCACTTAAATTAGAAGGAAAGAAAGAAGAGAAAGGGAAGGAGAAGAAAAGGACGGCAGGAAGGAAAACGGAGGAAGAAAGGGAGAAAAAGACGGAAAGAGGAAAGAAAGGAAAGGAATTTTGCCGTGGCGCAGCTGAGCACAGGCGCTGTAAGGAAACCAGCGAGCCCACAGGCAGCGCCTGCAGTGACCAGCGCGGGGCTCAGGAGGTCACTCTGCCTTCCCACGGGACAGTTTCGAAGGGAACCTGCCCACAGGAGCTTCGGGAATGACCTGGACACAACCCGTGCCTCGGGCAGCCCCTGGCCGAGCCTCAGGCTCACACCGAGCAGGGCTGAGCACAGGGCTGGCTGCAGGGATCCTCTCTCCTCCTCAGCCTGCCGTTCCTGCTGCTCAGCGCCTTCTCCAGGGATCCATCTCCAGGAGTATTTTGGAATGTGAGGTCTCCTTGGCTCCTGTTCCCTCTTCCCTTCAACAGCACCTCCAGCTCCATCTATTCCATCCACATACCCACCCTACCTCGGCTCCTGCCCAGGGGCACCCAGCTCGGAGCAGATGGTCGCCCAGAAAATCACGAGGCGTTTGCCTTTTCCGAGCCATCCTGTTTCCCAGTTTAGAGCAGAAAGAAATCCGATCAGTCAAATCCAATTCGAGCTGGGCCCTAAGTCTGGAAAACGGATTATGCAAACTACCTGACATCAAGAGCCGGCCGTGAATGCTGAACGGAGTTTGGGAGGAGATCAGGGTGTTTATAGCCGGGGCTTTAAAATAGCCCTCGGGCCAAAGCACCTCGCGATTTCTTGACCAAAGATTACACAATTGATAAGAGGAACGATTTTCCATCGGGTCCTGCCAGCTCGGAACCGACACATCCCCGGCAGCTCCAGCCCACCCCTGGCCCGGCCCCAGGACACGGAACCACCCCGAGCCCTCCGGGCTGCTGCCCCGGGCTTACAGTGGGGACACCGACTGCAGCACCAGCTCACTGGATGTTAAACACCTGCTGGGGTGGGGTTTTATTATACTCTCATGGGTTTTGCTGTCATCACCCGGAAGTTAAAGAGAAGAGGCTCTTTCCTTTCTCTGCCTCTGCAACAGCATCGTCATCTCTGCCTTATCTCTGCCTTTCCCAGCTCCTCCCCTAAACTCAATAGATCACACTCAGGCTGCAGTTTCACTCAGATACTCAGGTGCTTACACCGCTCTTCACCTAATTAACAAAGAAACACTAGGAAACAAAGGGGTTTAATAAATATTTCTTTATTCAATTCGTGTTTTACAAAACTTCCACCGACGTCTGTACAAGTGCTCACCCGGGGAGGGGCTGCTGGCCTGGGGGTCCCCACAGAGCCCCCGCAGAGCCCGGCCTGAGCACAACTGGAGAATCTGAAATATATCAGTGAACCAGCAAAATACAATTCTACCAACTAAACAGCCTCCCTAAATCCGTGCAAGGAGCTGGGTGTGTTACCTTGGTTTAGATGCTGAAATGTAAGGAATTCTTATAGATTTGTATCCTCCAATGAAAACATTTTTTTTCACAAGCTGGAAAATCAATAAAAGGGAATGTTTTCATCCAGGCTCTCAAGTCAGAAGTCAGATTTTTTTTTCAGATCTTGGGCTGATGAACTATTGACTAGGGAGAGCTCCGAGCAGCAGAAAGCACAAGCCTAATCAGCTCTGATAAGTCAGCACACGACAAACTGCTCGGTATTTGCAGAGAACTCATAGAAAAGCTATTTCAACGTGGAAATGGGCACAATCTGAACTCTAGCACTGATTGTGTCTAATCCTGAACACTTCCCCATGGAATTTAAACACTGGGTAAACTGATGAGACCACAAACCAGCAAACTAATCAGCTAATGACAGTTACTACAGTGCTAATTAAAGGCCACAAAAAAGGGGTTGTAAATCTTTTCATTGGTATGACCTGGCCCACTGATCCCATGGGAAAATTAAAATGGGACAGACAAGCTCATGTTATTTTCCTGGGGAGGTGTTTTTTTTTTTTTTTTTTCCTTGTAGATGAACCAATAAATCTAATAAAGGTGAACTAAAATATTGATTAAACCCAAATTCTTTTCCCACATACACCTATGTAGAAACACCGGTCAGAAGAGCAGAGCTCAGCCTGCAACTGGTGTAAATTTTGTATCTGTAGTCTGGGGCTAAATTAAGTCCAGTGTAAAACCACTGTACTGGAATTTTTGTCACTTTTTCCACTTTTCAAGGCCAGTTTGGACAGGGCTTGGAGCAGTGTGATGTGGCATCCCTGCCCAGGCCAGAGGGGTGGGAAATGGAGGAGTTTTAAGGTTTCTCCCGACCCAAACCATCCGTGATTTCTGATTCTGTGGCCCTGCCACTGGAGCAGCACAAATCCTCTCACTGCAGAGACACCGCCAAGCAAAACTCTGCTCTCCCCTCAACTCTGCACCCACAATGAACTTCTTCCAGTGCAGTGAAAATCCTGGAGCTCCCAGAGCTCATGGCTCCTCCCAGAGCAGGAAAAGCTGTTCCAGAGCGCTGATTCCCTAAGAACCAGGGGCTCAGAGGGAGCGGAGTCACTCCTGGGCCGTTCTGTCCTCTGGAGTCAGCCTTTGGGGCCAGCATCCCTCAGCTCTGAGCAGGCAGAAGGAGCAGTGCTGCTCCCCGGGAGGGAGAGGAAGGAGCTGCTGCTCCTCCTGCGCAGCCCTGCCCTTGTTCCCCCACCTCTGTGGGTTGTCCTGGCCGCTGCTCTGGTCCAAGTCTCGTTTTGGGCGGTTCTGTGTCGAGCAGGAACCTGACACGAGCAGCAGTAAAGGCTCTAAACCCACCCAGAGACCCCCAAAGACCCAACAGGGGCCAGAGAGAGCCCTGTGCTGGTCTGAGGGGCTGCAGCTCTGCAGGAACGGGCCCTGCCAGCAGCGGGCTGCACTGGAGGCTGCACCACTGCCTGCAGCCCTCCCAGCCCCAAACCCTGCCCAGGATCTGCTGCAGGAAGCCACAAAAAGTTGGTTCCTTGGGGCGTAACCAAAAAGCAGAGCCGGCAAACACAGTGTTGTGTACACAGCAAGACTTATTCATGGGCCAGAAATAGTCCCTGGGTACCAGCAGTGCTCAGCACGCGGGTTTTACATCGAGAGGCTCCTTAAACCACTCGAGACGCTGAGATGGAATTGAAAAGGAAAGTCACTACCAGGCCAGAGGAAGGGTCACACTCGGGAGTCAGCATCGCCATTCCAGCTGTGTCAAACCCGGATTTGCTCAGAACAAAGCGCTCTTTCTTCTCTGCTCAGTGATCCAGCCCCCGGGGTTCACGTCCATTTGCAGCATCTTCATCACCCACTTGTCCTTCCTGGCCCCGTCAATGAACTCGTCAAGAGACAGCTGCCCTGTGGGCGAGAGCGGGGACGCGGGAGGGGCGCTGAGAACCCGGAGATAACAGAGGGGAGGCACCAACAATCCCATCGGCGTGTCAGATAAGATGCTCATCAGACACGCTCCTGGGGAATGGCTCTGCCGGGCCGGGGGCTGTGACCCAGCGTGTTCCCAGGGGCTCCAGCCCAGCAGGAGACTCCAGGGGCTCACGCAGCTCCTCCAGGGCCGGGCCAGTCAGGCCCCGTGAGTCCCAGTCCGGCCCCAGGGGCTTTACTGGGGCTGGGACCTGCCCTCTGCCTGCCGGGGGCTCGGGGAACGGGATCCGAGTGACACCAAAATCCAGCCCCACCGCGACTCCTCCGTGTTTCACATTAAAATAACAACGAAAAAGATTTCACCCTGCTCCACCAAGAGGTTTTTGACTCTGTGGAGCAGAGAACCAAAGCCAGCCCAGTCCAGGGAGCTCTGGGCAGGCAGGACATCCATCACTCACCATCCCCGTTCTCATCCACCAGCTGGAATATCCTGTCCACCACCTCCTCTGGTGTCAGCAGCGGGGTCCTGTCCTCCACGTCTGACCAACACACCTTCTTCAGCCTGTAGATAGACTGAGGGGAGATCACAAATTAGGGAAAGGGCTGGAAAATGAAAAGCAGTGAACTCTGTTATCGTGCCCTCACTGTGAAGGTCTTTTTCATAGGCTGAGAGTTTAACCTTTCTGGAAAGATCTGCCCCACAACAGCCTCAGATCTGGGCTGGAACCTCTGACCTTCCACCTGCACTCTGCACATCAATGACCTCGTTTGCTCTGTGGAGCTGCTGCCCTCCTGTTCTCCTTACACACACCTCGGGGCTCCTTTGCAAAGAACAGAGCAAGACTTTCACAGATGGGAACCATCATGAGCCTTGAGAGTGTTTTTTGCTCACCTCCAAAGCCAGGCACATCTGCACTAACCCAGCCCTCCCCCCAGGCCGCACATCAAACCTGTCTTAGCTCAGATTCTGACCCACAGTTTGGGCTCCCTTTTGCCACAGGAAAGGGTCAGAGTTTATCCACCCCTCCCGTGGCACCACCTGTCCTTTGTTACCTCCACTGCTGAGGTTGAAGGGTTTTGTGTGAAGTCTTCCAAGAGAGAGGATTAGCAATGGCCTCACAGTCCTGGGCAATTCTGGGCTGACCTCAAAACTGTAATGGGACGTGGCCCAGACAGGCTGCCCTGCTGTCACCCCTGCTGTCACACCTGCTGTCACACCTGCTGTCACCAGCTGCTCACCCTCACAGCCAGCACAGGGCCAATTCCTGCCCCTGCACCTCCCTGAGGTGCTCAGGGGAGGATAAGCAGTGCTTTCAGCCTCCTGAGCACTGCTGGCCGGGGGAACAGCCCCTGTGGTGCTGCAGCACAGCCACCAAGGTATGTCACCTCAGGTAAGAGCACAGGTGTTGTGCCTGGCTCTGTGCTCAGCCCCACAGCATCCTTGGGGTTGGAAAAGCCCTTTAGGGTCATCTGGCCCAGCTGTCCCCCCAGCACTGCCAAGGGCACCCCTAACCCCTGTCCCCAAGTGTCACAGTACACAGCTCTTACACATCCACACCCTGCTCCCTGCAGGGCTGTGATTCCTGTGGCAGGGCTGGACACTTCCAGTGAGGGAATTTTTCCTAATCATCATCTAAACCTCCCCTGGTGCAACTCGAGGTGATTCCCCCTTGTTCTGTCCCCTGGGAGGGGAGCAGCTCCCACCTTGCCCAGCAAACCCCGAGAGGCTCTGCTCTGTCCCCACACAGCCCTGTCACACCCAGGGCAGGACGCGGCAGGAGCCCCCACAGGCACCAGCACGGAGGGATTTGGGCACTGACTGGCACCTCTGAGGGCATCCTCACCAACCACCCGGCCCCAGGGAGGGCGTGGGGTGAAATCCTCCTCCCCGGGCCAGCACAGGGAACCTGGGCGAGGAGAGGTTGAAAGAAAGGTGAGGAAAGGCAGAGCAGAGCTCCAGGATCCCCAGCAGCCAGAGGCTGCATCTCTGGGCAGCAGCAGAGCCCTCAGACCCCCAACAGGCTCCAAACCCTTTCCCCAAGGTCAGGCAGAGCCCTCAGACCCCCAGCAGGCTCCAAATCCTTTCCCCAAGTTCAGGCAGAGCCCTCAGACCCCCAGCAGGCTCCAAATCCTTTCCCCAAGGTCAGGCAGAGCCATCAGACCCCCAAACCCTTTCACCAAGTCAGGCATTTTCACTTCATCAGCATCCACAGCAGCTTTGAAACCTGATTATCACAAACCCCACACGCCTCATCACATTGCCAAAGAACAGGGATTGCTTAAAAAGGGGATTGGGCAATGCCCACTTACCTCAACAATTTCCAGCAGCTCTGGTTTATCTATGCAGCCATTCCCATCCTTGTCATACACTTTGAACGTCCACCTCAGCTTGTGTTCCAGTTTTCCTCGTAAAACAAGATTCAAGGCAGCCACATATTCCAGAAAATCAATGGTGTTATCCTGTGGCAAGAGAGAAGCAGCAGCTGGATGACACTTAGCGGGGTAGGAAGGTGAGAAGTGCTTTACAGGTCCCAGAGAACCCGGGTTAAAGCTGCCGGGAGGACAGTGCAGGGGACAGGTGTTGGTTTGGCTCTCTGAGGAAGGTTTGTAGCAGTTCAGGACCGTGCACCCAGCCTGGGCTGCTCCTCCCCAGCATCCCTTAAAAACACATTCCCTGGCTTCTTAGGAAAACTCCGACCAATTAGGAATGGGATCTCATCTTTTATGCACAGTTTGCTCTGCTGCCTTTTCTCCACAGCTTTCATAACGGAATTTGGGACTTGGACCTTTCATTTTTGGCAGGAATTTGGGTTGTTACAACTTGGAATTCTGAGACAAGCCTGACCTGCCAACATCTTCCATGACCCTTTAAATCCTTTCCCACAAACTGACTTTTACTGCCACTTCCATGTGATTTGGACCCTATTTCCGAAGGGAGCTTAAGGGAGGTGAGTTGATCAGAGATGAATAACCTGAGTCCCCTTTTCCTGAATTGATATAAAGAACAAACAGCTGGAATAGGATCAAGAGCTTCAGGAAAAGGAGAATTGAACCACTGAGCCAGGGCAGGGGAGCAGCCAAGCAGGAACTGTGACTAAACCAGAAAACCCACTTTCCCCAGGTGTCTCATGACAAATATGGCAAAGGGAATCAAAACCAGACTCTCTGAATTGTTCGGCATTCCTCTGCTTTTGGAAAGCAAAGCTGAAATCGGTATTTTATTACAAACCACCTGCTGGTACTTGAACAGACACTTCCTCCAACACAGAGCAAGCCTGAGTAGGATTTTCCTGCACTGTCATTTCCCCTCTCTCTCAACAGAGAAATATTTTTGCCATGTGGGAGCCTTGGCTGTTGGAGGGTCTCAAAGTGCAGCTGCATAAATTTCAACTTTTTAATCCCTCCTTAGTCCCTTCAGGGGACATTCTGACCTTAGTTCAGGTAGAGACTTGAGGAGATAAATCCAGGCCAGCCTGGGCTCCTTCTCCTGCCTCAGCCCACCTCAGCGAAGGCTGGGCACAGCCCAAACACCTCCCCGCTGCAGACTCTGCAGAAATGCTGACACAAAGAACTGTAAAAGCTCCTCAGCACTTACCCCGTTCTTGTCAAAAGCCCTGAACATGTTCTCCACATACTCTGCTGCTTCCTGGTTGTCCTGGACCCCGAAGAACCGCTTGAACTCGTGCATGAAGAGGGTCCCACTGGGACATTCCACCACAAATTTCTTGTACCATTCCTGCAGCTCTGCAACGTCGATCTCTCCTTGCTCCCCTTCAGCATTGGTGAACTGCTGTCCCATTTTCCTCCAGAAAGCACGATTCAAACCAGAAGAGAAAGAAGAAAAACCCTGCCAAAGTCCTTTGGTTTTTTTCTTCTCGCTGTCTCTGCCTTTCTCTGATGTTAATGCTGTGTCTTGCTATTGTCACCTTCCCTTTTTTGTGCTATATTTTCTTGTTCCTGCTCCCCTGCCCAGCTCCTGGCAGCTCCGTGCACTCCCTGGGAGATCTGAGAGTGGCTCCTCTGCCCCAGAGCACTGAGCACTGGGCAGGGATAAAAATAACTAAAGATCATTAGGAGATTCCCACCCATGAGCCCCAGAGACCTTCAGATGTTCTGAGCTGTGCCCTATTTAGGAGCCAACTCCAGGGCCTCAGGGTCTTTCTGCACATTAATACCTCCCTGTCAAAGGATTTGGGAGCAGAGGTTCCCTTCACACACAACACACAGCCCCGTTCTCTGTCCTCTGGTGTCTTCTGGGGGGAAAAAAGAGATTATAGGGGAAGGAACATGAATCTTTGCAAAGCTGGCTTGTGTCACCTGCCTGTAGGGGCTGCTCAGTGCTTTAGCGAGATGGGGCTTAGGAAAAGCGACAACTACGGAGAGGGAATCCTGAGAAAACAAACACTTCCATTAAAAAATCCTGCCGATGGATTAAATTAATTGAATGCCTGCTGTAGGCTGTGAGACAATTAGTGAAGGCACCCAAATACACACACATTCCTCTTATTGTCACATCCCTGGCTTAGAGCAGGAATTGTTCATTTTTTGGGCACATTGTCCATATTCCCTTCTCCTCATGGAAATTTTCCTGCTTACCCCTTGCCCCTGGATCTCCTTTATTGCTTTATCCATGGACACAGAGTGCAGCTCTTCCCTGGGCCCTGTCCTTGTGCCCTGCAGCGCTCAGCCACGGCTCAGCCCCTGCTCTGAGCACACACAGACCCTTCCCTGAGCAGCCACCAGCCTTTCTGCCCCCCAACCCTTTTCTGAGCCCAGCAGCTATCTGTGTCACTGCAGAGAATGACCCCAGCTAAAAACGGGCCCAAGCCAGCCCAATATCTTCATTAAGAGGATTGGAGCAGCGTTAATAGGAAACCACAGATTCTCTTATCCTAATGCCACGGCCCAGATGGATTTAAGCTGCTCGCGGTTTTGGAATATTTTTTGGTGTTGGTTAGGTAAGAAGAGCCTCCCTCATGGAAGAATACTGGCTAAGAAGCAGGCAGAAATCTGAATTTGGTATTGCAGAGCAGCAGAGCAATTCATGGTGCACTGTGAGAGTGAGATTTGGTCTGAATCCCCTCACACCTGCAAGTAACCCAGCAGTGGTACTGTGTATGTATTTATATTTATATAGTTATAGTTATATTTAGTATATATTTATATTTAATAGATATTTATATTTAATAGATATCTATATCTATACACAGAGATTTGCAGCAGTATAATTCAACTTTACAATTTGACATGTAAGGATACCCAGGCAAGGTTTGGTTTCTCTTCAAAGAAGAGTAAAAAGGGGACAGAGACAACACAGCAGGAGCCTGGGGATGGATGGGAAGGGCCAGAGAAGTTGCCAGAAAATTTAAGGCTGTTCTATTTCAGCTAAAGCATTTTTATTTAAAGATATTCCTGTCTATCCTCGTGCCCAGAAGAATGCAACACAATAATGAACCCAACCCTTCCTTTTGGGAGTGCTTCGGCTGAGCTTCAGCTCCTGACTTGGAGATGCCTCGCCCACAGCAGAGCAGCTCCAGGGCTGCCCACCAGAAAAATAACAGTAAATCCATCCCACCCTCTTTTCTTCTTCATTAGAGCTACTGGAAAGAAGATTGTGGCAGGTAGCCACAATCATGTTTATAAAGTATTTTGTATGATTTTTGGAATTATCTTGGCTGGTGAGGCCAGGAGTTCTCCCTGGCCCAGGCCACAGGGGTGCTGCCAGGACAGGGTGGGAAGAATTAATCCCTTTTTCCTGCAGCACATTTGGGGAGTCTGGGATGTGCTGGGGTGAAGCCTCTCCACCATTTTGTGCTGCTCTCCTGCACGGAGCTGCTGCTGGAATGTGAGTGCTGAGCGCACACAGCAAGACTCCACATGCCCAGGACATTGTCTTGACTCATTGCATAATTTTGTTTTGCCTTATGGGAACTTGGTGATCTGTTCCCAGGAGAGAAAATGGTTCCTTTTTGTTTTGATGACTGCAATCTTCTCCAGCTGGGAACAAAGAGCTACAAGAGACCTGGGGTGCAAAGCCCAGCTGCTGCTCTTGCTGGTATCATGACATAGAATCGTGTTGATAAAACAGTGATATTAATTTGGCACTGAAATAAAGAAAATCCCATAGCTCCTGGTATGAAAATTCCTCTGCACATCCTCTGTGTCTCCGCAGAGTGCACAGAGAGAGCTGCTGTCTCCCAGCCAGCAGGATGTCACTTCATAAGGGACAGGTTATCAGCCAAAAGATCTCTTCATTTGATTTTATTTAAAAGTTATGCAGGTAGAAGTAAATATAGGCAGAGAGAAGTGAAAAAAAAAAAAAAGAAAAGAAAAGAAAAGAAGAATTTCTAGAAAACACTACGGTGCAGAGGCTGGTGCTGTCTGTCCTGAAGGAGCAGGATCAATGTGTGTTGTGTCAGAGGGAACACCTTGGGCTTACAGACAGGTGACATCTGACTGCACATCCTGCCTGATGAGTTACCCCTGGATGATCACCTCTGCACCTCCAAAGCTGTGCAGTTTCCCAGCCAGGAGCATGGAAAAATTCAGTTTATTTCCCATCAGCTGCCTACCCCGACGTGCTGCCACACGCTCCAGCACAGGCTGGTAGAAACTCAGGAGGAAAAATAGAACAACAAACCACCAAACCCTGCAGAGGGCTGGGAAGACTCATTTGTTTGGCATCTGTGTCGGTGCTGGGAAGGCAGCAGAGGCTGTGGCAGAGGCAGCAGGGTGCTGGCAGCACAGAGGGACACTGCAGGCAGGACTGCACCTTTCTCCCAGGCTGGAGCAGTCCTCACCCAGCTGCTTTGCCACATCGCTCCGTGTTTTAAATCCCCCCAGCCCTGACCTGCCCCAGGAGCCCCCCTGTGGTTTGGGCATCTCCAGTGTCCTTCCAGGGAGTCTGGGAGGGCAAAGCCGTGCCCGGGCAGCCCCAGCAGCGCACAGACAGCCGAGGCAGCACAGAGTGAGCAGCAGCACCGCTGGAGTCTCCTCGCTCCTCTCCCCAGCATCAGCACACACAGAGCCGGCCCAAAGCATCCTCACACTTCCCCGCGGCGGGAGGGAGGCGTGGATGCAGGAATGCAGCCAGGATGAAGGGCGGCTTTTGTGCTGACCCATCTGAGCAGAGATCAAAGATCCTCCAAGAGCCTGGCCTGGAGTTCAGCCCAATCTCTCCCCAGTTGCTCCCAGAATCGTCCTACCACTGCGTGCTTTTATGCAGCAGGAATAACAAGGGTGTTCTGTGCCAGGAGCAGCTGTCCCTTGATCTGCACATCAGGAACGGTCAGGAACCACTGAGGAAACCCAAACACAGAGAGCGCTGACCTCGGGGGGTCACGTCTTCTGCTCATTGCCAGAAAGATTTCCTTATGTGCTGACAAACTCCTGCACGTTCCCTCTGAGTGCAATTCCATGCTGAACGAAGCCTGAAATATTTACCTTGTACTTGGCAAGGCAAACTTCTCCTGAAAAACAGTGAATTGTTTTGTCTCTGTGTGAAGATCTCCAAGATTTTGTCTAGTTCCAAGCCCTTGGCTGGGGACTGAGCTGTGGGTGTAAGGCAGCCTTCCCAAAGTCAGGGCTCAGCATTTCCCAGACTGTTCATGGGGAGAGGGAGAAGGGAAATTCCCATATATTTTCTGGTCCATTGAAACTGAATGGTGAAGTATTGTATGATCCTTGAAACCAAGATTCACCACTGAGTCACGGTTCTCCACCTACGAGGAAAATAAATAAGACGCGAGGCTGGAGGGCAAGAGACTGCGGAGGGACCCAGGAGAAGCTGCTGAGCCCCTTCCCAGGGGTAGGTGTGACCCCAGAGTGGGGATGGAGGCAGGGAAAAGGGACGTTTTTATGCTTTTCAGAGAAAAACCTCGATGCCTGTGGCTTTAATGAGAGCTGACTTCAGGGTTTGGCTTCATCCCGGCCGTCATTGACTGGATATGGATTTCTATGGGTGGATGGATGTAGGACAAGAGCAAATGCACTTAGGTTGTGCCAGGGGAGTTTTAGATTGGATATTTGGGAGATTTACTTCACTGAAAGGATGGACAGGCGTTGGAACAGGCTGCTGGGGAAGTGGCAGAGCCACTGTGCCTGGAAGTGTTCAAAACCCCACGGATGTGGAGCAAGGGACGTGTTTTGGTGGTGGACCTGGCAGCGCTGGGTTAATGTTTGGACTCGGTGATCTTGGAGGTCTTTTCCAGCCTTAATTATGCTGTGATCCTATGACTCAGCTGAATACTCTTTGAACTGTGAAAAAGCCCAGGAACTTAACGTCTTCCTCCCAAAATATTCCATTTAAAAGGCAAAGATAACCCGCTTAAAAGCAAACTTCCTTTTCTAAATACTCCATTTACCAGGGGAGAAAAAAAAATCCCGTTTGGAAGTTTCCTAAATATTCCATCAGACAGGAAAAGGGCGGCGGCAGAAGGGCGGGGATGCGGGGCCCCGTGTCCCGGTGCGGGGCAAGGGGGGGATCTGGGGGGGGCGAGGGGGCGGAACGGGGCAGGTGAGGAGGGGCAGGGGAGGGGCGGGGCGTGAGGGGGGCTGAATGGGGCAGGTGAAGGGGCCGGACCAGGTGAGGCGGGGCAGGTGAAGGGGCCGGATCAGTCCAGGTGAGGCGGGGCAGGTGAAGGGGCCGGATCAGCCCAGGTGAGGCGGGGCAGGTGAAGGGGCCGGGCCAGCCCAGGTGAGGCGGGGCAGGTGAAGGGGCCGGATCAGTCCAGGTGAGGCGGGGCAGGTGAAGGGGCCGGCCCAGTCCAGGTGAGGCGGGGCAGGTGAAGGGGCCGGCCCAGTCCAGGTGAGGCGGGACAGGTGAGGGGCCGGGCCGGTGGAGGTGAGGGGGGGCAGGTGAAGGGGCCGGCCCAGCCCAGGTGAGGCGGGGCAGGTGAAGGGGCCGGATCAGCCCAGGTGAGGCGGGGCAGGTGAAGGGGCCGGCCCAGTCCAGGTGAGGCGGGGCAGGTGAAGGGGCCGGATCAGCCCAGGTGAGGCGGGGCAGGTGAGGGGCCGGATCAGTCCAGGTGAGGCGGGGCAGGTGAAGGGGCCGGGCCGGTGGAGGTGAGGCGGGGCAGGTGAAGGGGCGGGCGCTGGCTCAGCGCGGCCGCCGCTGCCCGAGCGCCGCTGCCCCACGCGCGGGCCCCGCGGGGCGGCCCCGAGCCCCCGCGGGACGGACCCGCCCCGGCCCCACGGACGGACACACGGACGGACAGACGGACGGGGTGAGCAGAGCGGGGAGCGGGGATCGGGCCGTTCCTGCCCCGCAGCCGCCGGGCGCGGCCCCGTCCCGCGTGGGGCTCCCTGGGGCAGCGGGGCCGGAGCGGAGCGGAGCGGGGCGGGGGCTCCGTGCGGGGCTCCGGAGGGGCTCCGGAGGCGCAGTGCCCGGCCCCGGTGGAAGGGCGGCGGTTCTGGGCGCCGTGCGGCTCCGGGCGCGGGCGGCAGGGCAGAGCTCGCTGGAAACGCCGATTTACCGCCCCGTCCCATCGGCTGCGCTGGGCTCGCCCCGGGCTACGCCTTTCGGGTCGGTGTAGAGCGAGGCCTGGAGTGAGGGCAAGGCTGCTGTTTTCCCCCCAGCCCCTTCACCCACTGCAGTCTCCGGATGGCCTCTGTTACAGCCCAAACCCCACATCTGCTGTAACAACTCGTGCCCCTTCCGATTCCGGGGCTGCCTGGCCGTGGCCAGGGCTGAGGTGACCAGGTTGGGGTGTGCAAAGTGGGAATTCAAAGAGTTCGTGGTGTTCAGGTGTGCCGGGGGCAGCACGCGTGCTTGGGAGCCGGGAGATGTGCCGAGCTCTGAACTGTGGGAGCCCCGGGCTCCTGGTGTGCTCAGGTGATCCAGTGTGGGATGGAAATACAGCCCGTTTCTCTGTGGAAGGTTTGCCTTTGAAAAGATGGATACGGGTCCATGAAATCTAAGATAATAGGGTCAAACAAAGGTATCGAGCACAGAGCAGGGTCTGTGGGTTCGCAGCAGGGAACCCCGAGAAGAGCCTTCCACCCTCAGAGGCTTTAAGGGATGAGGTGTAGCAGGAACACTGAATGTGTTTGGGTGTGGAGGTGGGAAGCGAAAGCATCTGTGCAGCAAAGCTGAGTTGGGCTTCAGGATGGTTTTCCTGGTGCTCCCTGTGCTGTTGGACTGTGTGGCACCTCACCAGGGCCCCGAGTGTCACCACAGCTGGCCGGGGCTGTCCCTGACCTTGGTCACTCCTCTGCAGCCCTCCGGGGAGTGGCTGCAGGCTGTCTGCTCCTTCCTGAGCTTGAGTTGTTCTTGTTGGGCTGAATGTCTCCAAGGAGAAATACTAATAATTAGGGCACGGCGAGTAATTACATCACTGACCAGAGATGCATTAGCAGCACAGGGATTTCTATGGAAAAGAAATCCCTAATTATCTGTAATTATCCCTGCACACCACCCAAACTGAGTGGGAAAAAAGGGAACGGGGTAGTCCCTGGGTTTGTGCACTGGGAGAGGGCCGAGCCTGCCTTGGCAGAGCCGTGAGTGTGCACGGACATTCCCCAGGTGTCTGGCATTTAGAGGAACCCACCGGATCGAAGTTGAAGGCTGTAAGAGGCTGACTCACCGTCTGGGCCCAGCAATGGGATTCAAGTTGATTTGCTCTCAGTTATTGTGTCAACAAGTCATTGGTGATAAAAGGTCATAAAGCATTGTGGTGTGGAGCACTGACAGACGCTCTCTGTGGGCCTGGGGACAATCCCAGCCAGCACCCACCTTGTGACCCGACGTGTGCTGGGAGAGGGGCACAAATCTCCTCTGCTGGGGGTTTGCATTGCACAGCACAAGTTATTAGCAGGGACTGCCTGTAAGGTTAAGTGTAAAAGATACTGTGGAAACGAGCTGCAGAAGAGTTCTTAAAAATATCACTTTTTTTCCTTTTCACGAGGAATCAGTAGCTGATTTTGGTCTCAATTCTAAGTCCAGGATTAACCTGGACTTTGTGTCCTTGTAAGCATGCTTCTGAAGATTTAATTCTGACATTTTCAACATGGAGAACTAACAGAGCAGAGTTTCAGGAGTGCTAAAGTAATCCTGACGATTGCTTCCTGATCTTTTGCAGCTCCTGAGAAACAGTCTGGTAATGTGCCCACACATTTTCAAACTATTATT
Organism: Sylvia atricapilla; assembly: GCF_009819655.1. Taxonomy (NCBI): domain Eukaryota; kingdom Metazoa; phylum Chordata; class Aves; order Passeriformes; family Sylviidae; genus Sylvia; species Sylvia atricapilla. The sequence goes on from NC_089164.1 coordinate 662,933, forward strand.
TAAAGATGGTTTGCAGTTGAAGCTGAACATTTTCTTTGCAGAAAAGATAAACAGATAAACTGAGTTGTGTTTGGATTAATTTTGTGTGAGCACTTGCATCTGAATGGGATCTGCAGGTATTTGAACAAATCAAACCTGTTCCTAGACTAGTTCTTGGATAGGATTTTTTTTTAATCTTCTCCATCTCTGCTACCAGATGCATTTTGCAACTCCTCCAGCAATATTCAGGGCTTATGGCAAAGGTTTTACTTGTCCTGTAACTGCTTTATTAATGGGAATATTTGTAGTTTCTCACCTCTGTTTCACGATTTACCAGTGAATATGGGGGATACACCTACTGTGCACAAATCCCCTCTCAAAATCTAAAGATACTGAATGTTGCCTCTTCTTAGAAAGGGACAGGCATTCCTTTTGTTTGTTTGGCTTTGTTCTACACAAGGAAAATATTGTTGGCTGGCTGCAGTTGTATGAGCAACACAAGGCTACTTAACAAAAACATTAAGTAAACAGCACTCAATTTTTAGCAGCAGCGCAGGCAGACCTGCAGTTCATGTCCTTCTGGATAAACATCCTGGTTATTACAGGTCAGTGCTGTTTGCCAACGATTATGCTGCATTCAGGGCATTCATGGAAAAGTCATTAAATGACTTTCAGAGTCTGTGGTGAAGCAGCCCCTGTGCCTCAGCCTGGCCCCTGCACCTGGGCTGGGCTAAAGCCTCCTGGTCGGGGTGAGCCTTTCTCCTCCTCGGCGTGTGACAGGACTGAAGGCGCAGAGATCAGATCAGCCCCTTCTCAAGGTGTACGTGGAGCCTTTGGAAACTCTGCTGCCTGTTCTTGCTGCGGCTTGTTCGTGGCTTTATCTCCTGCTCAGGGTTGACAGCCCAGCTCTGCTCAGGGCTCGCCCTCCGTGTGCTCGCTGAGCACAAATAACACGCTCTGGAGCATTGAATGGGAGCTGCTGTCCTTGTAACAATCCTGGGCCCTGCTCGGGGAGGTGTGTGTGCCTCTTCCCAGCAGAGGAGTCGCCCAGCTGGATCGGAATTGGTGTTTTCAGGGTGCAGTGCCATAAACGTAACAGCAGTCACACAGCGCAGGGCCCTTTCTCGCTGCGTTGATTCAGTTTCTGTGAGGCAGGTGAGGCAGAGGTAACCTCTAGCAGTGGCTGTGCTGTCCCCCCGCAGACCATGGCCCTCCACCCGCGGAGGGTGCGCCTGAAGCCGTGGCTGGTGGCCCAGGTGGACAGTGGCATGTACCCCGGGCTGATCTGGCTGAACCGCGAGGCCAAACGCTTCCAGATCCCCTGGAAACACGCGACCCGGCACAGCCCCCAGCACGAGGAGGAGAACACCATCTTCAAGGTGAGAGAGCGGGCATCCCACGGCTCTGGAACGGACACAAAGGGCTGGATTGTTGGCCCAGGGGCTGCACAGGCATCTCGGGAGCTGTTTGCAGGCGCGTTCTATTTATCTGACCTCAGAAAAAAAGCCACTTTGTGCACCTGGATGCCAAGCTTGGCACTGCCTGAGATGGTGTTGAGTTCTTTAACCCTTTCCCACCACCAAGGGCTGGGTGCTGTGTGGCCTGTGGTCTCTGGAAGATGACTGCTGTTGGCTTCAGCTGCTCGGGCTGGGATGTGGTCGCTGGCTTGCTCTTGGCAGCAAACCATGAAATGCTGTTATGTAAGTCTTAAGAGGTCCACCACAAGCTCATCACAAGCACTCATCGCTGCTATCCCTAATATCCTTATCCCAAGGGATTCACTGTAACTCCCTGCACCCCTTTGAGGAATTTCTGACCTCTGTCTTGGAGGAATCTTGGACCATATAATAATAATGGACCAAATAATCAGATTTTGGGGTGAGAGTGGGAGGCCAGCTGGATGTCTGTGGCTTCCCTTCCACTCCATTTTTAACCAAGTCCATTCCTCCTGCACAGGGCTCGCTGTCAAAACTGAGTTCTGGTGTTGAATCCCTGAAAATTTCTAACCCAGAATTGTGAAAATTCTTTTGGAATTTGGATTTGCATCTACTTCTCCACTTTCTTCTAATGGGAAAAACTATTCAAGTGGGAATTTCCATTTTTTTTGTTACCATGAGAGCTCTAATTCAGACTTCTGCAAGGGAAAGATTTTACGGTGGATTTGTTTGGAAGTCTGCTTTCCGATAAAAGCTGCTCTGTGGGGAGGGCTGCACTGAGCTGGCTGTACTTTGTCCCCAGGCATGGGCCGTGGAAACAGGAAAGTACCAGGAAGGAGTGGACGAGCCAGACCCTGCAAAGTGGAAAGCCCAGCTCCGGTGTGCACTTAACAAGAGCCGGGAGTTTAATTTGATGTACGATGGCACCAAGGAGGTGCCCATGAACCCAATTAAAATTTATGAAGTGTGCGACATCCCGCAGTCGCAGGGATCAATCATTAATCCAGGTGAGGGCCGTGCTGACACGTGCTGGCTCCTGGGCAGGCGTTGTCCAAGGGAGCTCCTGCCCCCTCTGCCTTAACTCTCTCTGCTCCTTCAGGAGCAGCTGCCAGCTGAAGCCTGTGTTTAAACTAAAAGGACTTTAAACCATATTGTAGTACTAAAATGAATAAAGCTGCACACAGCTGTGTGTTTTCCTGCTAAACAGTCCAATATTGGCAATAGTGTGTCTTACTTTATCAGTACTTTAACCTTTGCTTTCTAGAATTAGATATTAAACTGAAATGAGCATGTTGTATGGATCAGATTTATCACTTTTTACTGAAATTTAAAAAATACACGAGTTGATATCCAATATGCAGATGATATTTTTTCAGTGTTTCATGCTGATCATCCACCCACAAGAATGTGCTTGTTTGCAGGTTCCACTGGCTCAGCTCCGTGGGATGAAAAGGATAATGATCTCGATGACGAAGAGGAGGAAGAATTGAATCAATCTCAGCATGTCCCAATTCAAGAGACATTTCCATTTCTTAATATCAATGGTTGGTGGCACAGACTAATGTATTAGTTAAGGTATTTGTTTGTGAATTGCTGCATACTTGAAATGAAATCTTGATTTATTGAGGAGTTGTTGCCTTTTCGTAGATTCTCCGATGGCTCCAGCCAGCGCAGAAAACTGCAGCTCTGAAACTGTGTGGCCAAAGAATGAACCTCTGGATATGGAAATGCCCCCAACAGCGCTGCAGCACGACTTCTTCAGCAGCCCTGAGCTCTGGATCAGCTCCCTGCCAAGTACGTGCATGGGCCTGTAACAGTGCTTCTGCTTTTGTGCTTTAAAACCCCACAAAAAAGCAGTGTTTTGCCTCTTTTTCTGTGGCTGTTTGTGGGTGAGTGAGGGGAACTTGTGTAGTTCAAACAGAACTGTGTGTGGTTTAAATGTTTAAATGCTGTGAGGGCAGCAGGGCTTGTGTGGTGTCCCTGCTGCTGATGCTCCAGGAAAAGCCACACTGATGGTTTCTCTCTCAGTGACAGACCTAGAAATCAAGTTTGAATATCGAGGGAAGGAGACTGGACCCACGACGACCGTGAGCAACCCGCAGGGCTGCAGACTTTTCTACGGAGAGCTGGGTCCTATGCCAGACCAGGAGGAGCTCTTTGGGCCCATCAGTTTGGAGCAAGTCAAGTTTCCAGGGACAGAGCACATCACCAACGAGAGGCAGAAGATCTTCACGAGTCGGCTGCTGGACGTTATGGACAGGGGACTGATCCTGGAGGTCAGCGGCCACGCCATCTACGCCGTGCGCCTGTGCCAGTGCAAGGTGTACTGGTCTGGGCCCTGTGCCCCCTCCTCCACCACCCCAAATCTCATCGAGAGGCAAAAGAAGGTCAAGCTCTTCTGTCTGGAAACGTTCCTAAGCGGTATGTAACGTCTGCTTCTGGAAAAGAGCTTTGGACACTGGCAGCGGCACTGTTGGAAAGGGTGGGCTGCTCTGGATGCACCAGGTGTGGAGAGCGGGTCAGGAACACTGCTCCCCTGACTTCAGGGGAACTTGGAGCGGGTGTGTGGCAGGAGAAGGGCACTGTACACTCCTTTAATGCTCTGAGAGACAGCAGAGGGCTTTGCTTTTAAAGAAAGCACTTCCCGTGCAAGGAGTGAGCTGCAATTGTGTGAGAGGTGGCAGAGGGCAGTGTGTAGGTAAGACCCGGGCTGATGCAATGAGGTGGGATGTCGTGGGTGTTTCCAGCCTAAAGGGCACAACCCTGCAGCACTCTGCCTTTCTTCCTAGAGCTGATTGCCCATCAGAAGGGACAGATTGAGAAACAGCCACCATACGAGATCTACTTCTGCTTTGGAGAAGAGTGGCCCGATGGAAAACCCAGGGAGAGGAAGCTGATCGTGGTGCAGGTAGGGCCTGGGGCTCTGGGGTGACATGTGCCAGCCTTGTCGGGTTTGGGATCAATTCCCAAGGATACTGAGAGCTGGTCTTTTCTGCTGTGGCTTCTGCCACCAGGGAAACTCCAGTTAAGGCTGGTGGTGTGGGAGAGCAAACACAAATGTGACACGTGCTGAACAGGATTGGTTTGTGAGTGTGTTTTAGAGTATTGTGGAAACAGTCTCTGCATCCAGGACAGGGCTGCCTGCAGAGTAACACAGGGATATTCCATGTGCCTTTAGGCTAAAAAAAACCTAAAGGGACTTATTTTTCAACAGGTCATCCCCGTTGTGGCCCGGATGATCTACGAGATGTTCTCCGGGGACTTCACGCGCTCCTTCGACAGCGGCAGCGTGCGGCTGCAGATCTCCACGCCCGACATCAAGGACAACATCGTGGCGCACCTGAAGCAGCTGTACCGGCTGCTGCAGAACCACCAGGAGGGCTGGCCCATGCAGGCCCCGGCCCTGCACATGGCACAGCCCCTCCCAGCACAGTGACCACCCTCGGCTGCCTGCCGCCGCCCTTTCTTACCTTGTACATAGACACGGGTGTTTCTGAACCAGTGCCTCGCCTCGATCTCAATCAATAAAATCTGTAAATCTCGTCATCCGATTCCACAATTTCAGCGGTCTGTAGTGCTTTTGTTTTGGAAGTGGCTCGAAACAGAGGGGATTACAGGAATACTTTTAACTCCTTCACTCTTTGCAGCTGTTTGCTTAAGCAACCCCTCTGTATAAATCAGATTTTCAATTCTGTAATATTTTTTAATCTGCTATAATACAATGTATATAAACACTGGATCATTAAAGGGGGAGAAAGAGAAAATAATCTGTGCTCTATTAAACCTGCCTAGACAATATCACCTTGTCTGATTTTTTTTTTCTCTTTAACGGAGCTGTAGCAGCAACCTCGAAGGATAATACTCCTTACAGTGTGGGGTTTATTAACAGGGATGCACATACCCAGGCAGTGCAAATACATGTATGACAGAATGGGAGTGGAAGGGACCCCTCTGGAGCTCCTGCAGTCTCTTTGGGGGGCTGATGGTTCAGATCTGCACAGCCCTGAGCACTCGGTGATGGTACAGAGCTGTCGGCTCCCAGCACGGCTCGGCGCTGGCCCTGGCCCCTGCTTTGTGCCCAGGCTGCGGGCGCTGCCCCGGCTCTTCTTGCCCCGGCTCTTCTCTTCTCCCGGCTCTTCTTCTCCCGGCTCTTCTCCCGGCCCTGCCACTGCCCCGGCTCGGTTCTCAGCCCGGTTCCCAGCCCGGCTCCCGGCCATGGAGCGCCCTCTATTCCGCTCCCGGCCCCGTTCCCGTTCCCGCCCCGTTCCCCGCCCTTTTCCCGTTCCCGGCCCCGTTCCCGGCCCTTTTCCCGTTCCCGGCCCCGTTCCCCGTCCCGTCCCCCGCCCTTTTCCCGGCCCCGTTCCCGGCCCTTTTCCCGGCCCCGTTCCCGGCCCCGCCCGGCAGGAGGCGGCCCGGCTCAGCCCCGCCCCGGAACCGGCGGCGTGTTGTGCCGATGGCGGCGGCGGTGTCGCTGGTGGCGGCGGCGCGGGAGGCGCTGGGCCCCGGGCGGAGGCGGCGGCTGCCCGCGGCCCGGGCGCTGCAGGCGGCCGGCGAGGTGCTGGCCGTGGCCAACGGGCTGAAGCCGGCGCTGCTGTGGGACTGCGGGGCCGCGGGCCCGGCCGAGCTGCGGCGGTACCTGGGCCGGCTGCGGGAGGCCGGGCTGGCCCCGGGCCGCCTCCACGTGCTGGCGCTGGGCGGCTGGGCGCTGGTGCTGCGGCCGGGCCCGGCCGTGCGGCGGCTCGGGGCCGTGCTCCGTGCCCGGCCCGCTCCGCTCGTGGACGTGTCCGCGGACCGGCGGCGCCCCGAGCTCTGCGGGCCCGAGCGGGCCGGGGCCGTGCGCCGCCACCTCGCCGCCCTCCTGGGCCACCTGCGGGACGCCGAGGCCGCGGGCGCCGGGCCGGTCACCGCCAGCGAGGTCGGCCCCGGCGACTGGAACCTGTGCACCGTGGCCGGGGTGCTGCTGGGCTACCCCGCCGTGTACACCTTCGGCCGGGGCGCCGACAACTGCCTGGCGCTGACCCCGCTGCGGCTGTTCACGGCCCAGGCCCGCTGCCCGCGGATCAAGGAGGGGCTCCGGGTGCGGATCTGCTCGTTCAGCGTGCCCGAGAGCCTGTGCGCGGAGCTCGGGGATGTGCTGCGCGCCTGGCGCCGGGAGCTCCAGGAGGCCTTCAGCGCCCAGAGCGACTTCGTGGATCTCTGCATTTCCAGCGAGGTCGTGACTCTTCCAGCGGTTGCCTTGTAAAAAACCGAGCGTACTCAGTCTTTTTGGCCTTCTCACTGCACCAGGGACCAAGGCGGAAGATCCAGTTCCCTGCGTGGGTTGTCCCCTGCATCTCTCGTGGTCCTTGAGCACTGAAGGCTGAGTTGTGACAGTCGCCGCAGGCCGGTGACAAAGCCAAATACACTTTCTTTTAAAAAAAACAAGTATGTGGACACGTGTTCTAGCTGTTCTGCTGCCTCCGTCCTCCCTGCCTGTACATCACACCCTGCAAAGTCAGTGTGTATTTATTTGCAGTGGGCAGCTGAAGATCAATAAATGATTTGAACACCACAGTGCTTTGAATGAGTAAAGTTTATTGTAGGCTCCGTGTGAATTTACTACGTGTATATTACATGTATATTTTGTGTATATTACATGTGTATTTTAGGTATATTACATGTAAATTTTGTGTATATTACGTGTGTATTTTGTGTGTATTACATGGGTATTTCAGGTCTGTTTCCCAGGCGAGGTGCTGTCACGGGCTGTGTGTCTGAGCCTGCACATGAATGAGGGGCAGGGGCTGCTGTAAAACCTGCACGGTGCAAAAGGGGCTTTAAACTCCTGTCTCTGGTGAATTCATGTGGTGCTGGCAGTGAAAGGGAAATCATCTCCTGTGGCTGTGGGGATGCTCGGCCACAAGGGAGGCTGCAGGGGTGGGATAGAACCGGGCCTGGTGGGTGTGAGGTGGGAGAATCGCCCAGGACACAGGAGGGGACTGTGCTAAAGAGCCCCCCTGAGCTGGGTTTCTTTGTCAGGTGAGAGCAGAGATGGCCCAGGATGAGTACCTCCCGTTTGGGGAGGCAGTAAATACAGGAGGAGAACCTGGGGGACACAAACCCCGGGCACGCTGGGTGCCAAGGGCACGGCACACCCTGTCCCTGTCACCACGGCAAGGGGTGGCCAGAGGGGCTTTGTCCCTCAGTGCCTCGGGCACCTCAGTGCAGCCTCCAGCAGGAACAGAGAAATTAAAGCAGCCAAGGGAGGGGGCGATGTCCCCGTGTTCACTGGGAGTTGTGTGGAGTGAAACCAGCTCAGGATACAAACCCAATGTGCACACACAAAACAGACAGTGCGGTGAGGCTGGGTTGCTGTTGGTGAAGCGGAGGTCAGTTCCCGCAGTGAGGTCAGTTCCCGCAGTGAGGTCAGTCATCACAGAGCTCCTTCACAGCTTGGAGCTCAGCAGGAAGGTGGCGATGGCCACTGCTGCCACTGCCACCAGGAGAGGGATCCAGGGACCGCGCTGTCTCTGCCAGGAGAAGTTTGTGTTACAAGGAGAGTGCTGGAGGATGCCACTTCTCATCTCAGCCCCAGCAGACGTGTCATTCATCCCTCTGCATGGCACTCGGTGGGGGGATCTGTGTAGCAATGTCTCTGTATACCACAGGCCACTCTGATGCACTGGCTGTGAGTAATGTCATCAAACCACCTGCAGTTCTGTTATTAGAGCCCTCAGGAACTCGTCAAGGTTACTGAGAAAACAACGGGATCAAAAATAAGAAGAGACCCTGAGAAACTGTCTGCAAAAAATGTAAACCCTGGACAGGGGGAGGAAAGGTGAGGATGGACATTGACCATTGGGTGTCCTGAAGGATGTGCCTGCCTCAGGGAGAAGCGGCTGGGCCAACCCAGAGATGCCCAGGGGGACAGCAGACCCCGAATCTGTATCTGCCGTGTGATGGGAACAATGAACAGCCTCTGCTGGGATCACATTGGTTCTGTTATTGGCCCATTCCCCCTGCACCGGAGGATGCCACTTGTCATCTCAGCCCTGCAAACATGTCATTCATCCCCTGCAGGCACACGGGAGGGGATCTGCCCGGGCCCGAAGGGTGGGGAAGGGGCTCCCACCTGAGCCTGGCTGCCGTGGGAGCGGTTCAGCTCGTCGCGGCACTGGCGCAGCCGGGCCAGGCAGGACTGGTACTCCTCAGCCAGCGCCTCCAGCTCCCCCCGCAGCTCCGAGCACTGCCAGCACAGCGAGGGGCTCTGGGCAGGGCTCCCCTCGGCTCTGTGCACACCCGGGCTGCTGCAGTGGCTGCAGCGCTTCGGCTGCACCGGGGCACGGCGCGGCTCTGCTGCCTGAGCATCCTCGTGTACCTGCAGGGACAGAGCACAGCTCGGCGTTACTGCAGCGTGCTGCTGCGGCAGTGCCTGCCTGCCACCCTCCCGCTCCTGCCTGGCTTTGCTGCCACAGCCACAGCACGGGGGGAGAGGAGCATCAGGGGGGTTTGTGACTGCAGGAGTGTGCAGGTCAGGAAGATGTGGAACGCAGGCTGCTGTCAGGGTTTGCCCCTCGATCTGAAATTCCTTCTGCATTTCACTGATCCTGACAGCAATTCCTGACAGCCCTTTTAACCCTCTGAGAGATGGGACGGGTGCCTTGGTTTTGCTGCACAGCCCCAAAACTCAGGGATGGCCCCTTTTCCTGACCACCCACAGTGAGTTCTCCCTGACAGTCTGATGAGCAGAGCATTGGCAACTCCTTCCACAGCTGCTGCCTATGACCAGAGGCTTCAGGAGAAAGTGGGGGCTCCTGTCTTTTCCCCCCCACTTCCTGTGTCTGTGCTTTATAAACCCCTCCCGGGAGCTCCTGGGTAATGCCTGATGGTGCCTTCAGTCCTCTGGGGTAGTGTGAAAAGCTCCTCTCCTGTTTGGCTCTCAGCTCTGCCACAGTAAGTTATAATTTACTTTTATATAAGTCCTTTTTAGTAAATCCTTGCTGGCTGAACACTGCTCTAAGAATTGAGGGGCTGTTGGTTGGCAGAAGTTTGATGGCAAACTGTGTGTAAAAGGTTGTAAAGCTTTGGTTGTTTGGGGTTTTTTGCAGCCCAGTTGTACAGGCATTGCTTCTGTTAGCAGGCCCTTCCTGTTATTTCTATCAGTGCTGCTACAAGCATTCTCTTTTCCTCCTGCCCTTCCTTTCTGTTGAGGGGCTTGGTTCCTGAAGTGTGGCTTTGGCTGTTCCCTGCGAGGCTGCTGAGGCTCTCCTGCCTGTGAGAGCAGGAGTGGTTTGTGCAGGGAGAGCTCTGCTCCTGCAGCCCTGTCCTGCTGTGTAGGTGCTTCACCGCGGATTCAGGCAAGGGTGGGATCAGGATAAAAACTTAGGGCAGATAATCCCTGCAGGAGCTTTGGTGCCGGTGTTTCTGCTGGAGCTCTCACACCAGCAACAGCTGAGTGACTTCCTCACCTCGTTCTCCTTTGCTGTGAGCTGGGGGGTCCTTTTCTGCATCTCATCCTTCAGACTTTCTGTTCCCTCCTCCTCCTCCTCCTCGGGGTGCTCTAACAGAGCGTTTTGTTTTTCCTTGGCAGGGGTGAGAGCTGGGGTCTGTGTGGTGGAAACCTGGTCTAGAAAAGAGTCAGGCTTCTGATGAGAAACAGCTCCAGGCTCTGGGTTGGCTTTAGCTCTTGTTTACTCAGCACAGTTTAAGGATAATATTTGTGTGCTATGCACAAAGCAGAAGACACAGGAGCTGAGTTTGTTATCACAGGCCTGTCTCTGCTGTAGCTACACGTTCATCATATTGAGAACAATATTTCTAAGCAATTACCAGAAATGGAGGGGAGGGAGAGTTAAAATGCCTTTTTTATGACTTTCTTTTTGTCAAGTACAGCTGTAATTGCAATTATAAACTGGAATGTGTTTTGTTTGGAAAAAATATGGTGTAGCCACTGAAGCAGAATTTGCAGTGAAATCCATTTATTTTGTGACGTGTTGGCATCATAAATACATTTATGTTTTAATGTTAGCTAGCAGAACAACTCATTCTGTGTAGCTCTAAAATAACCCTTTATTCTAAACCACTGTAGACTTTTCCTAGGGTCAGGGCTATGTTCCTGTGTCCAGGGAGTGCTACCTGGGGGTTACAAAATTTGCTGACCTTTCCTTTGCACCGTCACCTCCTGGGTCTTCCTTTGGTTGTTCTGGTTGCGGATCAAGTCTGGGAACAATAAAAGCAGCATTAGTGTAGACAGCACTAAAGGAGGTCCCTAACTTTGTGTATTTCTGTGTTACTTACTCTGCAAATGGCTGATTGTCTCCTCCAGTGTTACCTTCTGCTCCTGTTCTTTTTGCAATTTCTCTGAAATAAGGGATAGGAGGAAATCAGGGTTGGTGTAAATCTCTGTGTGTCTTTATGCAAGGGTGGTACTTTTCTGTTCTCCACGTGTGTAGAGTGGAGCAGACATTGCTGCCTGCTCTGGACTTTCTCTGAAGAAACGTGATTTTTAGCTCTTTGTGCTTTCTTTTTGGCAGCTTTTTCCTCTCGTGCCTTGAGTTCAAGTCATTTACTGTTTATTTTAAAGCTGTTCATGCGAGACCTGTTATGAGCTTAGAACTGCAACCCACTTTCTCTTCCTTAATTATGTTTCGAAATAGCCAAGTGTGAGTTTGAAATAACGTGTGTGAGTTTCCTGGCCTGTGTCTGACCCGGTGCTTTAGGACACACTCAGCTCCTGTGTAATGCCATCATCGCACAGCGCCGGGGCTGCAGCGCTGTGCTGGGGGCTCTGGCGAGGGGGAAAAGTCCTGATTTAAGCTGAGGACCCATCTTAGATCATTATTTCTTTTTATCACTCTCATTACATCCTTTCCTCTAGCAAAGCCGCTTCTCTGAACCCTTTAATCTACTCAGGAACAACTTTTGGGGGACTTTGGCGATCAGAAGCTTTGGTGCCGAGCTGAGGGGAGCAGCGCGCCGGGAGCGAGCGGCTCTAAGCACCGTGGCTTTGGGAGCATTTCCCTGGTCCCCTGGGCGGTTTTGGAGGGCAGAGCCCACCCCGCGGGCCCCGGGTACCTTGGATGTGTCGGAGGTGTCCTGCCTGGCGGTCGTTGTCGCTGCGCAGGGCGCTGGCAGTGTGCAGCAGCTCCGTGCGCTCCTCCCGCAGCGCCCGCAGCTCCCGGCTCAGCCGCTCGCTCTGCGCGTCCGCTCGCTGGCCGGGGGGCACACGGTCACAGCCTGCTCGGCCTCGGGGCACAGCACGGCTCATCCCGGCCGCCTTCCACCGGCCCCGGGGGCTCCGAGCCCCGGCCAGCCTCGGCGGCCCCCCAGCGACAGCCCGACTTACGGGGAAAGCTGCTCCTGCGGGAGCCGCCTACCTGGAGCTCGCTCTGCAGCGCCTGGAAGCGGTTTTGGAGCTCGCTGTGTGCTGCGGTCACCCTGCTCAGCTCGGCTTTGAGGGTGGCGTCGTGCTCTTTCCAGAAGGCCAGGTCCTCTCGGGTCTCTGCCAGGCTCCTCTGCAGGGGACAGCAGGGACCCGGGCTGGGACAGGGCCGTGGTGCCAGCTGCCCCGGGTGACACCAGCACCAGGGCACAGAAACTCGTGTGGGGCTGATGCCACCTGATGGACACAGCCAACACGGGCGGCGCTGCCTGGGAACGGCGCTGCCATCCCTGTGCTCGGGATAAGGCTCACTCGGTTTTCTGCGAATACCAGTTTTCAAAGTGGGTCAAAGGGACTCGCTGCCTTATGGGGAAAACCTATATTCATATAAATGACCAACTCCAGGGAAAAAAAGCCAGCTCTGGAGGGCTGGAGCCCTGTGTCTGTGTGTGTCTGGGGATGGCCCAGAGGGATGGTGGGGAGGAAGGGGTTGTAATTCAGGAAGACAAACCCGAGTAAATTCCCCAGCTCTGAGCTGCTGTGACTTGATGTGCAGCTCGTGCAGTGAGCACAGGTTGCATTAAAGCTGCTTTGGGCTTTGCTGAGTAGCTAAAACATCATATTTTTTTAATCTTTGCTGCTCATGGTAAGCTTGTCATCACCTTTCCCTGACACGTGGGTTTTCTTTGTCACAGTTGGACTAAATTAAAGCCAAGCCAGCTGTAAGACACGTTGCTCACCTGAGAGTTTTGCAGCTGCTGCTCTGTTTGGAGTTTGTCCTCCAGCATCTTCTGAAGAGCCTCTTTTGCCTTCAGCTCATAGGTCTGCTTCTGGTCCTCCATCTCTATCAGGATCTTCTTCACACACTCCTTTGAGTAACTCTTTAAAGGAAGGAAGCTTGAGGTGCTTAATCTGTCAGGTTCCTGACCTTGCTAAACTGCAGTATTAGCAAACCCAGAGTGTGTAAATGCTGCTGTAAAGTGCTGTGAAGCATTGCTTCAGCCAAGAGTTAAAGTCCTTTTTGGATAGGTATCTAATCAGATTGATGTAGAAACTGAGACCCGACGCAGTTACAAGGCTTGGTTTTTGTTTTCCTGCCTTTCCTCGCCCGTGTGTCAGTGAATCAGACATTACCTGGGTGCAGGCCTGCAGCTGGTTCTCCAGCACCCGGAGTTTACACCTCAGTTTGTCTTCGTTCAGCTGACCCTGAGGAAAGAGCAGTTGAAGTGAGCTGTGGAATCATGAGCTGCACAATGTGCCCCCGATGGTTTTTGTTTTGATCCATTTTCTCCCTTCACCTGTAATCAGACCAAAGTCTCTTCAGTGCTCAGAGCTCAAGTAAACCTTCCCAGCCTCAGAATAAACAGGATATGGGGGAAGTAAAACTTTTATGGATTGAGAACCTGTCCTGAGGCAGTTTCTCTAGTTACTGAGTGCAGGTGCTGGCAGTGACATGACAAGTTGGGAGCGAGGGGATTTGGGGTTGTTCTGGCTGGCTTTGGCAGGAATGCAGCTGCTGCCTGTCCCCACGGATCCCCCTGGCCTCTGCCTGTGCTCCCTCCCTGCCTCCTGCTGCTGGAAAGGTCTTGTCTTGCTCTTTTCCTTAGAAAATAGGTTGTGTCTGTGTCGCAACATCTGCAGTTGGGCAGAGGGATGGAGGGCACGGGTGATGATTCATTTTCCTCCTCATCATCTCTCGGTGTTAGTCAGGCTGCTCAGGCTTTGGGGAGGCAGGCTGCATGCAAATGCAGATAACATTTCTAGCAAAGAGTTCACGTAGGCTGTTTTTCCACCAGCAATACTGAGAACACCAATATCCTCTCTGCCCACTGCTGTTTGAAGTCACGACTCTGAAAAGAAACTCCTTGATGTTCCAGGAATAGCTGACAGACCCAAGCAGAACCAGACTCCCTGGTGTCTCAGCACTGTTTAAAGCTGCACAGAAGCATGTTTACAGTCCCAAAGACTAAATCTTCCCTGTTCAGTCATTGGTGCAAAGAACTAAAGGCTCTTAGTAAGTAGGTGGAATTTTGAGAAGCAATTTTAGCTGTCTGCAGTGCAGACACAGGTTCCAGCTGCTGTGCACAGATGTGGCTGTGCCGTGTTTGAGGCAGTCAGGCCCTTCCTGGGCTAAGAGCGGAAATCATGGAAAGGTTTGGGTTGGAAGGGGCCTTAATCATAACAGGGCCTCACTGAGCATCATCTGGCAGCATTTCTGAATCACCAGTTTTACAGCTGCTGGGGGGTTTAAGGCACAGACCCCGGGTAGGAAGGTCTCTCTGACCTCCAGGTGAAGTTGTGGGAGGGGGAAGGAACCAAATGCATTTTCCCTGCAGTCTGACACCCCCAATCTCCTGCAGAGCCTTCACTTGCCCCATGGAGCCACAGACACGCATGAACCACCTCAGGGATGGCCCTGTGCCCATTCCAGGAGTCACATCATCCACAGCCATTCAACAGCCCGTCTTTGATACCCAAGCTGTTAGACAGGGTTAAAGAGCTGCTGCAACAAACATTTGACATCTCTGCTGAGGCTGGGAAGGGGCAGCCAACCCTCACTTTCCAACCGCCACTTTCCATCCATCCCTCCCTTAGCCAGAAGCCCCCCAGCCCCACCTGCCTCATGGAATCCCCTCCGAGCAGCAGCATCTGCCTGTTGGCTCCGGCACTGAGGGCAGCTTTAGGCTGCTCAGAAGCTGATTTTCAGGCTGCTGAACAGCGGCGTGCAGGAGGCAGCAGCAGAGTCTGTCCTGCAGCAAGGGGCACCCACCTGTTTGTCATCTGAGGTTTCGTGGCCACTTCCTGCAGTGTGGCTGGGTGTTTTTTCCTGCACACATTATATTGAAGGAGCGAGTGCAGGAGGAAGTTTCTGAGCACAGGATGTTGAACACGAGGTTTTGTTTCCCCTCACCCAATCACTCGCTTCTCTGCCCCAAAAGAACTTTCAAACCACTTTTTTTTTAAGGTCACGATGGCATGAATTATTTGATGTCATGATCCTATAAGAAAGCCTTGCTGTGTATCTGAAAGCAACGTGCATTTTGCAAGAATCTCTTGGGGCACAAAAGAGAAAAATTCAGGCCAAGTTCCCCCTTTTCTCTTGAGTTTGTCCCACCCTCCCTAAGCAGAGAGGTGACAGCGAGGCGGGGGAGGTGGTGAGGGGTTCTGCAGCTCTCTGGTACCTGCCAGGATTTCTCTGATGCCTGGAGCAGAGTGGACAAAAGCTCCTGTAAAATCACCATCTTCTGCTTGAGCAGCAGCTCACGGTGCAGGGCCTCCTGTGGGCAAGGGGGACACGGTCAGTGGGGACAGCCCAGAGCCCCCAGGCCCTGCTTGGGGGCTCCAGGACTTGGAGATCTCTTGGCCTTTCTGGCCGTGTTTAAATGGGGCTTTTAACAATATTAATACTGATTTTAAAAGTATTATTCTTGATGAAAACCAGCTGTCCCAGTGGATTTGGTACCCACCTTCAGGTAGTTGGAGAGCTGTACCATTTCCTGGAAGGGAAAGGGCAAATGTTTTAAAATAGGGTTGTTTCAGTTTATAAACATGTCATGAATTTGCTACAAAAATCTAAGTATTTTTAAATGAAAGTGAATTAACAGCCTGTATTTGGGTGGAGAAGGAGAGCCTGCTGGGGTCCATTGGGTTAGTTTTTCCAGGAAACTGGAAATATTTCCACAGCAGTTTAGCTTCCAGGAGTTGTTGGCTGCTCATTACCTGTGCTGTCCTTACCTTATTTAAAACTGCTATTCCCCAGCTGAAATGAAAAGCAAAGTGTGTTACTGAGGTGTCTGGGAGGGTCTTCAGCCTGGCCACCCCCTCCCCAGCCGAGCTGAGAGTCTGTGCAGCAAACCCTGGCCCTTTCGGAGGGGGAGCACTTTGGGGCCCAGGGAGCTGCTGCCCTGTGGGAATTCCCAGGGACGGGGCAGGAGCTGCTTACTCTGTCTGCTGGCTCGAGTCTCTCACTCCCGGGCTTGGCGCTGGGGGGGTCTGGGTTCCTGTGGAAGCAAAGTGAGCGGGTGTGAGTGATCCCCCCGAGGGGCTGTGGGTGTTCTTTGTGAGGGTGTCCATCTCTGCTCCCATTGCTCCCACTTTAAACAGTGTCCAGCGACAGCTCAGTGGGCACAAGAGGCAGAGAAATGCCTGCTCTGGTGGACAGAGAAGCAGCATGGAATTATCCTGCAGTGAAGTCACTCTTGGGACAGCAACAGTGCAGCCCTAGGGCAGAGCAGCTGCTCAGCAGCACTGGTGGGCTGGTTTATCCTTCCCCAGGAAAAATATCCCTAATTCCTGCAGTGCAGGGAAAACTCAGACTGGGCTGGGGAGCTGCCAGCTGAGCCCAAACAGCTCCATGGAGACGTGAGGGTGGGAAGGGAATGTTGTGTTGGGGAAATCTGAGCATCCCCCACGTACCTTGGGTGTTGAGAGAGTCCCCTCGTCCCCGGGGCGTGCTGAGGCTCAGCAGGGACCCGGCAGGGGGGAGTGTGGGGCAGCTCCTGGGGCGCTGGAACGAGAGGGCAGCTGCAGTCAGTGTCTCCGCCAAACAGGCTGAGGGCAGGGCTGCAGGCGAGGGGCAGCAGGGAGATGCTGAGGAGCTGTGGCACACCCACAGGGATGTGCAGCTGGGACTGCAGCAGCTCCAGAGCTTTGGGGCAAAGTGGGGAAACAGCCCGAGTGTTGGGATGGGGGGAATGACACCCCCGGAACGGGACAAGGGGGGCAGGAGCTGGGCCTGGTGTGGGTCTCTGCTGCCTTAGAGCAGAGGCTCCAGTTCTGCCCTGGGCTGGGGCTTTGTCAGCTCAGCAGGGAAGGCTGCTGCGTGTCAGTGCTTGTTGCAGATTCCTGGGGCTGGAGGCGCTGAGCCACGAGGCAGCAGGAGGCGGGTGATTGCCCTGCTCACTCTGGGCTGCACAGGGAGCTCCAGGTGAGTCTGTGTAAATCGCCTGTCTCTGCTCACACAGCTCTCTGAGCCCCCGGGGTGCGCCAGGGCATTTTACACAGAAATACATTGACAAGGAGATCTGTTTGGCTCTGCTGGGGTGTTTTGCACCCCTCCGAAGGTGTTCCAGAAGACGGGGTGCCCTCTGGGTTCCTGTGTGGCACGGGGGGGAATGAGTGCCAGGGAGTCTCCTGCCTCCTCCACCCTTCCTGCTCACAGCACGGCTGATGGAGGGAAGCCAGGAGCATGGAGCTCACTTATCAAGGGTAAAAATGATTTATGCAAGTGTAAAACTGCAGCCTGGCAGCAAAAACGTGGAGTTGTACCGGGAAAAATGGCAGAAAAATCTGCAGGTGTTTCAGGGCTTGGCAAAAGGGCGAGGAGCAGGGGAGTGACTGTGTCCCCACACCTGACTCTGCAGTTCGCAGGGAAATGCACATTTTGTCTGTACAATCTGCATTTTGGCTGTGTTTTGACTCGGCTGCTGATGCTCTGGTGGTGTCTGGAGCAGGCTGAGCTCTGTGCCGCGGGGCAGGCGTTACCTGGAGGATACTTGGGCTGGGCTCCACCCGCGAGGAGGGCTCCGGAGGGGTTCGTGCCTCGGCCTCCCGGCCCGGCAGGGTCTCCTCCAGGTTTCTCCTCCGGAGGAACTCGGTCTGCCGGGCGCTGCGCTCTGGGCGCGGGGCTGGCGGCGCCGGGCGGCGGCAGGTGGTGACATTGTGCCTGCAGCGCAGCCGCTCCCGAGCCTCCTGCCGCCTCTCGCTCCGCTCCTCGGGGCTCTCCCCCGGCCGCCGGCCCGGCCGAGCCCTCCTGGGCATGCTGGCCTTGTCCCCTCGGGGGCTCTGCCCTGTGAAACCTGGGCAAAACACAGCGGCTGAGCGAAAACCAGCCGTTTCTTCTAGGATTTAATGGGGATGGGGTATGGGGCAGTGCTTCTGGGGTGTCAGTTATGTGCAGAATATTTCCATGCTTTTTAGTCTGTACTGAAATCTGCTCCGTAATTCTTGTCAGCGTCCTTGCGGTAGCTGTGGGGTGCTCGAAGCTCGTTCCTGGTGCTGTCTTTTACCCTAGGGGCCTCCTTTGAGGGCGAGCAGCATTTTTGGGGTGGGCAGCTCTTGCCCTGGGTGGGGAAGGTGCCACAAGCCCCGGCCAGGACACTGCTCCAAATGCTGAGCGTTTTGCAACTCCTTTTCTTCCATCTTAGGAAAGGCCCAGTTGTGTGTCCTGCTCAGTCCCCCCTCATCCATCTCTTCCCATCGGGAAAAGCTCAACCCTCTCCCACCTCTGCTGCCTCTGGCCTGCCCAGGGCTGGAAAAGCCTCAGTTCACCAAAAATGCACTGAGCAGCAGGATAAAGCTTCGAGAAACACAGTCCATTACTCACCCCGGGCTGAGCAAACCGTTGAGGCTTTCTTGACAAGCTAATTCCCTATTTCCTCCTTCTGCTACCCCACATTACCCCCTCTAATTAAACATTCCTCTATCCTCACTTTCCGAGCTGTTACACTTCTTGCTTCAAGGGAAACCGGGAGAAACCTGTGCTCCTTGCTGGCTCACGTTACACTTTCCCGGGGCAAGTTGTGTAGTCTGAAATTGGGGTGACAAAAGAGGAGAGAGGTGCCTGGTGCTGCCTGCAGCCTGCGCTCCCCTCCAGCCCCGGCAGCCTGGTGCTGTGGGTGCTGCAGCACTTACCTGGTGCCGGGGTCCTGTCCTGCCCCTCGGGTGCCGTGCCGAGCCGGGTGTTATCGGGCAGGAACACGCCCCAGCTGCCCTCCTCGTGCCACCCACCTCATCTTGTGCTCTCCTTTTCGCTCTGTCAAACAGGAAACGGTGCAGCTGCGGCCGAGCCCCGGTTCCTGTGTGTGCTCACGGGCTTATCTCGGGAGCCCCGAGTGTCCAGGCTGGCCCCGAGCAGAGGCAGCAGTTATCTTTTGGGGCATCCCCCTTTGGCTGCTCTGTGACTCCGAGCCCGAGTGCTGGCTCGTGGGACTGCTCGTGGCACTCGGGGACGGAATTTCCCCGAGCGGCTTTGGGGCAGAGAAATCCAGCCTTAGGGAAGTACAGTAATGCTATTATTGTAGGGCTTCTTGCAGATTGGAAAGAGGGAAAAAAAAAAAGTATGTTTTGGCAGCTTGAGGAGAGGTCAGGAATGGCAGAAATTCATTAAGGTCTTTAGAGAAGTGAAAGCTTCGTTAATGCAAATCGGGAGGAGGCCGGTTTAGGCAGCTGGGCACTGATAAGGGCCCGTGCCCTGATAAGGGCTCCCTGCTTGTGCAAGTGGAGAGGAACACCCGGAAGAGCAGAGATCTCAGAGTAACACTGGATTTATTTTTACAAAGACCGGCGTGCAAGGGAGGTGCGACAGAAAATCTCCACATTCAGAGACTCTTTGGGGGCTTTGTGCTGCTTGGCCCAACCTTGGTTCTGGGCCCGGGCTCAGCTCAGCTGCCTCGGTGCCATTCCAGAGGGAACAGTTCCTGCAGGGTGAGCAGGAATTCTGCTGGTGAGCAGGACACGGGCAGCAGATGCTGCTGCAGGATTTCCCTGAAGTGCCTCCTGCTTGGGAAAAAATCCCTTTACAAGAGTCCATTACTAAAAAGGACATTTTTGTGCTGTGTTGCATTACACACCCCTGGACTGTCCTGCCCAGGCTGCCGCGGTGTCAGCACAGGGATGTCCCAGCGGTGAGGAAAGGCTCCCCCAGGCAGCTGGGTTAACCCCAGATCCATCCTGCTCGGCCCCAGGTGTCCCGGCAGAGCTCAGGGGTTACGTTCTCCGGACGTTTTCCAGGCGGTAGCTGCCGCGGATGAGGGACTCGAGGAGCTCGGGGCAGAAGGTGTGGAGCAGGAGCATGGTGCCCAGGGCCCGGGGAGGGTACAGCAGCTCCCGGCGGCGCAGCGCTCCCGCCCGGATGATCTCCAGGGCACACTCCTCCTTGGGGGCCGGCGTGTCCGGGATAACGTGTGACACGGCGCGCACGGCGCTCTCTACAGGGGACAGGGAGGTGTCACCAGGGGACACGGCCACAGGCACCATCAGCTCAGGGTGTCTGGGGCATCCCCAAACCGGCAAACCCCGGGGATCAGAGCTGTTTAACGAGGCTTAGAGCTGTGAAAATAATTATAGCAATTCTTCCCTTTCC
This sequence comes from Sylvia atricapilla, assembly GCF_009819655.1. Classification (NCBI taxonomy): domain Eukaryota; kingdom Metazoa; phylum Chordata; class Aves; order Passeriformes; family Sylviidae; genus Sylvia; species Sylvia atricapilla. The sequence continues at coordinate 682,791 of NC_089164.1, forward strand.
ACCTCTTGAGTGGCCCCAAGACCTCCCCTGAGTTCACTGCGTGGGCCAAAGGCCTCAGGCCACCCTTTTTTAGAGTCCTGCTCCTTCCACAGCTGCACAGACACTGCAGGAGCCTGTGGGTGCTGGGCTGGAATGGGCTCAGCTTACCTGTGTTGATGTAGCCCAGGATGCAGAGTGTGATGGAAACGTTGACCTTGTCTATGATGAGTTCCTGCCTCAAGGAGCTGAAAAATCCATCTAAGGCGAACTTGGTTGCGGAGTAGGGAGCAGTGAAAGGGCCGGTAATTCTACCTGGAGCAGAGACACAGGGCTGGGCTGCAGGTGCTGGGCAGGCACGGCTCTGCCCTCCTCCTGCCCTGTCAGTGGCTGCAGTGGCGGGGTTTAGGGTGCTGGAATAAGCTGTCATGGATGCTTGAGGGAAATAAACAGACTTAGGAATGTTTAAAATAGCACAAAGTGCCTTCCAGTGCAGCTGACAGTGCTCCTGTACCCCTGCAGGGATGCCCATGTACTGCAGATGTGTGGTCAGTGTGTGGCCACGCCTGTGAAGCACCTGTGAAGGTGATCAGAGGGTGCCAAGAGACTGACAGGACAAAATACAAATTTCCGAGAGCGTTTGAATTGTGCACCGAAGATCTAAATCATGTGCTGGCCCTGATGGCAGCTCTCTGCTTGTGGTCCTTGCTCTGCCTTTTGGAGGAGAGCCTGTGCAGGGATCCTGGCAGGCTGTGGGCAGGGCCCCTCGGGGCTCACCTGCTACGGATGAAACCACCACGATGCTGCCCTCGCTCTCCTTCAGCATGGGCAGGGCCGCCGTGGCCAGGGCCACGTAGCTGACAAAGTTGGTCTCCATGAGCTGCCGGACGTGCTCCACGTCCCCGCTGAAGTAGGTGAAGGTGCTCTGGCCGATGTGGTTCAGGATGAGCATGTCCAGGCCACCTGGGGGCAGAGCGGGTTCGCCAGCGCCTGGAGCCGCGCCGCTGCCGGCGGCCGGGCGGTGCTGGGGCCGGGAGGGGCACAGCACCTACCCCAGGTGTTCTCCGCCTCCCGGAGCACCTCCTCGGGCAGGCTGGGGCTGTCCATGGAGCCGCTGATGTAGCGGGCGGAGGCAGCGCCCAGCTCCAGGCATCGCTCCACAATCTGGGGGGGACAGGACGGGGTTGGGGGGCACAGGTCGGGGTTGGGGGCTCCCCTGCATGGAACCCCCAGCCCGGGCTGTTCTGCCCTGGGCCGGGCGGGGTTCATGCTGGGGAGGCCCTGGGCTGTGTCTGGAGGGTACCGGCTGAGCCAGGCTGGGGTGATTACCCACACCCAGCCCAGCGTGCCCCGCTTGCCATTTACTTTCTGCAGCTTGGCCTCTGTCCGTGCCGTGAGCAGCAGGTGCGCCTCCATCCGTGCCAGGTGATAAGCCATCTGCTCCCCGATGCCGCTGCTGGCCCCCGTCACGATCACCCGCTTCCCCCGCAGCATCTCTGCAGAGGAGGGCACAGAGCTCAGAGCTGGCACAGCCCTGGCTGCCCCTCTCTGTCCCCGCGGCCCCTCTCTGTCCCCGCCAGCCTTGTCAGACCCTGCTGGAGTCTGATCCCTGGTCCCAGTTTGGGGGGAGCTCATGTGAGGCTCGAGCTGTGCACCCAGCCTGGACAGGGAGCGGTGAGAGCTGACCAAAAAGGTGTGAATGTTTAAAAGGATTGGATGTTTAAAGTAAGAAAACTGCTTATTTCCTGGATAAGTCATTTACAGAGGTCAGAGACGGTGTCTCAGTGTAGTTCCAGGAGTTTTCCCTGTGCTCTGACCCCGTGCCCAGGGGCTCTCTGCCCTCCCAGCCCTCCTGCTCGGACTCTGCCATGCTCCAGGTTCCTGTGCAGGGCACACTCTGCCCTCCTGGCAGCAGCCTCGCTGTCCTTGTAAAGCCTCTTTCTCCCAGGACTTACCTTCATTGAAGTTCTCGGGTGCTGAATAAAAATAAAAGGCCAGTGCTACTCCCAACAAAGGGAGGAAAACCTTCAGGAGCAATCCCATCCCTCTGCAGAGGTGAAGGTGGCTGGAGGTTGCAAATGGGGCTGGGAAGTTTTGAGCTGGGTCTTATCTCACACAAGTTTGCTGGTATCTGTTGGACCTTTTCTTTGCCCTGCCGGTGATTTAGCAAACATTAACCTAATGAAGCGTGTGGCTTTGGACTTTAGGCTGTCCCTTTGCACCCTTGGCATGCCAGGACTGTCAAGTGTGCTTTTTGAGAGCGCTGAAGGGAAGGCACACTGAACAGTTCCAGCTCCACAGAGCGGTGGGTGCGTGGTTTGGTGGCTGTCCTGGGGGCTGGGACAGCAGTGTCCCCTCAGAGCAGACAGCTGTGGGATGAGTGGGCATCCCTCTCTTCCCTCTCCACATCTAACCCAGGAGGAACCTTTCCCTCCCTGGCTGCCACAAGGATTTACTGATCAGCGCTCTCTGTTGTGCAGCTTCAGAGCACTATCTGGGGAGAGCAGGGCTGGCAGAGGTTCCATTTCCCAACCACTGCTGATGATTCTGGGTTATCCTCTGGGTTATCACCACGGGTATAATAATGGCAGTTTGTTGGGTGGCTCTTACCCCGAAAAAAATCACTCTTGAGGAATCCATGGCTTGCGAAGGGCAGTAAAAGGGACAAGAGAATGAATAGGAGAATCTTCAGCTTTCCCAGTGTTGTGGTGCTGCTCAGTGTCTGCTGGGCAAACGGGTTTGAGAGAGATTTTTCTGGAAGTTTAAAGGGTAGAACCCACTCTGTGTGCGCTGGTTTGTGTGGGTGATCTTGGAGTAAGCAGCGAAATTAGGCAGGAATTGTTCCCCGTGAGGGTGGGCAGGCCCGGGACCCCTGTGTCCAGTGGAGCTGTGCCCACGAACAGCTGGGGAAGGCGATAAAACCCCGCCAGCACACACAGAGCTGTCCGGTCAATACACTTTATTTAACAATTAGCTCAATAATCAGCGTTCCGCGGCCGGGCAGGGTGAGCAGGGCACGGGGCCGCCGCTGCGGGCCCCGCTCTGTCCCTGCGGGTGCCGCCAGCGCAGCACCGGGAGGCGGAGGCGATACTGGGCAGGACCCGGGGGTGGCCGGGGGACCCTCCCGGTGGCCCGGGGACCCTCCCGGTGGCCCGGGGACCCTCCCGGTGGCCCGGGGACCCTCCCGGTGGCCCGGGGACCCTCCCGGGGTGGCTCAGTTCGGCGGTCGGGGGGCTCCGGGGGGCGCGGGCAGGCGGTAGCGGCTCCGCACCAGGTAATCGAGGAGCTCGGCGGCGCAGTCCCGCAGCAGCAGCGGCAGCCGCGTGGAGCTGTAGCGGTAGTAGAGCTCCCTCCGGCGCAGCGCCGCGCCCTTGAGGATCTCCAGAGCGCACTCGTCCCGCGGCGCCGGCCGCTCCCGCAGCACCTCGGCGGCGGCGCGCACTGCGCGCTCTGCGGGCCGGGTCAGCGCCGGGGGCACCGGGGGTGAGGGGAGAGCCGGGACCCCGAGAGGGCACCGGGGGTGAGGGGAGAGCCGGGACCCCGAGAGGGCACCGGGGACTGAGGGGACACCGGGACCCCGAGAGGGACACCGGGGGTGAGGGGAGAGCCGGGACCCCGAGAGGGCACCGGGGACTGAGGGGAGAGCCGGGACCCCGAGAGGGACACCGGGGACTGAGGGGACAGCCGGGACCCCGAGAGGGACACCGGGGGTGAGGGGACAGCCGGGACCCCGAGAGGGACACCGGGGGTGAGGGGACACCGGGACCCCGAGAGGGCACCGGGGACTGAGGGGACAGCCGGGACACTGGAGACTGAGGGGACAGCCGGGACCCCGAGAAGGACACCCGGGACTGAGGGGACAGCCGGGACCCCGAGAGGGCATCGGGGACTGAGGGGACAGCCGGGACCCCGAGAAGGACACCCGGGACTGAGGGGACAGCCGGGACCCCGAGAGGGATACCCGGGACTGAGGGGACAGCCGGGACCCCGAGAGGTGATGAGGGGAGATCCGCGATCCTCGGAGGATGAGGGGCGAGTGAGGACCCCCGAGAGGCGCAGGGGGATGAGGAGAGATCGAAACCCCCGGGGGCTGAGGGGGCAGTGGACACCCGAGCGGGTGTTGGGCTGTGCCGGCCTGTGCTCCGTGCCCGGCGCTTTGTGGCTTGGGGAAGTCAAAGCCTTTGGAGGCTGTTTTTGGTGGCGGGGAGGTGACATCCCCCAGGGACGGAGCAGCCCCGAGCAGGGACAGAACAGCGCTGCTCTTACCGGTGTCGATGAAGCCGAGGACGCAGAGCGTGATGGAAACGTTAATGCTCTGAATGGTGAATTCCTGCCTCAGGGAGCTGAAAAATCCATCCAGGGCAAACTTAGTCGCAGAGTAGGGGACGGTAAAGGGAAACCCGACTTTACCTGGACACAGAATGAAGTTCTGTGTTAGCACACGAGGCTGCTCTGCCTCAGCCTCTCTTTTGCCCTTCATCAGACAGTTTTTTACCCGAAGGGAGTTTACAGTCAGTGGAGTGTCATCCTGGCCCCTGAACAGCAGCCTTACAAATATTCTTGTTGGCTTCCAGCTCTTAGGGCCAAAGCCATGGCTCACATCTCTGCTCAGGGCACGGGCAGCCCACAGGCAGCACAAAACCCTCAGAGGGGAGAGATGGAGCAAAGTTGAAGCTCTTGTCCCTGGCCACTGAGCTGGTCACCAGAGCACTGATGAGCACTAGAGCAGCCATGGGGTTTAACTGCAGCCATGGGGTTTAATTGCATCCATGGGGTTTAATTGCAGTGCTGGTCACAAAACGGGGTGATTGGATTGAGCAGAAAACCAATTCCATCAAGAGAACTCCAAACCCATCTGGATTTGTGAGTTGGAGCCGGTTTTGGTGGGGTTTAGTGTTAAGCTGCTATGGCTCCTGTAGGATGCCTGGTGTCTCTGTGTGCTGACACCAGCCCAGGTGCCTTTTGGCTGAGTCTCCTGTCACCAGGCTGGTGGCACTGCCCGCTCACCTGCCATGGATGAAACCACCACGATGCTGCCCTCGCTCTCCTTCAGCATGGGCAGGGCCGCCGTGGTCATGGCCACGTAGCTGAGGAAGTTGATTTCTAGGAGGTTTCGGACGTGCTCCACGTCCCCATCAAAAAAGCCAAAGTAGGATGCGCCGACGTGGTTAAGAATCAGCATGTCAAGGCCTCCTGCGAGCAGAAAAATGGCATTAGTGCTGGGGGGGAGAGGGCTGCAAGCAGCAAAACAACATTTCTAGGAGCAGAGTAAGTGTAATCCAAGGAAACGAGGTTTTTGGGTCAGAGCTGTGCCATTATCTCCGGAGCGAGGATACAGCCCGGATGGTGGCTGCCAGGAAATATTTTGTTGTGATGTATTGTTTTTAGTTCAAAATGCAAATACTAAGGCCCAAGGGAGATCACCCCTGGATTGTCTGTGGGCCGGGGAGGGAGAGGGAGTGCTCCACACGGAGCTGGACTGGTGCACTTCTGAGCTGTGACCCATGGCCACAATGGCCAGGGCCGCTGGATCTGTCAGACCCTGGCACTGCGCTGATGAAATCCAGGGCTGTGACACTGCAACAGAATGTCAGGAGGCCACAGAGCTGAAATCAGGAGCGCAGTTCAGTTTGAGGGGCAGAGGAGCAGGGCTGCAAAGGGCAGCACTGGGGGACAGTTTCTCCCGTCTCGCCCCATCTCTCCCCCTCGTTTTCCCCGTGGCAAAGCGCAGGGCCAGGCCGAGCGGAGCTGGCTGCGGACGTACCCAGGGAGGTCTGTGCCTCCCTCACCACGTGCTGGGCGAAGGCTGTGTCCTCCATGGTGCCGCTGACGAACCGCGCCGAGGCCGCTCCCAGCTGCCGGCAGCGCCGCACCACCTGCAGGCAGCACAGTCACGGCCCCCTCCCTGCCCCCGGAGCCCCCTGGGATGTGTCCCCACCTCAAACCGGCGGTTTGGAGTCGTGGGAGTGTGTTTGGAGCCTTGTGAGCTTCAAAGGGAGCCTGGGAAAGGATTCCGTGTTGTGAGCGCGTTACCCGGGGCAGTCTGGCTCCTTCTGCGGAGCTGGAATTGCACGTGTGCAGGGAGCAGGAGCCTGCCCAGCACGGCCCTGGAATGAGGGTGTGTGGGGCTGTGTGTTCATTCAGACACGGGAACGTGCGGTGCGGGGTGCTGTGTCTGCAGGAGGGGACAGCTGGGACCTGGGACTGTCACCGTGCCCGGCTGGGACATGGGACTGTCACTGCTTCTGCCTGGGACCTGCGCCTGGCTGGGACCTTTGTGTGTCCCTGTGCCCGGCTGGGACATGGGACTGTCACTGCTTCTGCCTGGGACCTGCGCCTGGCTGGGACCTTTGGGTGTCCCTGTGCCCATCTGGGACCTTTGGGTGTCCCTGTGCCCGGCTGGGACCTGTGACTGCCTGGGACCAGTGGGTGTCACTGTTCCCGGCGGCTGTGGACGTTCCCGTGGCTGTGGCAGGAGTCCCCTCCCCGTGGCTGTGTGAGCCCTGCCGTGGACAGCAGAGTGCCCCGGTTGTCATTTACGTTCTGCAGCCTGGCCTCTGTCCGGGCCGTGATGAGGATGTGGGCTCCCATCCGTGCCAGGTGATAAGCCATCTGCTCCCCGATGCCCGTGCTGGCTCCCGTCACGATCACCCGCTTCCCCTGCAGCATCTCTGCCACGGAGGCACAGCCATTTCAGTTAGCCAAACGCTATTAGAAAAAAAACACCTTAAAACTAAAAACAAAAATTTTAAGAAAGTCACTGGGTGCCGTTCAGAATCAGCAGTTAATTGGAGGGTAAAGGAGCCTGCGGGGGCAAAGCAGCCGGCACCGGCAGGGCTCTCCCATCCCACGGAAAAAGCTGCTGCAGAATGCAGTGACACAGGGACAGTGCTGGACTCTTCCAGCAGCTTTTTCCACAAGCCAGGGCACAATTTATCGACGGCCCGACTCTTCTGGAATAAAACCAATCCGCTGAGCGTGTGCTCCAAACTTAAACTCTAACACAAGCCTTTGTAAGCTCTCCCTGCACGCAAGAGAACGCAGCACTCGGTGCCCTCTGCCTCTTGCCCCCGGCTTCACCTGCTCCCTCGGGAGGTTTCCCTGCACAGTCCTTGCTCAGTTTGGTTTCAAATCTTTGTTAAAGCAACTTTCCAGCATCCGCCACCACACCAGGGCTCGGCCGTGGCTTGGTCCGAGCTCTGTCCGGTTTCCATGCAAAACACCCAAATGTGGCTTTCTGGTAGGTTTTTTTTTTCTCCTTAAAGACAGATTCCCTTTGGATACTTACCCGGCTTGAAAGTGTCCCTCGCAGAATAGAACCAGAAGGCCAAAACCAATCCCAGAAAGGGAATGAGAATCTTTTGCAACCGACCCATCCCACTGTGGAGTCAGGAAATACAGCATGAGAGAGAAGGAAGGAACAAAGAACCCTCTGCAGAGCTGCTCCTCAGGGAAGCAGCAATGTGACCCTTTAAAAACCTGTTAGCGGAGCAGCTGCAGCTTCCAAAGCCCTGGAAAATCACGGGTGGGTGGATGGATAAACCAAGCAAAGCCTTTGGTTTGCTCCCTGCTGCTCGGCCTGGCCAGCGGGGCTGTTTGGGTTCTGCCCACCTCTTTTCATATTTCCTGTCCTACGTTAAAATGCAGAATTTTGCACAACACCCTGGAAGAGGTGTGTCTTTGCTGAGCAGCATCAAGTTTCACTTGGAGAACATCAGAGGGAGCCCAGTGCAGGTGGTTAAACATTGTCCTTTATTCCCGTGGGCCCTGGGTGGGATGTGGGGACACCCACAGCTGCTCCTGTGCCCCCCAGGCCGTGGCTGCTGCGTGCCCCAAAGCAGCTCCTGCCCCTGGGGGGCTGCTGGCAGCAGGGGCTCAGCAGCACTCCGTGCCCCAAACAGCCCCAGGAACGCTCTGCTGAGGCAGGGTTTAGTTTTTAAAAACTTTTATTTTTTAATCTGTGAGCAGATGAGGGAGCAGGGGCTGAGTGGGACGATCTGGGGGGTGCAGCCACCTCAGCCCCAAGGGGCACAGGGAGCTCTGCAGGGAGACCCTGGATGTGTTTTCTGCAAGGAAATCAGCGGCCCTGCTGCTGTGGTTCCTCCTTTGGGTTTTGTGAGAGTTTTGTTCCGACTTTTAGATGAATATAATCTTGAGGAAAACCCACAGAAGAGCCTGTAGCTCCCTGCAGCAGCAGCAAACTCAGTGAGTGGATCTTGTGCTGTAGGGATAATCCGTGTCCCAGCTTTGGTGTGGGGCTGGGATCTCCACCCCTCAGTTCCAGGGATGGGGAGATGCTGTGGGAGCTCCTGGAAGTGCCCTGCCAGAGCCCCAGCCTCCTCTGCTGGGACAAAAGCTGTGTTTGCAGGGCAGGAGCCTCATCTGCAGGGCAGCAGCTGCCCCGAGCTCTGATTCCTGTGGGCACAGCACTCTGCTTGTCTCTCTAACAGAACCAGACACAATTGCTTAATGGTTTTCTCCCCTCCTCTTATCTTTAGAATACTTCAGTGGGGTGCCTGGCAGGGCAGCATTGCTCTCTGGCCCTGCTGCTGCTTTAGGGGTGTCTTTTTCCTTTTCTGCCTTTCTGCTCCAGTCTCCGCTTTCCCTCTGATGAGGAGCCCTGAGCCCACACTTGGTCAGATAACCCCAGTGCAGCCACTCTGCTTTTCCTGCCTCCCTTTGCCTGGAACCGGGGCTGTGGTTGTAGGGCAACCATCTCATTCCTTGGCTAAGGCAAAGGACATGAAGTGATTAACCACATCCCAGCTGGGATCTTGTCTGGGGCCAGCGGGAAAGAGGCTCTTTTCAAGATATTTTATTTTATTAGTGGCATTAGTAAAGCAATAACCTTTGTGTACCACCTGCACGTGTGACAGGAAGGGACCGTGCTCTGTGCTCCGTGGTGGCACCAGGGGCTGTGGGGATGGAGGCACTGAGGGACTCCAGGGCCAACACTGGCCTGCCTTGCTGCTGCTGCTGAGAACTGTGGGGTTTTGCAAGCAGCTGATAATCAAGGACTGAAATATGGAATATTTTGGTCAGAGCCGAGTGCAGTTTGGCTGTGTGAGTGTTTTCAGTGCTGTCTGGTGTGTGGAAGGGAGCGGGGCTGGGGCTGTGGTGGGATCTGGCCCCAGGGTTGTGCTGCCCACAGGGTTTGCTCCTGGCCTCCCATCCCTGCCAGGGTGCTGCTGCTCCTCACTCCCACTCGCGGCTTTTTCTGGCTTCGTTTTCCTGTGTGCTACTTAACAACTTGGGGTTGACTTTTCCCGGGGGCGGGGAGAGAGGGGCAGGAAAGGGCTGCCCGGGAAGGGTTTTCTGAGCCTGGCTGCTCCTGAAACCCCTGGCTGGGGTGGCCCTGGGTGGATTTTCTGTTGTGTCCCGTGTGTGAACTTTGTTTTCCCTGTTGTGTCCCATGTGTAAGCTGTGCTTTCCCCTGCCTGTCCCGTGTGTAAGCTGTGCTTTCCTCTGCCTGTCCTGTGTGTGAGCTGTGCTTTCCCCTGCTGTGTCCTGTGTATGAGCTGTGCTTTTCCCTGCCTGTCCCGTGGGTCTGAGCTGTGTTTTCCCGGGGATGCTCCTGTGGTGCTGCTCCCGGGGGTTTCTCCACTCGGTGCTGTGAGGAGTGCAGGGGACAAATGGGCCAATAACAGAACCAATGTGATCCCAGCAGAGGCTGTTCATTGTTCACATCACACGGCAGATAGAGATTCGGGGTCTGCTGTCCCCCTGGGCATCTCTGGGTTGGCCCAGCCGCTTCTCCCTGAGGCAGGCACATCCTTCAGGACACCCAATGGTCAATGTCCATCCTCACCTTTCCTCCCCTGTCCAGGGTTTACATTTTTTGCAGACAGTTTCTCAGGCTCTCTTCTTATTTTTGATCCCGTTGTTTTCTCAGTAACCTTGATGAGTTCCTGAGGGCTCTAATAACAGAACTGCAGGTGGTTTGATGACATTACTCACAGCCAGTTTGGCTGCTGCATCAGAGTGGCCTGTGGTATACAGAGACATTGCTACAGAGGAGGAAACGAATGTGGGAAGGGAACTTGTTCTGACAGCAAACCAGGAGAGGGGAGCTCGGAGAGCCCCTGCCAGGAGCGTTCCTGGCCCGGCTGAGGCTCGGGCAGGTCTGTGCAGGCAGCTCCAGCCCTCAAAAAAACACTTGGCAGGAATTTGGATACCGCTTCTTTCCCCCTCCCCCCTTTCTTTTTTTTGAGTGATATTTGACTTTTTTCAAATCATTATCAAATCTTGGTCGAATGCTGAGGACTTTCCTTTTTTTTTTCTTTTTTTTTTTTTTTTTTTCCCTTCCTCTTTTGCCTATTTTTTTTTATTTTATAGACATTAAAATATTATTTTTGCACTGCCAGTCCCGAGGGAGGTGAGAGGATTGTAGGACGGGTTTGCTTTGACATCACATTTCTACACGCTGCTGGGTCAGAGAAAATACTGTGATGTTTAAGTCATTTCCGAGCCCTGAATTTTAGTTTTTTTCCATGTGTGACCAAATTGGGAATTGCTGCCTTGAAATTTCATTGTTGGAGCTGTGGCTGCTCTGAGCCTTGGCCACTGTCCATGTTCCCAGTGCCCTTGGAGCTGAGGCTGATATTCTTATCTGCACCCCTAAATTTAGCCTGGCAGCCCCTGGAATATCCCGTGTCCACACTGCAAATAGCAGGTGAGGACTCTCTGAAGACATGCAGCTCCTGCCTTTGAAGGGGCTGAGCGGCGAGGGGACGGCTCCTCCGTGGGCTGGATGACAGCTCCAGGCTGAAATCAGATCTTTGGAATGATGGGCACAGACAAAGACTCACCAGATTTTGTGCCAGCTGCGTTTTTTTTCCCGAGGATTTAATGTACCAGAAAAGTGTCACGCTTACAGGTTGGAATAAACCAGATTCAGACAAGTCTGAGAACAACAGAAATCACATCCTCATGTGACCCCGGCAATGTAACAGCCCTGGGGCAGGCTGTGGCTCTCCCCAAGGGTTTGTCCCTCAGGATCTGGGTTTAACTCAGCCTTAAACGCTTCATCCTCTCTCCCCAGCGCTCCCTGGTCCTGTGTGTGCCTTGTCCCATCTGCGTTCTCTCTGCTGTGTCCCAGTGTTGGTAATTCAGCCTTTGCAGTTTGCCCGGGGGCCGTGGGGATGCTGTGTGCTGTTCGCTGTGCTGCGCGTTGTGATGGGGCTGAAAGATGAGAAGTTTTGCTGCCGCCTTTCCCTCCGCTGCCTCGGGCCGCTCTGTCCCCGCTCACTGCTGCTGCCAAAGGGGTCACGGAGCCTCGTGCGCCCCGAATTTATCCTGTGGTTTATACGAGACATCTCGCTGTCATTGTGGTAAAATCAGTGATTAATTCTCGTCTAATTGCCCCCTCTGCAGGTACACAGCGCTGCCTCGGGGCCCTGCAGTGCCCTGGGGAGGGGCAGCGGGCAGGGCTGGCCCGGCGGGCTGGGCTGTGTCTGGGAGCATCGCAGAGCCCGGCCCCTGCAGGTGTCCCCCGTGTCCCTGTTGGGTCCCCTCGTGTCCCTTGTTTGGTCCCCCCCGTGTCCCCTGTTGGGTGTCCCCCGTATCCCCCTGTTGGGTGTCCCCCGTGTCCCTTGTTTGGTCCCCCCCGTGTCCCCTATTGGGCGTCCCCCGTGTCCCCTATTGGGCGTCCCCCGTGTCCCCTGCAGGACCCCGTTCTCTGTTGAGTCCCCCCGTCCCCGGGCTGTGCTTTAGCCGTCTAATCCCCTGAGCTGTCTTAGCAGCGGCTATTTTGACTGTCCACAACCCTCTTTGCTGTAAGCTCCTGGCGGCGGGGCTGGGAGGGGAGGAAGAGGAGGGCAGGAGAGGCGGCGGGTGGTGGGGGACCAGCCTGGGGGCGCAGCGGGACCCCGCTCCCCTCGGCCTCGGGAGCTCCCTCCGCTCTCCAGTGCCCCGTGGGCAGGATGGGAGCCCCGGAACCGGCAGAGGAGCACGGAGCCGGGCGCTGAGCGGTGCCCAGCCCTGCCCGGGGCTGGGGCTCTCACCTCGGTTCAATCCCGGTGAGTCCGGCCTCTGCCTGAGGCTGATGCGGGACACACCAGAGCTGGGAGCGCTTCCATCCCTGTCCGGCCCCGGGACACAGCCCCCGGCTCTGTCCGTGCCCCAGGGAATTCCAGCCCAGCCTGGCCACGGGGCCCTGCTGGAGATGTAAAACCGCTTCAGAGGCTGGAATGGGCAGGGCAATGACACTCCTCAGCCGATGGCTCCCCTCAGGCCTGAATTCTCCTGTTTTCCCATGAAACTTCCACTGGTATCAGCGGGGAGTGGGATTGTTCAGACTTGCCAGAGAAAAAAGGGTTTGTTACAGACTAAATGAAGTAATTCTCAAAGGCTATTTAGATTAAAGTTAGTTTTAATTAAGGAAAGGGTACTTTAAAGCTGATGTAAAGCTTGTGCAGCGTTTTTGTGCAGATGCTGGGTAGGATTCTTTCTCCACTCTGTTTGTTTTGGTACCAGAAATCATTGTCAGCAAAATGAATTGTGGGTTACGTATTATGAAAACCAAGTCGCGAATTTCAGCCACATTCTGGTATTTTCAGGTCCTGATCTTACCTCGTGCAGCTCCGGGAGGAGCTGGGCACTGAGGTCTGGCAGGGGTTTCTCATTTTCCATGAGCTGGTGTTTGGCTCAGTGGTTTCGTTTTTAGCTGGAGAGTGGCACAGTGCTGGTGCATCTCCCGGTCTGTGTGTGTCCTGCCCCTGCCCCGCGGGTGTCTTTGACAGATAAAGGAGGATTTTTTGCCTCTTTGCCCGCCTTCCCCTCTGGAGTGCGGTCAGGATCGCTCAGCCGTGGCTGGCTGGGCGCTTTGACTGACATGACACAGTCCCAAATGCAACAGATTCTTGCTAAGCCCCAGAACATTTTTAAATAGGTGAAAGTCCTCTAATGATCCTGGCAGAGCTCTGAGTAGAGGCTGAAGCCTGGAACAGTTTCCACACCCTCCAGACTGCCTGTGCCATCTCCAGTTTTTCCATCTGTGACACCCGGTGACACGGGAGCCAATATTACCCTGCACAATCAGGTGTCTGTGGTGGCTTTGTGAAGGGTCCCCGCAAAGGCAGAAAGGTTTTGGTTTTGTTTTTCGGATTTTTAGCTGTGCAGCAGCTGGAGCCCGTCGGGAGGTTTGGCAGGGCAAGAATTGGGTTTTGATTTATGTGAAACCAGCTCTGTGCACACATGGCCATGGCAGAGACAAATGTGTGCCATTGAACCCGGGTAACCCCTGAAGGACGGCCACACCTCCCGCTCGGGGCATGTGGCACCCGTGTGACACAAGTGCCACCTCCTCCTGGCCGGCTGGCCCTTTGGGAAGGAGCCGGAGGGACAGACAGGACAGAGCCCCGAGCAGCCCCTCTGGGCTCTATGGGGAGGGGACTGTCCCCTCCTCACTGTCCCCTGGGCCCCTTGTCCGCAAAATGAGCCAGAGCTGTGAGCAAAACCTCTGTGAACATCAGCACCGGGAGGCTTCGAAAAAAAAAATGCAGCAAGAGGAGAGCGCTGGTACCATATAAAATATTTATTGATCTTGCAAAATGCTGTAAAATGCGTCCGTAAGAAAAAAAAAAAAAAGAAAAGAAACCGTGCTGTGCGTGGCGCACAGGTTTATACCAACAAAAGGTATTTTTCCCCACTGCTGCACAGCAGCAAATAAACCCCTTCCCTTGCGGCGTGTGTCGCCCGTGCAGTCTCCTTCAGCAGAGCCTCCTGTCGGGGCTGGAGGCCGCGGGCAGTCTAGGACGCGTGGTGCCGGGTCACCAGAGCCCTCTGCAGCGCCGGAGGCTCCTTGCCCTTGTCCGGCACCAAATCCTCCCGTTTCTGCCGCAGCCGCTGCTGCCGGGGCGCCGCCGGCTTGTTCTTGTCCTCGTCCTCCTCCAGGCTGCCCTGGGAGCTGAAGGGGCTGCAGACGGTCTCCACCAGGCCGATGACCACCCCGAAGAAGGCCAGCACGCTGCCCAGCATGTACAGCTTGACCATCTTCCTGTTGGGCTTCTGGCTGAGCATTTCTTTGGCGAAGGGGATCAGCTCATGCACGGTTTCCATTTGTTCGTTTTGCAGCAGCAGGTTTCGGTGTCAGTTCTGGGAGAGGAGAGAGAGAGAGAGGGACGTGAGTTAAAATGCAGCTGCTGCGGTGGCAGAGCGCCCCGGGCTCCCCGAGCTCCCCGGCTGTGCCTTCAGTGCGGCCGGGGATTTGTGCTGAATGTCCCCTCGGTGCCCCGGCACCGAGCAGACCCTCCCCGGCACAGAGGCACCCTCCCCGGCTGCTGCTCCCACGCGGTTTGGGGACCAGCAGCGTCCCCATCCCATTCCCCATCCCAGGGCATCCCCCGTCCCAGACATCCCACCCTCCGGCGGCCCTTACCGGCGCTGTGCTGAGCGGTGAGCGCTGCGCTCTCGCTGCGGAGCTCTGCCGGGGCTGTTGTCGCTGTTGTTGTCGTTGTTGTTGTCGCTGTCGCGGCCGCTCCGCTGCAGCTGCTGCCCGGGGCCGCCGCCGCCGCCTTTTATCGCTGCGGGGCGGGCGGGGGCCGGGCCGGGGCTCGGAGCTCGGGCCAGCCTGGCCCCCCCGCCCTTGGCAGCTCCTGCCCCTAATCCGGCCAGACGGAAAAAAAAAAAAAAAACCGCTGCTATTTTTTTTTTTTAACCCCTTTTCTCCTCATCTTTGTTAAATTTTCTTTTTTTTTTTTTTTTTTTTTTTTTTTTTTTTTTTTTTTTTTTTTTTTTTTTTTAAATCTCCTCCTTCCATTCCTCCTTCCATTTCTTTCTCCTCGTATTTTCCCATCCCATCTGATTCCCGAGGTAGAGATCTGATGGCTGCCTTGCTGTGCTGCTCTGTACCTACTCCTGCAATCAATATTTTATTTGTTCATAGGGGCTTTGCTGATTAGGAGGGAAGGTCAGGGTCCGTGTCCAAAGCTCCCAAAAGAGGGGCAGCGTTTGGGTCCAGGGCCTGGAGCCGTGCGCAGCCAAATGTCCCTGCCTCGCTGCCCCTTCTCGTGGGGGAGAAAATTCCCCAGGGGAGCCCCGGGCCCGTGTCACCCTGCCCGAGGTGTGAGGTGTTTGTGGAAGGTTTCTGCAGGTGTCTCATGGCAAAGGGAACCAAAAGGACCCAAAAGGATCCAAAAGGAACCAAAAGGACCCCAAAGGAAAGGGAGATCCTGCAGCCTCTGAGTTCCTGGGAGTGAGAGAACTTTTGGAATCTCCAAAGCTGGGGGAAGTTACATCAACATAAAGCCCACTCTTCGCTTTTCCTTCACTTGATGCTGAATCTCTGTGACCCCTCGGTGTCACTCCCTGTGCCACCTGCAGGACGGGGCTCTCTCCATCCCTGAGCTGCCGCTCTGCCTGCCTGGACCGCAGCCAGGGAGTGTTGCACCAATAACCCCCGGCGTTACTGATGATGCAAGAACGATTGCATCATCATCATCATCGTCACCATCATCTGCTGCGGCCGCGGGGCCCAGCGGAGCACAGTCACCGCTCTGGCCGCAGGAATCCTGTGGATTCCTGGCGCATCCCAGAGAGCTGCTGAAGCCACGAGAAGTTGTTGGGTTTGCAGCAGATGATGGACTCCGGGAGAGATTTCTTGGCTGATCCATGGGGCGGAGGTGATGGGAATGGCTCTGCCAGGGCGCAGAAATGACAATAGAAGCTGATGTTGTGGCAGCAGCTGTAGGGAGAGGTTGATGGAAGCAGGGGAAGCTCAGAGGGAGCCTCCAGGGGCTGCAGTGAAGGCAGTGGGATCCCCGCAGAGGCACAGCCCGGGGGTGGGCAGCAGCCCCCAGAGCAGCCCCCAGAGCGGCTGGAGGTGAAGGGAGCCTGTCCCCAAGGTCCTTTAGCCCTGCCCGGGGAACACGGGCCCTGGGGCTGTGGGTGTGATGCCCCTCAGTGGGTTTGCCTCAGCCCACGCAGGGGAAACCTCCCTGTGATGTAACTAACGGGGATGGAATGGCTGCTGCCGTGTCTGCCCCTCCTGCCCCTGCAGCCCTGCGGGTGCGCAGTGTCCTTCCTTCCTTCCCTCCTCCTGATGCCCCACACACTGCTCGCTTCCCTGCCCACCACATCCTGGGCACTGCCGGCCCGCCCCAAAAGGGACACGGGCCTTGGTCGGGTTTTCCCCGTTGTGGCCGAGCTGTGCCTTGGGGCTGTGCGGGGCTGAGTCACTCCTGGCTGCTCACATCCCTCACATCCCGCACGTCCCGGGCCGCTGGAGCTGCTCCTGCCCCCGCGGCCGCGCAGCGCTCCAAGGAAACGCCGCTGCTGAAAACTTCTTGGGCTTTCTGCGCTTTTTTTTTTTTTTTTTTTTTTTTTTTTTTTTTTCTTTCCCCCAAGTTTTCAGTCTGCTTAGGAAATTGTATTGCAAGACTGGCTGTAAAAGTTGCTAAAGACTTGTCTATCCCTCCTCAGCGTCTGGGGTTTTTTACTTTAAATAAAGGCTCCTTATCTTCTCTGCCAACTTGGCAGCCGAGGTTGCAGCTGATTCCTGCTGTTCTGGCCGTGGTTTTTTTTATTTTTTTATTTTTTTTTCCCTGTTCTGCAACACTCAACAAAATGGCCATTGGAGAAAAGATAGCTGGAGGAGACAGCGGCCAGACAGGGGAAGGTCAAGGTCAGCGCTCCTCCCCCGGCTCTTTGGGGGTCACGGTGCTGAGCCCCCCCAGCTCCCGGGGAGAGGTGGGGGCTGCCCCGGCCCTGCTCAACCCCAGCAGCGGCTGAGCTTAACCCGGGCCCCGACACAAAGGTCACTGTGAACTGCTGCCATCGTGACTTTTCACCTAAAAAAGGGATTTTTCGTTGTTTTTGGGTGTTTTTTTTTCAGGCAGGGTTTTGTTGCCTGCTGGGCCTGATGTTAGCAGGTCTCCTCCTGAGGGCTGGGAAGGGTATTCCTGTTCATTAAATGCTGGTGGAGATGTCCATGCTTTCCCAAAGGACTGAGAGCTGGAGCTTTTGGGATAACGCGGAGCTCAGGGTAATTTGGGGCATTAACCAATCAGCTGATAATCACCCCTGGCAAACACTCCTCACAGCAGCGCTCAGATTGTGTTGATCTAATTGAACAACATTTAATTCAATTTTTGGTTGAGATTTCAGTAACCGAGCCTATGCAAGCTCGTTGTGCAGACATTTAAATTGAATTAAGCGTGGATAAAACGATTAATGATTAACCCTAAATGAGACTAATTTTAGCTGTTCTAAATCTCATTTCGGAGAGTCTGCACGAGGACGTTGTCGGGTTTAATCACAACTTTGATTAAACCAGGCTTTGTGGCTGGGGGAGCTGCACGAGTTTAACGTCACAGGAGGGAAGAGCTCTGCCTGAACTTCCAGAGCAGCGTCAGCAGCCTCGGCTTAACCTAAATCCCAGGGAGGGGATGATGCTCCTCAGCGGGTGGAAATGTGCCTGGGCCGGCCCTGGAGGAGGCTGCAGGTGATGGGCTCCTCTCCAAAGCCGGGTGTGAAAAACAGAGTTCACTTTCCTGGTAAATTTTAACAAATAGGTTTAATAATTTTAAAAAATTCAGACAATCAGGAAACAGGTGAAGTCAAAAGGAAGCACAGCCGGCTGGATGACTTTCAGCTGAGTCTACAACTTGTTACTTCAGAGGCCTTCTTTAAGTACTTGTTTTCTTGCATTAGTTTTGTTAAATAGTTATATTAACTATTATAACTATATAACTATAATTATGTGTTTAGAAACTAGTTTTTATATTTCAGGAACTGTTTTGCACGGTCCCTCCTTGGCTTTGCCTTTTTAGAGCATGTGTGGTTTTCGGATGTGTTTTTATTATTACTTTTAACTTGGGTCTTGGTTTATACTTTTTTTACATGGTGGATGCTGATAGTTGGTGCATGAACAGCGGGGTCTTTTTTCTATGTTTACTGGATGTTATTCTGGCCAAACACAGTTTAAGCAATTATTATATCAACAGCAGGGTCTTTACAAGTTCACTGGATGTTCTCTTGACTAAACACAGTTTAAGTAACTACTCTATTAACTACTGCTACTTTGCTGGATTTTCTTTATTAGTAGCAGAAATAACCCCCTCTACCTTTACTCCAAAGTTATTAATCACATAGCACACATCTTGCAAAAAGCCCGCTTTACAATACACACTTTTAACGCGGGTCTGCTGCGGGCAGGGCTGGCTCTGCACCGGGATCACCTTGGGATGCTCCCGGGGATGGGGAGCGCTCTCCTGGCTGCGGGAGGAGCTGGAGCCAGGAGCCGCGGGCCCTGGGAGGATTCCGGTGCCTCGGCTCGGGTGTCACTGCCCGGGCTGGCACACCAAGGGCTGGCACGGCCAGGGGCACGGCAGGCGCTGCCCACGCCGCAGGAGCGTGCTGGAGGCTCGGGGAGGAGGAGGAGGAGGAGGAGGAGGAGGAGTGCCCTGGCAGCGGCTGGGAGGGAGAGGGAGCTGCCCCTCCTGCCACAACACCCCCGTAGGAAGCCCCAGGAAATTTCCAGGACATTTGATCCATGCGGGCACAAGCTGCTGGAGGTGGTGTCACCCTGAAACGCTCGGGGGAATAAGGAGAGAAAAAGGAAAGGAAACCCTAAAGCCCAGCAAGGCACATTAAAGGCCTGTCGAAAAGGAATTAAACAATGCAGGTTTGGTTCCATTGCTGAGCTGTGCCTGCTGGGCTGGGCCAGAGGAGCCTCCCCCGGGCTGTGCCGGACACAGTGAGGACAGCTCTGGCCACGTGGCCGGACTGTGGTGACCTGGTCACTGTGGTGACCTGCTCTGCTGCAGTGTCTGAGGAGTGACTGCTGCCCTGGACAGGTCACACAGCCACAGGGGCTGGCACAGGGGCAGGTGACACAGGCACAGCCGTGGGGACGGGGCTGCTTGGTGCCCAATCCTGTCCTGGTTTGTGGAGGGGACCTTGGGCCAGACCCCTGGGCCAGCCTGGGGGTGGGTGCCAGCTGCTGGATGTGGCACAGCCCTGTCCTGCTGCACCTGGCAGCAGCATGAGGACAGGACAGAGCTGGTGCCTCATGTCCCACACGGCCCCGGGGGGACAGGGGGCGGTCACACTGTGGCTGTGCCCAGCCCTCAGCCCAGCCAGGGAGGGCAGCAAAAGTGGGCACAGACCCTCTTTTACCTGGGCAGCTCAAACCTGTGCACAGCCAGGGCCTTGTTCCAGTTCCAGCATTTGGGGGAGGCCGGAGCTGCAAACAGCGTGTCCTTGGTGTCACACACAGGGACAGTCTGTGGCTTAAAGGGGGATCCTAAATGCCCCATTAATTTAAACTTCTGCCCTGGGTGTTGCTGTGGGGGTTTGCTGCTGGCACCAGGGGTGCAGAGACCCTCCACTCCACTGCCTGGAAAAGCCAAAACCCTCCAGAGGGGAGCTGGACGCTTTCCCAATGGAATATTTTCCCTTTTAGGAAACGGGGACGTGACAAAAATAACGCTGTTCCCCTGCAAGGATAATTTTATCGAGGTCCCGGTGGGAAGAGGGCACAGTGCCAGCCTGTGCCCTGCCAGCTCTGTGCCGTGTCCCTGCGGGCCTGGGGGGCTGTGCAGCCCAGCCCTCCTGCTCCACGGGGGATACTGGGCATACCGGGGCATTCTGTGCTGCCCCATCATGGGCCAGGGCACAGGGAACTCCCCGGGGTGGGGAAAGGGCTGTGTGGAAAAGGAAAACCCAGTTTCAGGGCAAATCCTGAGCCTTTGCTTTGCTGTACAAGTGGTGCTGAAGGGAACCTGAAGGGTGGCTGTGCTCAGGTGGGGTTGGGCCCTTTCAGCTGAGAGGAGGAGAGGACACAGTCCAAGCTGTGCCAGGGGAAATTCAGGTTGGATATCAGGGAAAAGGTTTTACAGAAAGGTGATTAAGTGCTGGAAGGGTCTGCCCAGGGAGGTGGTGGAATCACCATCCCTGGGGTGTTTAGAGCAGACTGGATGTGGCACTGGGGCCAGGGGTTAGTTGAAGTGTTGGGGTTGGGCTGGACTTGATGATCCTCGGGGTCTCCTCCAACCTGGTGATTGTGATTCTGGTTTGGGACACTGCTGTCCTCCAGCACTGGGCAGAGCTGTCCCCTCCATGGCAGCACGGCCGTGTCCCAGCTGTGCCCACAGCTGGCACTGGGCAGGGGCTGCAGAGGGAGCCTGGCCTCACAGGGCTGCTGCACTTCAGAGCCAGCTCCCGGAGTTATTGGAATTTAAACCTAAAGTAGGTCAGTGGCGCTTTGGTTCAAAGTTTTATTTGCTTTCAGAGCAGGTTTTCAGAACATGAATTGGAATTTCGTCAGCAATTCCTGAAATGCTTTTAAAGGAGATCATGGTAATTAGCAAAGCCAGTGATTTAAATCATCTCTGCTGGCATAAGGAGGTGGTTTGCTGGTCAGGTTTGAATTAAAATGAGAAATGAAAAGATTAGGTGGAGGAAAACCTCTTTTATTACTGATATCATTAATCATGCAACTGAGAGAGTTGTCAGAAAGTTACAATGTGAGACACAATTTCTTACCCTTGACAAAACCCTCCAAGTTTTCTTCTTCCACAGCAGCTTCAATGCTTCCAGCTCCATGTCCCAGGACTCTCCCAGGTTCTTCCCACAAAGGCTGCGGGCACCTGGCGGGACTCAGGCTGTGCCTGCCCAGGGGTGGGAGGTTTCATCCCAGCTCTGGGGGCTGGAGGGGGCTGGGAGCCCCAGCTCAGCACACACAGATCACCCTCTGCCTGGTTTTTCCCATCGCAAAGCAGCTGCTCGTGCAGCAAAGGCGCTCTCAGCCTTCCCGGCCCTGGGAGCACCGCTGGGCTGGGACAGCGATGCTGCAGCCCAGGGCTCGGGCTGAGCAGTGCCCTGCTCCTGAGGGTGTCCCCGGGCACGGGGAGGCAGCGGCTGGGGCTGATGTGCTCCCGGAGAAGAGGTTTTCTGCAGGGCAATGTCCCTAGTGCCCGGGCAGGGATGGCCCGTGACTCAGAGCACCATTTCCTGCAGGAGTTCGTGGTGTTTGTTTTCCAGGGAATGTCTGGCCCAGCCCTCTGAGGCACAGGTGAGCACAGGCTGAGCTGGAGAGGAACTGGGCCCGGTGAGCATCCCCCGTCTGTCCCGCTGATCCCGGAGTGCCCCAGCGCTCACCTTTGATTCGCGTTTTTACCATCAGCTCCAATCTCATCTGTAACATTCCCTGCCCGGGGCAAGGCAGCGGGGAGCTGTTCCAGCCTTCTGACCCCCGTCAGGGCCCTGGGCTTTCGGGGACCCCTGCCCGACCCCCCGTTCACCGCTGATCCTTCCCTTTCCCGTTTTCATCTCTTTGCCGTTGATATTCTGCAGACCAGCCTAGTCCTCGGTTTTGCTCTGGTTTGAACTTGCAGAGCCCGGAGCTGCGGGTGATGTTTTACCTGGCTCTGGCCGGTCTGCGGTCGGAGGGAGCATTTCACACACACGAGGTTACACCGAGCGGTTGTGTCGGCAGCTCGGGGCACGTCTCATCCCTTCCCTTTCTCTGTAAGACATTCCAGGTTTGTTTTTTTTTATTATTTTTTTTTCTCTCTTCCCTGGTGCCGCCAGCCGGGCTGGGGAGGAGGAATGCGGCGTTACGGCATTGCTGAGCCCCAGCAGGGCCGGCACGCCCAGGTGTGCCACACCTCAGCCCGCCTTTACAGCCTCGGGGACAATATTTCTCTTTATTTCCAGCTCTGTGTGTGCAGCCCTGCTGGGCCTCAGCTTGGCGCGCCTGTGTCACCCAGGGCGGGGCCGGGAGGTGGGTGACACCGCCAGCAAAACAACGGGAAGGGACACCCGGAGTCACCTGCCGGGCCCTGCTGAGCCCTCAGCAGGATGGGACAGGAGGTGGCTTCGGGGTTATTCCACTGAATTAAATGGAGACGGCTCGATATCGTTTTCCTGAGGATGAAAAGCTGTTTGAGCTGGAATTCAGCGTGTGAGCAGTGCTGGGGTGGTGATGGCTGCACTCTGCCTTTGCTGAGTCCTCACTTCAAACACGTTACTAAAAGTTTCTTACTCTGCTGCCACAGTAAAATAATAATGGTTATGCGGCTGTTTCCATTGATACTTTAAAGCACCGAGCAGAGGTGCTGACAGTGGCGCAGGGTGCTAAACAAACCCTGCAGACCCTGCCCGGGAGGGTGGGCGAGCAGCGGGGTGAGGGCTGAGCCCAGCAGCGGCTCCGAGGCTCCACCGCAGCCCCGGGGGGGTTAGACCAGCCCCAGCCGGGCTTTCCCCCGGAGTTTACCCCCAGGTTTTTCACCCGGGCTTTTCCTCAGGTTTTCCCCGTGCCCGGGGCACTGTGTGTGCGCTGTGCCCGTCCCGGAGCTGTCATGAGTTATGCGCTAACAGAACAGGGTGTGGATGTCTGGGGATCCCTGAATCACTCCTTTATCATCCTCACTGCACCCACAGGCACCTTCTCCGCAGGTGAGGCAGCTGCGCGTTAAAAGCCGGCGGCGCTCAGGCGGCTCACAGCGCTGTCCCGGCTGCCGGGGGGACACGGGGACACCGCCGGGGACAGGGCAGGTGAGCTCCGGGCTGCTGAGGGTGTGTGCCGCCAGCATTCCCTCCCCTGGGCCGCCCCACGGGGCTCCTTTCCCTGCTGCAGACGCTCGCAGGAGGTTTTTTTATGGAGTTCTCCTTTTCCTGGAAGGAGATTTTGGGGCACCGCGTGAGGAGTTTGGGTCCGGGACAGACTCTGGAAGCGCGGGGTGAGGGTGGGGCTGGGGCACAGGGCGCCTGGGAGGGGGTGGCCGGGGCTGTGGGGTGTGTGACACCCCATCCCTTCCCTCCAGCCCCGCATTCCTGCCTGCCGCCAGCGGGGCTGCCACAGGGGCTCATTGCCTTAGAGGCAAATTCACCTTGAGCATCTGATTTTCCTCTTCATTAGTCTTGATTCCCCCCCCTCCGCCCCTCCCCCTATGTTATTATGTGTAGATTAATTAAAAGTATCTCCCTGCAGAGTGAGAAGGAAGCAGGACCTGGACTGAGCTTTTGAACTGCCATTTTCTGCAATCTCTCCCCCGGCGTGTCCGTGGCCGGATGGAGCCTCGCTGGCAGCCGTGGCCGTGGGCAGTGTTTGTGCTGCTGGGTAAGGCTCACACGCACTGCTCCCCACGGAACAGGGAACAGCGGCTGAAAACACCGCTGCTGACGGCAGCTTTGTGCCTTTGGTTATAGCGCTGGGGGTTGGCAGGAGGCGGCTGCTCTCTGTCCTGAGCTGCAGGGCTGCCTCTGGGGACAGGGGGACACCACCAAGGCTGGATGTGGGGACAGGGGACATCAGCCTGGGCTGGATGTGGGGACAGGGGACACCACCAGAGCTGGTCAGTTCGATGGGCAAGGCACAGAGCATCCCTGCAGCCCAAAACCTGGGGCCAGGGCAAGGAAGTGTTTTGGAAGTAACTCTTAGTACAAAGCACTATTATTATTATTATTATTAAAGTATAAAGGTACCTCAGGGGTGAAATCCCCTTCTCTTTGGTGGCACCTGCACTGGGGGTTGTCCCAAACGTGCCTGGATGGTGCAGCAGCACACAGCTCCTGTCCCGTGAGGCTGGTTGGTGCCTGTGACCCCTGACACTGCCCTGATCCCTTTTCCCGCTGTTCCAGCTGCCCCACGGCTCCTGGGAGCGCAGGGCGCCTGTTCCCGGGGAGCCTGTTACCCTGCCCCCGGGGACCTGCTGCTGGGACGGGCCCCTCACCTCAGAGCCTCCTCCACCTGCGGCCTCAGCAAGCCCGAGACGTACTGCACTCCCCACGGACAGGTACGGCCCCTGCTCCTGCTGCTCCCGCTGCTCCCCACAGCTCCCGCTGCTCCCCCCGATCCCTCCTGATCCCTCCTGCTCCCCACTGCTCCCCACTGCTCCCCCCTGCTCCCTGACCCTCCTGAGGCACGGGAACACCTTCACCCATCCCTCCTCCCCTGCTGGCAGGGACGTGTGCGGGCTCTGAGCTGGGCTGGTGGCAGTTGTCCCTGCCCGTGGCAGGGGGGTGGAATGGGATGAGCTTTAAGGTCCTTTCTGACCCAAATCATGCCGTGATCCCGGGGTGTGTCCCCTCGCAGCCTGGGCCATTGCAGCCCCTGCAGAGTCCCCTGGAGCCCCTCTGCCACCCTCGGGTGAGGGGCAGGGACAGAGCACAGACACCAAAGCTCTGGTGTGGAGCACTGTGGGCAAAATCCCGGGACGTTCTAGTTATAAACTAAACTCGTGGTTTACTTGTCATAAATGGAACGTTTCGGGTCTGTCACAAAGACTTGGAAAAGCTGCTCAAGGGCACAACAGTTCCTGGTGCTCGGTTGTGTGAGGGGACAGGAGATCCTGCCCGGGGATCAGGAGATCCTGCCCGGGGATCAGGAGATCCTGCACGGGGATCAGGAGATCCTGCTGGGGGGATCAGGAGATCCTGCCGGGGATCAGGAGATCCTGCACGGGGATCAGGAGATCCTGCCGGGGGGATCAGGCTTCATCCAGCTGCTGCCACCACATCAGAGGGACAGTTTAAGGATGAGTGTGCCCAAGCTGAGAGGTGCAGGGGTGATGTGGCCCTGGTGTCAGCACTTCCTACAGCCCTCCTGAGGCTGCTGACCCCAAAGGGCCTGGGCAGGAGCCCC
This sequence comes from Sylvia atricapilla, assembly GCF_009819655.1. NCBI lineage: Eukaryota > Metazoa > Chordata > Aves > Passeriformes > Sylviidae > Sylvia > Sylvia atricapilla. Next base: position 707,353 of record NC_089164.1, read on the forward strand.
GGGGTACAGGACACGCAGGACGGGCCTTGGAAGAGCTGCTGCGGGGGAAAGGAGGTGGCCACACTCCAGCGGGGCACTGAGCTCTGCACTGGAGGCCAGCTGCAGTGAGTCAGCCTGGTTTTCACTGCCCTGCAGGCTGAAGGGCGGGATGTGGCTGTGAGAGGATTTGCTGTGGAGACAGGGATGTTCTGGCTGGGCTGGAGAGATTTCCACTCAGCCCTGAGCTCAGGGAGGAGGCGGCTCCAGCCCAGAGGGGTGTGAGCAGCGGATCCTCCTGGCTGCTGGGCTGGCTGCAGCATCTCCCCTCCTCAGGGACTTCCCGAGGCTGACTGTCACACTCAGGCATTTCCTCCTCTCCCTTTTTCTGGAGCTCTGCTGCTGCTCCCAGGGATCAGGACTTGTGCTCACCACACAAATAAAGCCCTGCTGCTTCCCGTGGCTTCATTAGCTTTTCCTCTCAAATTTCTGCTAATAGATGAGGAAAACTGCTCATTAATGTGCCTCGGAAATCTTCATTTAACAATGACTTTTGGCAGTGACTTTTATTTGAAAAGGGGGCAGGGAGGCCTTGTGCTTGGGAAGTGAGTGTGGAAAAACCTCCGTTAATCTGCTCATCCTAACAGCAGCCGGAATGGGCTGTTATCCCTCTGCCTGACCCGCGGAGCTTTTCAGAGGGCATCACTCTGATCCTCTGCATCGTTTGTAATCTTGGAATTGGAGCCCGGGCACTCAGGAATGAGCTGGGTGCAGGATTAGGGAGTGAGGGCTCCTGGAGGAGGGCAGGGAGCGATGCTGCAGTGATCCCTCCCAGGCTGCAAATCCCAAACTCAGTTCTCATATCCCCTGTCCCTCACCTTACAAATAGCAGGGTTAAAGGGGATGTGGAATAATTAACATTATATTGAGTTGGATTCTCCAGTTGGATTCTCTGGGAATAGCATCTTCACTTCCTTACATTTTGCTCCTTTCCTTTATTGAAATGAAAATTTCTGAGTTACTGATGGCAAACCCCCGATTTCTGTTCTGCAGCTGTAATTGCTGATGGAGGTTTGGTTATACCAACTCTTAACTCGGGAGAAATCCCCACGGCTTCAGCATTTCCTAACTTTTCCCTCCCTTCCTCTACTTCCCTAATTTAAGCGAAACTGGACCTTGTCCCCGTCCTATAAAAAGCAAGCACGTTTAATTTATAGACTCCGAGGAGTCTTTTTTTGGTTACAAGCCCTGCTCTTGTTCAGTTGCCAAATAGGTACAAATCTGGAGGTGGTTTTGCAACCTCAGCAGAGGGCATGGGACGAGGGGTGGCTGTCACTGCCGCAGTGCCCGGGGCTGCCAGCGCTGCCTGCCCGCCCCAGGGGCCTCTTTTGCAACTCTGGTGGTCACTCATCAACCTCAGCCTCTGCTCCATTGTCTGCCCCGGCTCCCGATCCCTCTAACCTTTATACTTCGCACTCCTGATTGCTCCATCCCCGCCCGGGGGCTCAGAAAGGACACTCAGCACTGCCATTTATAGCGCAGCGCAGGGACGGGAGCAGCGGTGGGAGGTGGGACCGGGCAGGCGATGGAAACCACCCAGAGCTGCGGGCGGCCGGGCAGGGAACGAAATAAAATAGGAAAATAGGCGAGGGTGGGTTTGGAGCCTGGGAGGTGCTGAGGGAAGGCTCGGTGTGAAAGGCTGTGATGGGCTGAGGTGTGATTCGAGCCTCAGTTAACTCTTCTCTTCCCGTAACCACGGAATATATGGACATATGTATGTTATATAGGTAAATATAAATGTATGCAGAGCACGGGGCCGCTCCCGCTGGCACCCCCAGCCAAGGGGAGGCACAGAGAGGTTTCACTGACACCCTGAGCACCCCTGTGGGATCTTGGGCCAGAGGACAGGGGAGGAGGCAGGACAGGAGCAGGGCAGTGTCCCTGTGCTGGGGCTCCTGGAGCAGGCTGGGCAGTGTGACTGAGTCCTCACCCCCCAGCCCTGGCAGATACTGATATTGTGATATTTAAAATGGATATTTTGGTATTTAAAATGTTGTTTGCAAGGGGTTTTCTGCCTTCCCTCCCCTGATCTTTGTGTCCCGTGGTGGGTGTGAAGGGTGGGCAGTCACCTCTGTCCGCTCTGGTGCCTGGGGCCATCCACGGGGAATGAGAGGAGAGGTTTCCAGAGGAACCTGTGGCAGGCAGGGGAGCGGGATGTGAGCCCGTGCCAGCTCCTGGCACAGCACAGGGCTGCTCCTGCTGATGGACGGTGCCAGCTGCCTGGCAGGGCTGCTCTGAGCATCTCCGGAGCCTCAGCACCCGCTCCTCTTCGGCTGCTTCCAGAAATACCACCCAGTATCTGCCAGGAGGGAAGTGCCAGACGGATCTGGAGCCCTGCTGGGGCTTACATCTGCCGGGCCACCTGCCTGGGTCCCTGAGGCAGCAGCGAGCCCACCCCGGCGGGCTGGGGCAGGGAGAGCTGTGCCCCTCTGCTCACTTTAATTCAGCCCCACAGCGAGCTTTTGACAGGGACAGCGCACCCACAGAACCATGGAATAGCTGCGGTGGGATGGGACCAAAGCACGGCTCCTAGTTTGGGTTTTTCTTCATCAAGTCAGGGCTTTGCACTGAATAATTTGTGCTCCTGAGGGGTTGAAGGTGAGGCAGCAAACACAGGCTGCTGCTCAGGGCTTATCTCACTCAGGCATTCGGGCACGCCCTGCTCCTTGCTGCAGGGATGTGCCCTCACCTGCCCAAGAAAAAGCCTGTTTCCCTTTATTTCTGCCTCCTCCCGTCGCTGTATTTGGTGGTTTTTTGGCCTCAAGGCTGCAGATTGACACTTGCTGGGAGACACCTCGTCACTGCCTCGCAGCAGGACGTGTGTGGGGTGTGGGATAAGCTGGAGCAGTTTGGGGTTTGCAGCCTGTCAAATCATCCTGGCAGATTTGAGACGAAGTGTTGCTGATGTGAGAACAGACGGGGTGAGGAAAACAGCACCCACGTGCTTGCTTTTAAGGGAAAGGGACTTCATTTCCTCAAACCTCATCCCTGCGATGTCTGTCCAGCTCGTGGCTTTATCCCTTCTCTGCTGCCCCTCTGGAAAACCAAGCTGGGGGGCAGAGCCCTCTCTCTGTGTTTTGAGCATAGCCCCAGAGCTCCTTTTCAGTGTCATTTCCAACCAGCCAGGCACGGAATTGATACTGATGTCACAGCAGAGAGAATCTCAGGCCCAGGCTGCGATTTTGGTGTGTCCTGTGCAGGGCTGGGGACTCGGTGATCCCTTTCAGCTCTGTGGTTCTGAGACAGATCTGTGCTCCAAACCTGAATCCCAGGCCACTTTAGAGACCAGCTGCTCCCTGGGAAGTTTGCCCACGGTGACAGAGCCATGGGGACTTCTGCTGCCTTTTCCCATGGCAAAGGTGTGGGTTTTGTCACAGGCACGATGAGCCCTGCCCCACGAGGCTGGCACAGCCCTGTCCTGCAGATCTCAGTGCTGGAGTGGGGAACTGTCCTGCAGAAAATCAGGAATTACATCTCTTGCTTTGACAGGTGCCTTTGTCCCCCAGGTACCTTACGGCTGCTGCCCAGCCCATTGTTTAACACCCCAAATCTCTGTACAGATTCCCAGATTGCCCCCAGATCAGACTGGAATGGGAATTTCTGTCCCTGTGGAGCGCTGGCTGTGCAGAAGCTGCCTGGTGGGAGGCCGTGTGCCAGGAGCCTCAGTGACACAGTGCTCTCTCCCTGCCACCAGCCGGGTCAGATGTGGGACCCCCAGGTCTCTGTTCCAGGCTCAGTTTCCCTTTCTGCTGAGGAATTGGAGCAGTTTATTTCGGGTGGTGCTCCTGTGCCAGGAGGTTTTTATTTCAAGGGCTCTCTGCTCATGTTAAAGTGGCAGCAGGAGCCCCTGGAATAACTTTGAGGCCATCAGGTTCAATCTGAGTGAGGTTTGGTGCCCCTGCCTGAGCTGAGAGGCTGCTCAGGTCACGAGCTCAGGGCAGGAGCAGAGCAGCACAAACCTGCTCAGCTGCCATGCTCGGGCATTTTCAAGTTGTTCTTTGTGGACTTTTCCCCCCTTCCGTTCATTTCTGAGGCATGACTTTATCTCTTCTGAGCACGGGAGTTTTCCCTCTCACACAACTGTGCTGTGGATTATCTGTCAAAAGCCTGGAATGAATTTCCCTTAATCCCAGAACCTCCACAAGCATCACTTTGGGGGACTCTGGAGTAGCTTGGCGGCATGGAGGGTGAGAAGTGATTTCCTTGCCCACCCAAAACCTGTTTTACCCTCCTAAAACGGCCCTGGCAGCTCCCACCCCTCCAGAACAGGGCGCAGTGCCGTGCCTGGCAGGGAGGAGAGACGTGCTGAGAGCCAGCGCTGCCCCGGGGTGACTGACCCAGAGTAGAGCCCAAAATGTCCCTTGTCATCTGTCACACACAGCTGCAGCCCTGGTGTGATCCTGGCCCAGCTCCCAGGGACCCACTGAGCATGCCTTAAAAAAAAACAACTAAGTAAATGGGAAAGAGCCAGGAAAAGGTGTGAACTGGTGAATCTCTCCTCGCTTTGGGCTGTCATTTTTGGTAATTGCCTCTGTCCCGAGGAACTTTGAGACACATAGTCACAGCTGGGAAGAGCAAATCCTGCTGTTGTGCAATACAGGCCTTTCACAATTTACTCCGAGGATGCGAAATGCATTTGGCTTCTGGTGTTAATTTTAGTCTTAATTAAAAAACTGAGAAAAAAAATAATTTTTTTTGCACCCAGCACAGCCCTGGGCTGCCTGGGAAGGGTTTGTCTCACACTGAAGCTCCATTTTAACTCAGCACCACGTTTGGAGCGGGGCTGCAGCTGCTCTGTGGTGTGCAGAGCACCGCGGGCCTGGCTGTGTCAATGAGCTCACAAGGATGCACGAGTCACTCCTAATGAATAATTGAGCCGAGATTAACCTTTCCCCTCGCAGGAAACCTTCCTTCCTCCTCTGCTAAGCACAGTCAGAACTGGTGGGAAGTTTAATCACCCTTGGCAATTGTTCAGTAGATTATTTCTGTGGATAATTCCTGCAGCTCCCTGACAATTTGCTGCTCCTGGCCATTATCTGAGATGAGTTCTGCCTGGTCCTGATTCAATTATTTGTGATTCTCACTGCTAGAGCCAGGGAAATTGCATTATTATCCATTTTCAGTGCTGTGTTTGCTTACTTTGTGATATTGTTATAAATATTGTAGTTTGCCCACTCCTGTGCTGGGGTATTCATAGACAGAGAACGTAAAGATTGTGGAGAATATGGAAGCAGGTGGGGTACAAGTGAGGATCTCACCGTGCACCCCGCTGGGGAGGGGTTCCTGGGCTGGGACAGAGCAGTCTCAGCTCTGGGCTGTCTCAGGAATGATTAATTTTTGTAAACCACAAATTAATTTCTAAAGGGGAAACCAGAAGTTTCCCTGTGGCTGCCGCTGCTGCTGCCCTCCTGAGCACAGAGCTGTCCCTTCCCCGTGAGGGGCCCTGGTTTGGGTTTGGCTTGGATCCGACTCCTCTGTTTGAAGCGTCCCGTGGAAGGTTTTAGCACGGAGGTGGCTGTGAAGTGTCACTTGTCACTTGTCACCCCATGTCCCTGCTCGGTCACTGAAGCTGATTCCTGGCTGGGGTCGCAGGCTGCCCGTGCCTCTGGTGTCACCCAAAGCCTTGGCAGCCCCTGGCAGCCCCGCAGGGGTATCTCATTGCCTCCCCCGTGCCAGCTGTGCCCCTGCCAGACCCAGACCCGCTCTGCACTCAGAGTGACATTTCTGAGCCCTCAGGGCGGGCTCCTGCCATCTCTGCTGATGTCCCTGATCCCCCGGGCTCTGGGCTGGCTCCGTGTGACAGACGTGTCCCACTGCCCCCCTTGGGAGCTCCTCTGCTGCTCAGCCTCTGACAGCTCAGCATCCCACAGGGTTTGGGTTCGGGAGTTCAGTGCCCTGTCATGGGACACCTCCCACTGTCCCCGGGTGCTCCAAGCCCCATCCAACCTGGCCTTGGGCCCTTCCAGGGATGGGGCAGCCGCAGTTTCTCTGAATAACCTGTTTCCCACCCGGCTGGAGGTGCTGAGCCCACCACTCCGTGCCCTGAGCAGCAGCTTTCCCCTCCCGGTGGTCTCTGCAGTCCCAGGCATTTTCTCCACTCCAAGTGCTTCAGTCCCTCCGTGTGCCCTGGGGATGCTGCTGGGGGCTCTGGCACCTCTCCTAATTCATTCCCCATCTCCTAATTCCTCATATCCTAATTAATTCCCCATCCCCCGGGCCCTGCCCTTCCCCACCCTGGCCTCACCCGGCTGTCTCCATCCCACTTTCCTGGTGCTCCTCGCCCACCCCGTTCCTGTCTCTCCCCTGGCTGCTGCCCAGCCCTGCCCCGCTGCCGGCTCTTGCTCCGTCCCTCTCCTCCCCTCTCGGAGCCGGCTCAGGAGCCCCGCGCTGGCGGCTGCTGGTGCCTGCAGGGAGCGTTGCCTGGTTAGGGACATTTTGGGTATTTGTTTGCTCCCGGGGGACGCTTTTCTCCCGTCCCCACATTTCCCTAAGTGCTAAATCTCTGTTTACTCCTTGGGTCACTTGCTCAAGTGAAGGGCTGAACTTTGAGCCACTCGACTTCCCACCCCCTGGCTTCTCACCCACTGTTTGCTCCTGCTCTGCTCCTGGGGGAGAGCCCTTGGACAGGAGAGAAAGGCCCTTGTGTTCACCAGACAGCCCCTCGGCAGTGTGGAAAGGGCAAACAGCCCCGAAAAGCTGCAAAGGGCCTTCTGTTAAGTGTCGGTGCTGTGGAAACCAGGGAGAGGGGTGCTTAAAAAAACCACAATGAAGATGGTTTGCCAAAAATCAGTGTCAGCCAAAAGCATTTTGGGTTCAGTTTTGAGTCCATAAAACCTGGAGTTGTGTTTTTTAACCAGGTGTGGAGGGGAGCACTTGAGCCCTGTGTGTCACCTGTGCTGATCGTGGTCCTTCAGCTGTCCCTGAATGAGCCGAGCTGATGCTCTGTGGTCCTTAACGAGCCCACCCTGCCTTTGCTCCTCACCCCTTGTGCCTTTGCTCCTCACCCCTTGTGCCTTTCCCCCGGGACGCCGCAGGTCACCCCGCTGTCCTTCCCTTTGCAGTGGAACATGAAATGCTGCAGGTGTGACTCGAGGCTGCCCCACAGCCCCAGCGGGCACCGCGTGGACAACGTCCTGTCCTCGGCCGGCCGCGCGCGCTGGTGGCAGTCCCAGAACGGTGAGGGTCCCCTCGGGGGTCACTGGGCCACCAACTGCGGCCAGTAACCCCCTGAGGGGCCGAGGGAGTGCTGTTGACCTCTGTGGATGGAGAGAATGGCCGGCCTGACCAGTTATTGTCCCCATGTCCTCGGCATGTCCCTGTGACTCTCTGTGTGCCCGCAGGTGTGGAGCACGTGTCCCTGCAGCTGGACCTGGAGCAGCTCTTCCAGCTGGACAGCGTCGTGCTGCACTTCAGGGTTGGTGTCTGCGGGAGCTGGCCAGGTGTCACACCGTGGTGTCACCTCGTGTGTCTGTCCCTGCCCCAAGGTGTCACCCTGTGTGTCTCTCCCTGCCCCGAGATGTCACGCTGTGGTGTCACACCACAGTGTCACCCTGTGGTGCCCACCTGTGTGTATGTCCCTGCCCTGTGGTGTCACCCCATGTGTCTGTCCCTGCCCTGTGGTGTCACCCAGTGTGTCTGTCCCTGCCCTGTGGTGTCACCCAGTGTGTCTGTCCCTGCCCTGTGGTGCCAGCCTCGTGTCTGTCCCTGCCCCGAGGTGTCACCCGGTGTGTCTGTCCCTGCCCCGAGGTGTCGCCCCGCGGTGCCAGCCCCGTGTGTGTCGCTGTCCCCTCCCGCAGTCGCCGCCCGCAGCGATGCTGCTGGAGCGCTCGCAGGACGCCGGCAGGACGTGGCAGGTGCTGCAGTACCTGGCCTCCGACTGCGCCGCCGCCTTCCCCCGTGTGCCCCGTGGGGCCCCCGGGGGCTGGCAGGACCCTCGGTGCCAGGAGCTGCGGGGACACCCCCTGCACGGGGGCACGGTACGGACCGGGGGTTGTGACAGGGACCCCCTTTGTGGCGCTGCGGTTGGGGTGGGTGGTGCTCAGGAACACGGGGGGACCTGGGAGCTCTGAGCACCCGGTGAGGGGCTGGGATCCCTGTACACCCGGTGAGGGGCTGGGATCCCTGTACACCCGGTGAGGGGCTGGAAGCTTTGAACACCCGGTGAGCGGTGGGACCCGTGGCACCCAGCACTGCTGAGGGCAATCCTTGGCAAGGTTCCTGCTCCTCTGGCAGGAAAGCCTTTGCTGCTCTGGGGTGGGCAAGGTGTGTGTTTGTTGGACTTCCTGCAGCTCTAAAGGCTGTCCCTGCGTTTAGTGATGTTGAGCAGAGGCAAGTCCAGAGCACACAGTGCCCAGAGCGGAGAGCAGCTCCACTTCCCTGCTGTTTAACCTGTTTTTTTCCCCTCTAAGGTGAAATTCAGTGTCCGAGACCTGGGCTCTACAATCAGCTCCTCTTACAGCCAAGCCGTGGAGAGTGAGTGGTGGGCCTGCTGCAGAGCCCAGAGGGGATGAGGCTCCTCGTGTTCTCCCGCAGTGACGGGAGGTGCTGAGCCGGGGTAACCCCTGGGGGACCCCGAGCTGCACGTCTGGGCTGTCGAGGAGCAGCATTTGGTCTTTGGTGATGGCTCAGCTGCTGCTCTTTGTGCCAGTCCCTCTTTCCCTTGCTCCAAGCCCTCCCCGCCAATTACAAGGAGCTCCTGCTGCCCCTCACACCCGTCCCTGTCCCCCCCAGAGCTGGGGCCCTTCACCAACCTGCGCATCAACTTCACGGAGCTGCCCCACATCCCCCGCCAGGGGTACCACGCCCCCAGCACCTTCTACGCCCTGACGGAGATGCAGGTGCTGGGGAGCTGCTTCTGCCACGGCCACGCCGAGCGCTGTGCCCCTGCTGGGGGCCAGCCCAGCACGGTGAGCTCGGGGTGCCAGGGGTGCTGCTGGGGCTGGGCACCACTGGGATTGTGGTTACAGGGGCTGGGCACCACTGGGATTGTGGTTACAGGGGCTGGGCACCACTGGGATTGGGGTTCCAGGCGTTGGGCACCACCGGGATGGCTCCACTGTCTGCCTGCCTAAGGTGCTCCTCAGGACACCTTGGCCATAAATGGGCTGTGGGAGGCTCTTTGAGGGGCATGACCTGGAGAGGCACGGGGGAGGGAGAGGCTCTGTCCTGAGCCGCTGTCCCCAGGGTGGGTGACTCTTTCTCTGTGCAGCAGGTCTCTGGTCACTGCGTGTGCCAGCACAACACGGCCGGGCCCCACTGCGAGCGCTGCGCTGCCCTGTTCAATGCCCAGCCCTGGGCCCCCGCTGAGGACAGCCACCCCCACGAGTGCCAGCGTACGGCCAGTGCCCCCAAACCCTGCCCAGAGAGTGCTCCTCTGCTCCAAACCCTGCCCAGACAGTGCCCCCAGCCCCAAACCCTGCCGAGAGAGTGACCCAGCCCCAAACCCTGCCGAGAGAGTGCCCCAGCCCCAAATCCTGCCCAGAGAGTGACCCAGCCCCAAACCCTGCCCTGCCAGAGCCCCCAGCTCCAACCCCCTGCCCTGGGGCTCTGTGGGGCTGGGTGGTGTCTCAGCACCTTTGCCTCTCGAGGGCTGCACCAGTGCCCAGCCCCTGCGGGGTTGTCACCGTGTGTCACTGTGTCACACAGGAGCCTTGGGCACCCTCTAGTGCCAATGGCGCTGCTGCCGGAGGGGTTTGCACAATGCCAGCTCCAACTGAACCGTTTTCTGGGATTTTTTTAGGATGTGAGTGCAATGGTCACTCGTCCTCGTGTCACTTTGACCCCGAACTGTACCGGGCCAGCGGCGGGGCCAGCGGGGGGGTGTGTGACAACTGCCAGCACAACACCGAGGGCAACAACTGCGAGCGCTGCAAAACCAACTATTTCCGCAACCCGCGGCAGGAGCTGAGCCACCCCGAGGCCTGTCTGCGTGAGTGACACCCCAAAACCCTCCTGGGCACCTTCCCCGGGACCTGTCCCCCTCAGCTGGGACGTTTCTTGCCTGTTGGCAGCCTGTGAGTGTGACCCGGATGGCACCGTGCCCGGCTCTGCCTGTGACCCGGGGACAGGGCGCTGTGTCTGCAAGGACAATGTGCAGGGCCACCGCTGCCACCTCTGCAAGCCAGGCTTTGCCCAGCTGGCCGGGGCCAACCCCGCTGGGTGCCGCAGTGAGTACCCCTGGGACCCCCCTGCCCCCGGGGTGCCCCCTCCAAAAGGGACCCGGGTCGTGCCCAGCTTTGCTTCGGGGTTTTCGAGCCAAAAGCCCGTTTTGTAAAGGCTTATAGAAGCTCCTTGAGTGCCCCCAGGGCTCAGGGGTGATGCCATGCAGAGGGAAGGACAGTGTGGGTCGGGGCACTGTCCCCAGGGCTCAGGAGGTGACGCTGTGCTGGGCACTGCGGGTCGGGGCACTGTCCCCAGGGCTCAGGGGGTGACGCTGTGCTGGGCAGTGTGGGTCGGGGCACTGCTGTGTCCCCTGGCCTGGGGGATGCTGAGGCTCCTCGGGCTCCAGTTGCTGTTGCAGCATTTGTGGGGCGCTGTCAGAGCCGGGTGCGGATCTCCCGAGCTCAGGTGGGAAGGGACAGACGAAAAACCCCTCTGGGGGTGGCCGCGGCTCCTTCGGGCGGCCGCTCCCACCACAGGCGACCTCTCCTTGTTGCAGGATGCTCCTGCAATGCCCTGGGGACGCGGCAGGACACGGTGCCCTGTGACGGCGACAGCGGCAGCTGCTCCTGCCTGCCCAACGTGGTGGGCAGCGACTGCGGGCAGTGCGCGGCCGGGCACTGGGGGCTGGGCAGCGGGCAGGGCTGCCGGCCCTGTGCCTGCCACCCCCGCGGCTCCCGCAGCCCCCACTGCAACCAGGTACCCGCCGGGCGGCCTCGGGGCCGCTGCTCTTCCCGCAGCAGCGCTTCCTTTCCATTTTCCTGTGGTTTTCCCTTTCCTGACTCCTCCTTGCTGCCTTGAGCCCCTCTCGGGGGTTGAGTTGTACAGACCAGGGCGCCACGGCCATGGCTCAGTGTCCCCTCGCTGGGGACCTGCCAGAGCATCAAACCCGCCTCCTTTGTCCTGTCCCGTCCGTAGGAACCTTCACAAAAAGAGCTGCGTGTTCCCCAGCGCATCCCACTCCTATTTTCCTTCTCCTGATTCTTAGAAAACACCACGACAGACTACTCAGGAGAATGAAAGAAGGTGGTAATTATAGAGGCAAGATTAAGTCACTTTAACAAGCCTGATATTTATCAAGGAAGTCCTAATAAGACATCTTCATACAGGCGAGGGAAGTTAATTATGCTCAT